>NC_087382.1:6182728-6551143 GCF_963675165.1 Halichondria panicea | reverse complement strand
AACGTAGCCAAGTAACTCCCAGCTGCAAAAAACATATTCATAATTAAAGCATTGACAAGCTGAAAAACTTATGTATCACGTCAAGGTCAGATTGAGAAAGTTATCAAAAGAGCATGCAGGCCGGGACACAAATGCATCTATGTCCCCACTCCCACAGCCCTATTTACAACATTACGCTATATACCTGTCATAGGGTGATTTATTGTGTGATATACATCAGGTGGGAAAATTCTGAAACCCCAAATTATAGGGAGGCACGTGTATAATAATGTGCAGGCCACCATGTTTGAATACGAGGGGCAAACCAAACCATAGGCTAAAATACCGTAAATTAATTCCACCTCTGAGTGACGCATTTTTTAGAATCCCAAAATTGCGTTTAGCCCAGCTGGCGCCTAAATTAAGGATTCTACTGGTACTGTAGTAGAGACATTTGAGAGAAAATGGACGTGGTCTACTCAGTCACTTGCTAGCTGCACAATTGACTGAGTGACTGTGAACAACCTTCATTGACTGTTGGCTATAGCTATGGGTTAGACAACTGTTCAGATGTGTGAAGGCAAAGATGCAGGATGATGGTCTTGATGACTCAAACAAGCCTTTTTATAAGCGTCAGAAAAAATTATTACAGCAACGGTAGGTGCTTCTTTTAGAGGCTCAAAAATTACGCTGATGTTGACGTGGCGCTGTAATTGATGTAATTACGATACATGGTTCAAGAAAACAGGTGTTTTAATCTTACTATCAATAGGAGATCCGAACACAGGGTCATCCTTGATTGGCTGCTCATCCACATCAGCATCCCCGGTAGTGCGGTCTGAGATTCGAATGTCAAACTCACCTTCCCGAGCCTCAAGATCAGTTTCACTCTTGGAAGGTCGAGCCTGGTACTGACCCATCACTAAGTCAGCAGATCAAATCGAGAAGTATAGCTAGCTAGAGATCAGAGATATAATAACAGATATATAATAGGTAAATAGGCAGGGTACAAACTTTGCAAATAAACAACCATGCAAGGATCGTTTCGCCAAGATGATGTGAATGCACATGTGGTTTGTAGTCAGTAGCCTCGAATCCACGCCGATTTTAATCAGCGTGGATTCGAGGCTACTAGATCAGCAGCTGCACATGTATCTGCGTGTGATGTGAAGATCAAGAATGGTTGGACTTTTTATCATTGCCCTCGTGCTTCCAGTTGTGTGCTCATGTCAAGGTGAAGATGATGGTGTCTCGCTAGTCTTACCATCAATAAATCATCAATAGAAGATGCTATGTGGCCAATCATAAATCTTAGCACGAGTAAAGAAATGGCAAGGCTATTTATGCTACTAATTGCACAAGGCGTAACCGAGTGCTATTAGCCTTGCTGATCCTGGTTTCGTAATTATTTTTAAAAAGTGTCGCCTGAATTAGAGGTTTTACAGTAACATTGCAGACGCGGCCATTATTTAAAAACAAACCCCCTTGCAATTACTTGCTTGACGACGTGCAGTTACTGATACGGGATTAATTGCTGTACAAACTCAAGTCACAAATAGCATATCATACGATTAGTGCCATGATTTATGATTGATGTAATTACAGCACCAGAAACAATTAATTCCCCTTTTGAGTGGTGCATATTTTGGAACACCGAAAATGCGTTCAGTTCAGCTGGCGTCTAAATTTATGATGGCGCTTATGTTCTGCAGCTAGTATAGACATTTAGAGAAAATGGGCGTGGTCTAGCTCAGTTTCACTTGCTAGCTAGCTGCACCTTACGTTGATACTGACTCGTGAACTACATTCATTGACTGTAACAACTGTTCAGAGGTGTGAAGGAAGTCAAAGATGCAGGATGATCGTCTTGATGTCTAAAAGAAGCACCAGAAAAAATAAATATAGCAACGGCAAGCGCTTCTTTTAGGGCCTCAAAAATAATGCTGATACTAACGTGGCGCTTAAATTATGGTGGTGCTGTAACTACATCAATTACAGCACTTGTTGTTTTTACCTTATGCATTCCAAAAGGGTCTGGTATAAAGCTAGAGGTGTCCCAGCGTAGAACAATGAACTTTTAGCCGCCGTTTCTACATGTACTTAGGCTTATTGTGCAGTAAAAGTGTGTGGGCGGTGGCACCTGAGTATGGCATCGCGGGAATATTTCGAGTATAAATGTTCGTGGAAGAGCAGCCTTTCTGCAGCATGCATGCATGCGATATTATATTCGTGGGTATTCAGTATGTTCACGATATACATTGTACCGTATAGCGGGTAATTTTCGTGGGGTAAAATTTTCGTGGTTGGAGATGACCACGAATATTTTACCCACGAATGAAGCGACCTTGCCTACCTTTACCTGCAGTGCAAGCTAAGCAACCACGAAAATATTACCCACGAAATGTCTCAATATTGCTGAACCACGAATATTTTGTCCCCCGAAAATTTACCCGCTATACGGTATACATGCTTGATCAGCGAAAGTCGCGAACATTTATACCTTCGAAATATACACGCTATACGGTATTTGTGACGTCTGCAAAGGTTATTTCGTGTGGAAGATTCTTCACGCACGGAACAACTCTTTGATAAGTAGATAAGTAGCTTACCAATCCCTTTCCAAAGGCAAAAAGGGAGTGGCTTTCAGTGTATCGTATTACTAGAATGTTTTGCCAGTGAAATACCTTTGCGAATCGAAGTGGCATAATTATGTTTGATGTTCGTAAAACATTCTAGTATTACTATAGTGTGTATAGATATTGTCAGGAGTGGAGTATATGAATGTACTCCTGATATTGTGTATAGATATTCAATCACAATCATGTGCATGCATGTGTTCCAATTAGCCCTGGAGGGATTGAGACTGGTAGGTAGCAGCTATAATCACACTGGAAGGGCTGAAGTGCAGTACAATGACACATGGGGTGCAGTATGTGGAAGTCAGTTACCATCTCAAACTGCAAAAGCAGTGTGTCGGTGAGCTTAATTCTGCCTGAATATTTCCATGTCCTCAATCACTAGATATACAGTATACGTGTAGTGTCTAGATCAAGTCACTGTATCTTGCTTCAGAAACTTGGGGTTTCCATGGGCAGTCTGTGCTGTTCCCTATACACAACCCTTCGTGTTAGGACGTAGACCTGACAATGCAACGGTGTGGATAAATAATGTGAATTGTGCTGGTGATGAAACAAGCCTGGACATGTGCTCCTTCGATGGATACGGGGGCAAAATCTGTACAGGGAGCCCCATCCAAGTTGTTTGTCAATCATGTGAGATATTATTAATTTTTATCTAGATCATCATTTGTGTTACATTTGTTTCGTAGATTTGCAATACTATATAAATATACTCATTTAGTCATTAAAAGGTACTGTTGTACAATTGCTCTGCCTTACATGTAAGGTATACTCTTTGAATGATTGCCCTTACAGAAATGTATAAGTGCAGCACGTATGCTGCACACATGCAACAATGAGTGCTGCACGTGTGCAATGGATATTTATGTGCAGGACAAGCGTGTCATGAGAACCGAGCTTTACGGCTATCGTACATATATGCCACACGCATGTAGCCTGCACATGTGTCTGTTGCACGCCTTCCACACGCATCTAGTTGGTATATGAGCAAACTGCATACAAGCCACACACGTGTGCTTGCACGCATGCCAACTGCACTCGTTCCACACACATCCAGTTGGTATGCGAGCGAACCGCATACAAGCCACACACGTGTACTTGCACGCATGCCAACTGCACTCGTTTCACACACATCCAGTTGGTATGCGAGCGAACCGCATACAAGCCACACACGTGTACTTGCACGCATGCCAACTGCACTCGTTTCACACACATCCAGTTGGTATGCGAGCAAACTGCATACAAGCCACACACGTGTACTTGCACGCATGCCAACTGCACTCGTTCCACACACACTGTATTACTAGCAGCTGTCGAAAGTTTACTTCAAATCTTTGTCAAATTCTGCTCTAGTTAATAAGGACTTATAGCTCTTTTTTAAAGTTGGCTGAAGACTGAAGAGAATGCTAATGTGTCTTACCAACCAGTGACAAGCAATGCTACAGGCAACAAGTTCAAAGGAGAAAATCCCAGAGAAAACTGTTTTAGAGATTGGTGAGTTGTTTACATACTACGTAAGTAGTCTGTTGGTTCTATTTCTGTAGTGGGTACATTAGTATATGTACAAGCAGGAGTCCTTATACACTCCTGGTACAAGGAAGTGTAGTTTTCACATTATTTTCTAATGTAGGTAAAAAGAACATTTTCAAGCTGCAAGCAAAGCTAAAAGAAAACGCCTATATACTTCTTATGCAACAGAGGTTGGAGAACTAGGAAAAGAACAAATATATATAGCACAAGTCGTGTATATAATGTGATCTACTGTATGCTGCAGTTTTATATTGGATAGACGATATCTTGAGTTTCCATGGTAACAATGGCAAGGGCATCATACATGCATAAAGCAAGCAGCACACGTGCTACATGTATGTAGCACGTGTGCTGAATCTGGAAGCATAGGTGTGAGACAAAAGCATCACACACGTTATGCACACGTGTGACATGTGTGTGGCATGCATACCATACACGTATGCCACACACAAGCAATACATAGGTGCAGTACGCGTGCATACAATAAGAGCAGCACGTGTGCAGACTGCATTCACAGTACATTCATGGGGCACTCTTAGTACAGCTTTTATGTTACTCTCCTCCTGCACTTGTACCACGCTTGAGTGCGAAATTCTGAAGTGTAGCACACGTGTGGCATATATGTCAGAAGTGTGTGCTATGAGAGTATATGCGTGCAACTGATATGTGCCACACACGTGTCACACTCATTGCATTTCTGTAAGGGTGTACATTAATTATTGTACTGTACGAACGTCAGAGTGTAAACTCTCTTTGCAGTCTCCGCTGTGCAGAGACCAGTGAACATTAGCCAAATTGATGCATCTTCTACAACTGTCACAGTCGAGTGGATGGTATATTTACATTAAAAATACATGTATCACCTGCATTTATTTTGTTCTCCACTACCAGGTGCCAGAAATCCCGATAGACACCCGTTTTATTCGTCACAGAGTGTATGTCTTCGAACAAACTGCAAATACATTTATGAAGCAATTTGTTACAAGACAGGTCAGGTACTCCGTGAATCTGGATCGTAAATTTAGTGTGGTGATCCATTCCTTGGTCAAAAACACTACATACAAAATTCAAATCAGAACTGAAGTGAAAGGTCTGTGTGTACATCTGCGTGGAAACAGTGGATTTCTAGTCGGAAGGCGGTCCTTGGTTCAAGTCAAAACTGCTGAAGAGAGTAAGTTTGTCCACTTCCCTATAGGGCCAATTTGTTTACAAATTAATAATGATTATAATGATTCTTACATTATTCAGTTCTGTGTTTGTACATGTATAATTATTAACACACGCGTGTGTCCAATTCTATAGGAAAAACTCCAAAATTGCCTCTCAGGCTTATTCCGCCAGCACCACGAATTGACTTCATGGGGAGAGTGGAGGTGTTCTACAATAATTCATGGGGTACTGTTTGCGATGATGCGTTCGGTTCTCCAGAGGCTAATGTGATATGCCAATCTCTGAATTTTTCTTCAGCACTGTGTCATGTGCGCGAAGCTGGATTTGGTCAAGGGTCTGGTGAGATACAGTCGCACATGCATATAATTATTGTCTGTTTTTTGTGAGTTGCATAGAAATTGTACTGTTAATTAATGCAAACACATGTTACTTTAGGTCCAATTTGGATGGACAATGTTGATTGCTCTCATGGCCATGAAATTCTCGAAGATTGTGACTTCAATGGATGGGGTGTTCACAATTGTCAACATGATGCGGATATTGGAGTGATCTGTTTGAAAGGTCCGCATTGTTATACATGTACAATCCAGTGTAAGGGTACAATTTCATACTTTTGCTTTCGTAGAGGAAAACAAAGCCCCGGTTACAAGACTGTCTGTGGATCAAATTGGTGCAACATCTATCACAGTCAGCTGGAAAGTGAGTTTATATATAATATATCCTACTTCCGTACTGTACAGTTGTCTAGGAGATGCCCATGGTTTAATTAATTCACTGGTGATTGGTGAATATAGATCGCTGATGTTTCCCCAGACATGTAGATCTTGTTGGTAATTTTGTCGGTGTTAGTGCCCCTTCAACAACTAAATTCTATCCTTGCAGATGTATCCATTCCCTCCGGACGTAGTAGAGCCCGAGTTCACAGTTTTTTTCTCTACAAGAGGACATAGTACTCGAGTGACTGTTCCTGGTACTGAAACCATGGCAACTGCAACTCAACTCCTCTTTGACAGCACATATCGTATCCAGGTCCGAGCGGAGTACAAATATCAATATTGCACGAACAAAGTTATTGGGAAGATTTCTTTAGCTGTAAGAGCTACTACCGTTGAAACAGGTATCTCCATGCACCGCTAAAGTTTTTTGAATTCATTTGCATAATTATGTCTCCAAATGAGTTTACCTGGCTATAATTGCAATCATAAAACTGCTTTTTATAGAAACGTTGTTTAGAATGCATGCATTTGGTGTGTAGTGCCAACCAAAATGTTTCCTTCTCTTCTCCCAGCACCGACTGCTCCCCCTACTGCTTTCCATGTGCTTGCTCTAAATAGCACAGCGCTCGAGTTTCAATGGGGATTTCCACTTTTAGAATACAGAAATGGCGTGATCAAAGGCTACAAGTTATTCCTAAGACCTGCTGACAATGAGGAAATACAAGTCATTGTTGATTCTAATGTCACAACAGAGTACATATTTGTTGGGCTCACTCCTAGCACAGGGTATACCTGCAGTGTGTTGGCATTCACCAATGACAATGGACCCAGGAGTGTGTATCTCACAGTCATTACACCTCGAGAAGGTACAGTTGTATGTTTTCATGAGGTAGGAATGTATAATTATACACTTTTGAACTAATCAGATTTCGTCCCCATAATAACTGGGTTTGGCCTCAATGGAGATGGCTTTGACAGAGCCACTGTGTGGCCAAATAATTCTGACATTCGTGTCCACTGTGACACTCATGGCGTCAATGCAGTTGTGACCTGGTATAAAAGTGATGGGGCTCCAGTGGGCACCATGGACCAGAATCTTAGACAAGTCTCGCATGATGATGACGGCACCAATGTATTGCAGATAGCCAGTAACCGGTTGGTGTCTTATTGTGACGCAGGAGTGTTCTCCTGTGAGGTACAAAACAGACAAGGGCAGACACAGAGGAGGACTTTCACTCTACTGTTTACTGGTGTGTTAGTTTGCTTCTCAGCTACATGTACTGATTAATTCTAGTACACGTATAATAATAATTATGCTTGTATATAATTATGCTTCACAACATTCAATTCTCACCCGTATATTTCTCCCAATAATGCAGATGTGCCTCCTCGCCCAGGCAGTCCAACTGCCCTTCGAGTTACAAAGTCTGCAGTAGTGCTTGCATGGGACGAACATCCTTGCGACGGTGGACACAGAATATCTGGCTTTACAATTCGATACAGAAATACTTATCAGGAGTACCTTACAACTACAAATATGTATGTGTACAATGTGAACCCTTCGTTGAGGAACTATACAGTGGTGGGACTGGAGCCTTACACATCGTACAACTTCAGCGTTCAAGCCATTAGTGATGAATATCTCCCCTCCGAATTCTCCCTTGAAAACATCATTACGACTACTGCTGAAGGTAAGCTTAGTGTCGGCAATCACTTTGGCAACAACTGCATGATACAGTTGTACTTGTACATGTACATGTGGTAGCGTAGCTAAACCTTATGTGTAATTATAAGTGAATTAATTACCAATGTGTGTATAGTAACAGTAGCTGTTATACCTCGAGCTTAGCAACAAAGGAATACATAAAAGCTGATCTTGTGTTTGTCTGTCTGTGTATTCTAGCTGTACCTGCTCAATGGTTGCAATGCGAGCACCATAGTAGCTAGATTAAAGCTTATTTTCAAGGTATACAAATGTAGCTGCTTTACTAACATTGAGTTGCGTCTCTCCAGAATTATGCTTATCAAATCTGTTCGTAGAAATTTTATTATTAACACTGGATATGTTGCTATAATTATGGTACAAATGTAGTTAAGACCATACAGTGGAGGAAAGAGCTGCTACACTTGGAGCCATTGTGATTTTGACCTCTTTTCAGATCCATATCTTTTCTCATTCGCATTGATAAATTTTTGTCTCTAAGCGCAATTCAGCAGATATGTCCTTGCTACACCCATGTGTATGAACTGCACCAAGGCATTATACACCGGTGCTTTAATATAAAGAGCTGCATATATACCTATTGTACATTTATCAGAACCCTTTATCAACCCTGATTTTATACCTGAAGGACCATCTCCCCCTCGGTTTCTGGAGGTCGTGAATCCGGCTCCAAACATTGTGGAGGTTCGGTGGACTGAGCCGGCTGAGCCGAATGGAATCATCATCTCTTACACTGTTTATGCTGTTCAACAACCAGATATCATCCTCGATGAGGGTCCCCTCACTGAGCACGTGGACCCCATTGTCAAGGTTAGTCAAGCCTTACAATAATAACCACTCAGTGCATGATTATTTTTCCTAACCCGACGATAGTGGTTGGTCTATCTGTGTGTTTGTGGTGATTGTGAGTCTGCTCACCTAGATGCCAAAGTGGTGCATTTACAGCATCGTCAAACCTGGCCTGGTCATTAGTGTTTTTGTTTGGTAAACAGGATCTTTTCCAGAACGCAATAGTAGCCGGGAGAATGTAGGTCATCTGCTGTCATAGATCACGAAGGTTTGGCTGTGTGAAGTTGGTTTTTTGTTCTTATATAGAGATTTCAATCTGTGCCATAGCTAAATAACAGATACTTAGTGCGCATGCGCAAACCTTGCCCTTGAGGCTTGACTACAATAACAATGGTGTACTATACATGTAGGTATTAAGGCCCATGGTGTATAACTCCTCCGAGGCACTTTTCCCATGTACTTTCCATGCAGATCTTATTATTATAGTTTGTCCTCTGATGGGAGAATCCGTTATACATGTAGGAGGTTCATTCCATTGCACATGCATATAATTATACCTATCTGTTGCATCGTTACCTCAACGTTATAATAACCAATCACTTTATTATTTTTGATTCTTCAGTAGTAAATTGATGGTTTTATGTCTGTCTATCTAATATCGAATGTTGTCCTCCATTCTCTAAAATGGGAATCAATCACTCGGAGAAAATATAATATCCAGATATTTTCCGGGAGTACTGGTGCTGCCAACATCACAGTACCTTTAGCCTCTGTATACTATGTGGTGACAGTCACTGCTACTGTGCTCAATGGTGGGGATGAAATTGAAGGGGAGTCGTCAGAAGGAAAACTCATCTATGTTCCTGATCCAGGTGTGATTTGTGTGTTTTGAGCACTTTTCAGCTGCTCTCATCATTAATGTATTAATTTTGCTCCGTGTTATACAATGATTTTGTGTTCTTACAGCAATACCAATCATTAGGAATTTGTTGGTAAGGAGCTCCACCAACTCCTCAATCACACTGTCATGGGACTATCCCACTTCTACTGATGAGCCGATTCTGGGATTTCAGGTGAGCTTTTGCAATATTTTCCTTCATTCACAACCATTTTAATTTCATTGCAACAAACCGTGATTATTTAATACACGTATGAAATACACCTTTCAGGTGACATACCACGCATCTATTGAATGGCTGAGTAAAGAAGGGTATTTGGTTCGAACAGTGGAGTCAATGAAGCAAGTGTTTGCATACAATGTGGCTAAGCTGACTGCTCTGACCCCTTTCACACACTACATAATTGGAGTATCGGTGTTGACGAGTAGAGGAGCTGGAACTGTTGTAGCAATCATTGCAGATACATTACCAACTACAGAGGGTGAGTATACTTTTACTGCAATTACAACTGTATAACTACGCTATTTCGACACACACTTTGCAATGGACAAAAATGTGTCAGTGCATGTTTAACCTTTAAAAACACATTGCAAAAAGCGTGGGAACAACCAAGCGAGAGAGAGTTGTGTCGAAGTTATCATATGTACAACAATGGGTATGTTGTACTCGTAAATGGACGGGGAACACATTCTGTATAGACAATCCTAATTACTATTGCAACCATAAATACTAGAGCACTAAAGTGCACACCCTTGGCTGGTGACATGATTATGGTGATGTAATGCAGCCAGTGCATGTAGTATGTATGACTGAGCTGTGTAGCACAGCAACTCAGGAGCAATAAAACTAAACCAGACTGGAGGCATGCTGAAACATTTGAGAACAGCGGTGCATGAGACATGCACTGTGGTCTAGGATCACAGCAAAGAAGCCTGGAGTCTTAAAGAAGTATGAGTCCTGATGCTAGGATCCAGAGTCAGCAAAGAAGCCTCCCAAGACCAACAAACCATTTACAATTATAGCTTTCTACTTTAGTTATAAGCAGACTCAAATAAACGAACAAACCAAACAACTACTATACCCGTGGCTGCCCACATGTACAGTGTAACAATAATGATAACATAATTATGCCTCTAGTAATGTAGCACTGCAGTGCTTGAGTACTCGTTGAGTGACTCTAAAAATGTACACTGTTGTTCAGATGCCGTATTGCTACTAAATTAAAAGCTGTACATGTTTAGTGTTATTGTTTTACAGAGCGGCTGGCATTCTTTCAACTCATGTTGGGGCCAGTCAACAGTTGCACTGGATGGCAGGTTTGTGAAAAACACATTATACAGCTTGCCATGGTCGTGTTCATTCATGTACATGTATGCTTTTAGGTTGATGCTTCTCGTCACTTGCAATCACTGCACGTTTCAATTTTGAGTGTTTTGAATAACATTGTATGCCCTTCCTGTACTCTAAGTGATAATAATATTCGAAATGAGGAAATAAGCTGCAGGGGAGTTCCAAATGACCAGCAAATCATTTACAGAGCAAGGATTGTTGGGACTGAGAAATACAGTGCAAGTCACTTAGTTGCCCTTGTTAGTGATTGGGTTCAGACCAGGAAAGCCTCGATTTTGGTAGATTCGTTGAGATTCCATGTTGATCCTCGTTGTGCTACCGCACTGGATAGCTTATTGGCACCAGACTGTTTTATTGTGGAAACAGTGACTTCCATACCTGTTGAAACTACCACATCTGCCAGGCCTACGCCCCTGACAGATGTATTAACAGGGGGAGAAATTACATTCACAGTGACTTCCATACCTGTTGAAACTATCACCTCTGCCAGACCTACACCCCAGACAGATTTATTAACAGGGGGAGAAATTGGTGGTTTAATTATCGGATGTATTATCGCTATCCTACTGTCAGTTTTCATTGTGCTGTTGGTGATCGTCTTGGTTCGGTACTTCACAAGTGGCTTTAGGTGAGATCGATAGTTGCACAGTCAATTTTTTTCTTTTAGATCATAGTGTATGTGAACTGATCCATTGCTTCAATTTATGTTCATGTAATTCATCCGTGCAGGGATAAGAGGCTGGTGGAGGAGGATGTTCCGGGTCTGACAGTGAGCACGTAAGTTTCACACTCATTCTCATTTTGTAGGTATGCAAAAACAGATTGTCATACCCAATGTACGTGCACGTTCATTATTTCAAGACTTCAAAATTCCAAAGGTTGATTTCAATCAAAATCGTAGAATTTGTATGTGATGTAAATACACATGTACAGTACACCTAGTGCCTGGAATGTTAATTGCTCTTTGAACGCTCCCTAATTACTTCCGGTATAGTTAGTAGCATTTTGCTAGTTGACTAACCGAAGTAAAATCAATGCGTTTTGCAGCCTCTGCATTTTGCAATGCTAGCGCTATTATTTCAAAGAAAGGAATTTTGTGAAATATGAATGGTCTTTGTCCCAGGGAATGGTTGGCAACTGTAATATAGCAGATACTGTACTTTGCAGTGGTGTGGCATTGTGCACACTTAATGGGCGTTGTCTATAGTACTACTGAGTCTGTAGTAAACAGTGAATGAGCTAAAAATTGACATTTTAAATTTGCTAACTTAGTTAGCTGTATGCACATGCAGCACTCTGTTGACTTGCTATACAGCTGTTGATATGCGCTGGAGAGCCAGTATATGGCACTTTTTTAGTTATAATTGTAAGTGCTACTTGCACTAAAAGAGCACACGTAAAGATTAGAGGACACAAAGAAAGTTACGAGTCAACACATCCTAGTAACCACAGTAGTACACAGACAATGCCCAGAGGAGTGCCCAGAGGAGGTCCGACATGCGTGCACGAATCACTACAAGTTCAATGCATTGATGTCATTGGGTCACGAATCACTACATGTACAAGTTCAGTGCATTGATGTCATTGGGTCAAGTGATAACATCCAGGCCACAATGCACTGAACTTGTAGTGATTTGTACACGCATGTCGAACCTCCTCTGGACAACGCCCATTTACTGTGCAGTGACAAGCAACTTGCAAAGTACAGTGCCTACTATATTTCTGAAGCTGTATTTTTCACTAGCTTGACTATATATGCCTAGCTACTACTACTGTATCATGAAGGTTTTTATCAGCAGAGATGCAAACTAGTAGGCTCAGCAGGCTTAGAATAATCTCACACAACCAGTGCAACCAGCTCATGCTTTAGGCTTTGTACAGCATGCACCGTTGTGTGCTCCT
Organism: Halichondria panicea; assembly: GCF_963675165.1. Taxonomy (NCBI): domain Eukaryota; kingdom Metazoa; phylum Porifera; class Demospongiae; order Suberitida; family Halichondriidae; genus Halichondria; species Halichondria panicea. The sequence goes on along the minus strand of NC_087382.1, from coordinate 6,538,446 downwards.
AAGTAGATTACAATGTACATTGAAGTATTATTAGTAACCTACATTGTAAATATTTTCTGAAATCTCACACAAAGTATTTTACAAGATAATTAATAGATACATGTAGCTACGTGCTACAATAATTATGATATTCTCTTAGGAAAACTAGTGTTTAAACTCTTACCTGCAAGCCCACTGTATAAGTACCGATGTGTGCAGGTCACTTTCACTGATTTGCACACTGTTTACTACACTCTGGTTGTTATATAAACAAAACGTTTACAAGGTTTCTGACATACACCTGCGTGTAACGACGATAGCTTCTAAGACTTCCCTCCACATCAGTACTATATCGTCTATGGTATTAGCAAGGAAAAAAGGGCGTGTACTCTATGACTTCTACACCGAAAATAACTTTTAGCTGGTGGGAGTTTATCACCTCTAAGACATACAGCAAACAGATAGAAGCACTTTTTAACGGATCCAATGAGGAAAAAACACAGCAATCAACATTAATGTTACGCATGGCTGGACCGAATGTCTCAGACAAACTATTTACGTTAAGAATTTTTCCTAATCTAATCAGTTGCATGCCCTCACCCCTTAGGGGGTCGATACGCCCTGAGTATCCCAGCTGCATTATTGTCAGGAAGGAATGGGTGGAGTCTCTATGATAAAATGTCTTACTTCTGCAGGATTTGTCTTGATAACCCTGTCTATGATTCAGACTCAAAACCTAAGGACAACTAGAAATGTTTGCTCTATTTACATGTGTATAATTATGCATTGACTATACTAGCTACTATTGTTATTATTTGTGCCTTCAGAATACTTAGCCCAAAATATATCTGATGATCTTTGTGGGTGAGTAGGGTTTTATTTATTTAGGGTGATTGTTATGCCTCGAGGCGTAGCCGCACGAGGGATACGGTAAAGCTGACTGTGTGTGTGTCTGTCTGTGTGTGTGTGTGTGTATTCCAGCTATAACTGCTCAACGGTTACAATGCGACGAAAACTAACAGCTTTTATAGGCTTCTAGCCACGTTCTCTTGGATTTTGATTCGTGGATTAGCAAACTAAAGCTTCTTTCTCGAGTTATGGCTAGTTTGACTCACATTGAAGGCTGTTGCAGTCTCTTCAGAATCTTTCATAGCATCATCTGTCCGCACAAACTTTCTATTCAACATATGAGTTAGCCTTGCACTAAAGCGCTAGCTTTTTGTTAGCTACAATACTCAGAAAATATCTGTTAAAACAGCTAGCTAGCAGTACAGTAGCCATTTGTAAAATTGATCTCTTTGGACACACCCTTTAATTATTCCTGTGGATGTAATGCGCATGCGCGCTCATTCCCCATGTGTGAGAAAATAATATCCAAGATCCAGATCCAGATCCTCCTGGCAGAATCATCTTTGTCTTGAGGGCCTGGTAAGCCACAAAACACTACCATATAACAATATAGATAACAATATGCATGTACACAGGTCTTTTCTTCTTAGATATTATATACACTGAACTACAGATCCTGGAAGAATCAATTTTCTTCTTTCTTGATGTCCTGGTAAGCCACATAATACAAAAAATAATAACTTACAATAGATGCATGTAAATAAGTCTTTTCTTCTCAGTGACTTTATATAGATAAGCTAACTTTAATATAAAATTCATTATAGATAACACTCTAATACTTTTGAGCGAAAGCAAAAACATGGCGAGAGGCATTAGCACAGCGCCAGCTTGAACACTAGTTCTACTATGACTACAATGGGTACATTATGTGCTGACCATTAACAATGAGAGGCCACACTGATGCTCAGTGCACCAGATCAGAGGCAGACATAGAGTAAACTGGTGGTGCCTTGTTGGCTGCATTAATTATTAGGCTGGCTTCTCATGTCCTGTGACCACTGTTAAGTGCAAAGCCCACAAACTCTCTTGGGATTTCCTGGTACTTATCTTGTGGTAATGAACGGATGCTGCAACATGCTTGCTCCTACATAGTCTAAGCTATAGAATGTAATTATTGGTAGCAGCCTGAACGTATTTTAGAGCAGATTGACAGCAAAGCTTTGTTGACCGTCATTTAATGTTTGGGAAACTTGCTATAGCTATGTCCCTTTGAAGTACCTAGCTGCCCCTGCCGTTAAGTGGATCATTGCTAGATTTCTTATCATACGTATACTCTTGACATGTATCCTCCTTCACAAAATATAATTTTGTATTTGTAAAATAAGTATAAATATGTAATCTTATTACTTCCTTTACTTGTAAATTACAGTCCCTCGATGTTTTTTGTACAGGGTATTACCACTTCAGGGTTGCATGATTGTGGTTATTATGCCTCAGTGCATGTGAGTGGGAGGTATAAGGTTTGTCTATCTGTGTGTCTGTGTAGACTGCTAAAGCTGCTCAAGGATCGATGAAGTGCAAATCAGAGTTTCTATAGGCTTCAAGTCATGTTTTCGAATGCCGTTGCAGCTTTTCAGAAGAGTACATACATACTACAGCAAAACTTACCATGGAGTGTTGCTACTCTACTTAGTAAGCTCTGCACTAGAACGCTAGCTGTTGCAATTAGGCTCTACTGGTGCACAGCAGGCCATTAATTTTAGACTTTTGGCATTCTTTTTATGGGCCGATTATTTCCAACTCTTTGAGTTTCTCTATGATTCTGCCTGCATGCAGCAAAATTTACTGCAAAAATTGTTCTTCATGATAATCGTGTGTGTATTAGTTACGTTACGTTTGACACATCCACTGAGGTATCAGCACCAACGGGTGCTGTCATTGTTACTGAGTTTAATGCTTAATTGGCTGACAATGGGATCAACAATCTTTACGGACATGCAATGTTGCTTACATTCATGTTTCTATGGCCCATTCTAGCGTCGTAGTTGAATACAGTATTCAGTATTACAGATGCATGCCATGCTCCCTTAACTGCGTTGTCATTGTCACCATTCAATCTGCAAGCACGTTACAGTCATGCATGCGTTCGTTTGGCTATTATTTTGTTATGCACGATCATTATAGGTTGTAGTAATTTTACGTAATAGTTAGACACTGTTTTGGAGGTGTATAGGATTTAGAAGTACAAAGGCTACATGCTTTAGTATCCCGAGCGTTGTGAGGGTACTAATGTGCCTTATCGGTTTCTAAATCATGTGGACACCAACAAAACAGTGTCTAACACTGCTGTGCTCGCACACCTCTTGCCTACATGTACCTAGGCCTCCTCTGAGGCACTTTCCTATGTAGCTAACTGGTGTCTACGTTATACGTTAAATTAATGTGATGTCTATATATTTTGTTAGCCACTTTTTATTCCCGTGGTATATATATAGTCCATGTATGTTTGCGTGGACATGACTGACTATTGCATAGTGCATGATCTATGCACGCAGTCATGTGAATTTAGCAACAACTATAATTATGTAGACAAAATTTACAACATGTGAGGCAGTGGGTTGTCTAGCGCTGCACTCAGTACGAATGTGATCATGCACAAATTAACACCCACCTACAAAACACTCTTTGTTAAAGTTCCTGTTTGGGAAGCCCTACCTGCTGCTTGCTTGCTAGCTGTATATAAGGATGCTCCTACTGTATTAAATATACTGCATGCTTTTTACAAAAGTACACGCAATGGCAATGGCCAACATTAAGGTTGCATTCTTGGTTGTCATACTGGCTGCAATAAAGAATAGTTTTGGTAAGTTACATGACTGTAAAATAGTAATAACTGTGACTGTCTATTATTATGCAGGGCAAAATACAACTTGTTTGAAGGAGGATGCCATACAAGATATACGTTTAGTGGATGGTACATATGGGGACTTCATGGGAAGAGTTGAAATCAAATTCAATGGGACTTGGGGTACAGTCTGCGATGACTTTTGGTCTCTGGCTGATGTAAATGTTGTGTGCAGGTACAGCGCTATAGTAATTATTAAACTCTAGGTGTATTTGTCCCAATCAGAATGATGGGATTTGAAAGAGGTGGAGGTTGTGCTGTGAGCCGTGCTGGATTTGGTCAGGGCCCCATATCATCACCAATTTTGTTGGATGATGTGCGCTGTCGCGGGAATGAGGATTGTCTTGATGACTGCAGCTTCATTGGTCTAGGTGATCCTCCAACATTCTGTACCCATCGTGAAGATGCTGGAGTTGTTTGCTTGTCAGGTAAATTTTTGTGCAAGTTATTTATGATAGTGAATGTAATGACAAATTAGTTGAGCATATTTTGGCTGCCGCATGCACACACCCATACTTATAATTATAGCTGACATCCGCTGACTGAGTGTCTACTACTTCTATTACATAATAGAGTCACGAGTCTTTGTCAGGGACCTCACCCTGACATCATTGTGACAACATCTTGTCTTTGTGCAGATCAGAATGATGTAAATCCCCCACCTGTCTTGCATCTCGTCAATGCTACCACTACCACTCTTGCTGTCAGATTCAAGGTAAGTACGTTGTGTTTGATTGTTGTTACCTTACTGCCTCCAACAGAATGTTAAAAGGTCACAACTACCTGAAGGGGCAAACACCATACGTTATCGTATAAGTTATGCAGAAAGTGGTGTTGAGGATGTATTCCAAAGAAATTCGTACTTCTTCCCAGACTCTATAGGGGAAAGGGATGATGAAACAATTATGGTCTTAACCAATCTAAAACGTGACACGGAATACTCACTTCAAATGGGTGTTGATTTTCGATATTCTCGAACAATATGCTTCTCCTACATCATAGGTTCTCTCTCGCAGCCATTACTCTTTCGGACAAATGCTACTAGTAAGTATGCAGCTGCTTGCATACAATTAATTAACTGTTGACAACTGCATGTTCTAATCATCTCTAGTAAAACCAACAAGTATCCAGATTCGGCTTGGTTCTCTACTATCTGGCTCGAGCTTCAGTGGTCGAGTGGAAGTAATGTACAACAATACTTGGGGAACTGTTTGTGATGACTCGTTTGGCACAAGTGACGCAAATGTCATATGCCGAGCCTTAAATTTCAGCGGTGCTCTTTGTGTTCCTTTTCGTCGATTTTCTCCTGGAGCAGGTGAGTGCTTGAGTGGAAAATCAATTCTTAGCATGATAAAAAATTCGGGTTGCAATTTAATGCTGTGAATATAGTTTCTGTATTGCTTTCAGGTTTTATGTATTTTTCCTAGGTCCTATCTGGTTAGACGATCTCAATTGCCCCTCTAGTGCTGAGGTACTAGAAGATTGCACTCATCGTGGTTGGGGTGTGCATAACTGTAGGCATAGAGACGATGTGTCAGTGGTGTGTAATCCAGGTATGTCATTAGAGAGTTTGTTTTCTTAAAATGTTTCAAGTCCTTCTATAGGTGAAGATTTTCTTGGAACTGTATCCAATGTGGTTGTCACCGACGTGCAACCTGTTACTGCTACAATTCAATGGGAGGTAAGGTCACAAAAATCATTTAGGTATAATATTTTATGTAGTACCCGTTGCTACATTGTTGCTGATTGCAAAATGCACTAACCGCGAAGTCATAATGCAGGGGCGTAGCCAGGGGGGGGCTCGTGGTGCTCAAGCACCCCTTTCTATCTGAGATTGTACACAAAGTGTATTTGATTGTCTAGCTGAGCACCCCCTTCTCTTCCAGATCTTGCTGCAGTTGGCTAGCTAGTAGGCAAGCAAAACGATTGGTCTTTAAACTGTGAGCTATTCTGGCTTAGATCTATAGACTAGTTCTCTTTCGTAGCAAAATAGGCTTCTCTATGCAATTAGAAGATTGGGCCACGCCAAACTATTAATTATTACGTCATTAATAAGAGGTGTGGCTTTCGGTCAACCAAATTTCGGCGCTGCGCGGCTAAAAATTAGGGACTTTGCTCCCTCTTTCGTCGTGATAGCACCCCCTTCCTCAAAATCCTGGCTACATTGGCCCCTGTAATGCATCCCTCTGGCATTAAGACTGACCAGGAGTACATTAAAATCTACATCTTAATGTACTCCTGGACTGACATAATAAAATGACATAATGTTAAACACAAACGTCCAGTTCATATTTGTGGAAGATTATAAAACTATGTTCCTAGTGATGCATGGCTGCTTCACCATAGCACTAAGTATCTAGAAGCGGCTCTGTTTTTGCTGGAAGCTCGAGCTGTTTTGCAGCAGTGTTACAGTAGAGGTGACTTGGTTGAGACGTAGACCGTAGGGAGGGGCTGATTTGCAGCCAGCAGAAGTGGGGTGGGGCTATTTTGCAGTAGTGCGTTGGAACTGGTTTTTGTCAAGCCATTCATTGTTCCTTAATGCACATACTGGCACAATAATATAGTTTAGAAGAGAAAGGAGATAGAGCTGTGTCTAGGGTTGTCTCTGTCATTTTGTGCAGTTCTATTTATTGTGTTGCTAAGACAGTGTTGAATTGATATTTATCCAAAAGGAAAGGGTAACACAATAGGCTGCTGGGCCTCTCGAGGGTGTTCCCCTGAGCTATGCCCTCGGGATATAAACTAGTTATAACACGTACGTGCACTCGGGATCTGGCATATAATTATTGCACTCAGCCCTTGGGCGTAACATACATGTATTGTTTTTTGCTGAGATGTAGCTTAAATGACTCTTTCATAAAACACAAACTACACGCATGAAAGTAATAGTTATACCTTTCAATTTGCAGGCATTCGATTTCCCAAACATCGTTGCGTCATTCTCATACCGAGTTTTCTATTGGTCTAGCAGCACCACGTTTCGATCAAGTCGGACCGTCTCCCACCCCCGCACTGAAATTGAGGTCACCAGTTTGATTGTGGGGGACACGTACATGGTGACTGTCAGTCCAGTAGTAAGATTTGATGCTTGCTTCTTTCGTTCAATATCTGGGCCAGAATCAGTCGCTGTGAACTTCACAACTTTTGCTTTACGTGAGTATATTGCATTCATTAAGCATTAACATATTTTACCAACTCTATTTGTATAGCTCCAACTGGACCACCAACTGACTTCCATATTATCGTCCTCAACAGCTCAGCAATCGAAATTCAATGGGAAGATCCTTTACGCAACCATCAGAATGGTGACATCACTTCCTATATAGTTTTTGTTTCTCCTCAGGGTGGTGGTGAACGTCAAATAGAGTACCTCACAAGCAGCACCGACTTTGATGTAGCAAGAATTGTTGGTGGTCTAATTCCCTCCACCATGTACACCTTCAGTATACTTGCAGTAAATGCTGGAGGGCGAGGACCACGGTCTATCTCTCTCACCGGGCAGACTTTTGCTGTGGGTAAGATTATTTAAAAGTCCGAAAAAAGCTCTGCTTTATATCGTTATGTATCCCCTATGCAGGAGCCGAACCCATAATCAGCAGCTTTGGCCTTAATGGAGACGGTATCGATAGAGTGATCCGCTTCACTTTCAATAGGAACTTGAACATTCATTGTGGCAGCACAAGACAAAATGTGAAAATTGATTGGTTCAGTCCTAGTGGTAGAAAAGTGGAAATAGATGACAGAAACTTAAGAGTTGGACGATATAGCAACGGGAGTGCAGTTCTGCAAATTGCTGCATTTCGACGTTTAAACACCTGCGATGGAGGAGTTTATACATGTGTTGCAAATGACTTGAGCACACAGACTAATCAACGAAAAACTTTCACTCTAATCATTAGTTGTAAGTTCACAAAATTGTTTTTTTAAGCCTTGTTTATGTCTACTTTTATGATATGCAGCAACACCTGTAAGACCCAATCGCGTTTTTCCGCTTACTGTGACAAGCAATTCGATAAAGATAGGCTGGGAGAGACCTTCATGTGATGGCGGGCACCGTATCTTGGAGTACAATCTCAACTACTATGAATTTGTGACATCGTTTTTCTCCCGTGTTGTAATATCAATTCGTCACATCATTGCTGAAGAAACAAACTATACCTACACTGTGAATGATCTAAATCCAAGCAGATCCTATGTTTTTCAAGTGCAAGCTGTCCGGACGGACCTACGTGTATCATCATTTTCACCGACGCGTACAATTAGGACACTTCCACCAGGTAAATTCGGCTGTATGGAAAGATAACTTTTAGTTGGTTGTCATTCATCCTTTTAATCCTTCAGCACCTTCACCTCCGAGGGATATCGGAGTGAGGATAGTTGGTATCAAGACCATTGAAATCAGCTGGAGGCCTCCTGTTGTTGCAAACGGAGTGATAATTAGATACACTATTTACATCACACTATTTGGTGTGTCTGATGATGGTGGAACAGGAAATAAGAGGAGACAGGCTGTGCAAACTCCAATTGTTATCACTGCTGTTAGTAGTCAACATACGTATAAATTATTTGCATGAATCAGTAGCGTTGATCTATAGCTACGAATATAGTTTCTACATACTACCATTATTTTACCACTTGCAGGTATTTTCAGGATCAGCCACATCAGGAAATGTTACTGTGCCTTCAACAGATGCGATGTACGGTGTTCAAGTAACAGCGTCAATTCCAGTAGGTGATAGCTTAAATGAAGGAAGAATATCGAACCTCTCGTTAGTGGATGTTCCAACACCTGGTATTTTAACATACTAGCCTTGTTTGTGATTGTTATATATTCCTTTCCAGTTCTACCCATTCTTCAAAGCTTTCGGGTGATTAAGGCAACGAATTCTTCTATGACCATCCAGTGGGAGCTTCCTCAGCCACCATTTCTTCCTATTGATGAGTTCATCGTAAGCCACATTCTTAGTAATAGAGATCTTTAATACTGTGTATAATGCCATTAGGTGACTTACAGCTCTCTTGTCAACTGGGAGAGTCCACTTGGTGAAGATGTTGAATTCTCTGAGTCTGGCAGGGTAACTGTTCAACCTTCTGTAAGCACTGTACGCATTAGCCCACTTACTCCTGGAACAACATACACTTTCAACGTCGTTGCAAGCACGGAAGACGAATTAGGACAAGAAACATCGGTTACTGGCAGTACAACTGGTGGGGTGGCTGATCGAGGTGAGTACCTCAATTATAGTTTGCCACAGACATACATTTATTTTTATTTAGGGAGAGTGGCATTCGTTCAGTTAAAGTTTGGACCTGTTGACAAGTGCTCAAGCTTTCAAGTATGTTACAGTCCTACATGTATGTGTGTGTCATTGTGTATTTATTTGAAGGTTGGAGATACAGAGCAACGTTTGAAAACAATAAAGGATGCAATTATTAACGAAATCAATGAGCTCTGCTCATGTGATGTAACTGCTGACCATCTTCAAAATAGTGTATTCAGTTGTGCTGATGGTTTGGTTGACCAAGTTGTGTATCGTGCTCGGATTATAGGGAGCGACAGTTACAATGCCCAAGATCTTGTGTCTCTAATTCAAGCATGGGTTAATAGTGATGATGCAATGATAATTGCTGGATTTTTCCGATTTAATGTTGATGCAAGCTGTATCACTTCCTTGGATACCCTGCGCTCTCCTGACTGTGAGATAGGTCAAGTAACTACATCCCCGACTGAGATTGTGACTGTTGTTACTGAACCGCTTACATCACCAACTGAGATTGTGACTGTTGTTATTGGCCTGTTTGTTATCATTATCCTTGTTGGGATTGTTGTTTTGTTGAGTGTACTGCTCATCAGAAAGCGTAAACTAAGTGAGACCAGGTATGTCATTATCATTATTGATCGTTCCATGTACATTTCTTATCTCGTAGCGGAGTTTTGGGAATGGTAAGATTTAAGAATGAGAATACTGCAAAAGAAGAGGATAGACTCCCCTTTGCTGACATGGAGCCAAGGTATACGAATTTGCTTGTATCACAGTCAAATGTATAATTATAGAGAACTATTTCACTTGTAGCTCTGAAGACACCATCGATTCAAAACCAGAGGTCTTCATGTGAAACACCAAATTAAATAACTCAACTAAACATGTAGTAACAATTATATTTTAGCTATAATGTACTCAGATGCTAGTGCTGCTGTTATCATTAATTTTATTTACTAAAAACATACGTACATTAACGTCTTATTTTGCTGCCCATAACTAGTGTACCTGCTAGCTGGCTACATGCATGAGTTTGTCTGCCTCCATAAATATATTCATGCTGTTTGTTAGTAGTGATCCTAAAAGCCATACTATTAAAACATGTAGGGACTGTTTGGGCACAATCACTATTATTGCCTTATATAGCAGTCAACCCACGTCATACTTTTCAAAGGATTGTGAACTCTATTCTATCTTTTATGTTTGCATGTATGGTGGTGTGTAGGGAATTACTTTGCCTTGCAGTGGCCAAACCATCTTCTTTTGAGTGTTGACACTTCAAAGAGATCCCTCTTGCTTTGCAGATGGCCACAACAGAAACCTAACATGCGCACTAATAATTATATAGACTGGGACTCTGTATATAAAAGTCACTATCAATATAATGTGGAGGTCTAGATTCTAGCAACCAACTATAGATCTACCGCTATACTCATCTACAAGAATCAACATGCGGCTAGCTGTTCCTACAATCGTCACACTACTTTTTCTAGCCACTCCGATACTCGTTCTAAGGTATAAAGTTAGATATTTCCTGTGTTCGATTATTTTAAATCCTCAGCAGCTTAAGACATTGCTCTCGCAGCCGACTAGACCTGTATCCATGCAATCCAGATGTGATTGTTCCTATGCCAAATCGCAAGTGTGTACTCGTAGTGTACAAGTTTACTTGAAGATTTTCAGGACAGATATTCGTGATTGTCGCAATAATTATGTTAATTGGCGATAATCATTATAAATAATTGTAGTCTAAATCGTCAGTACTGTGTATTTGTACGTACGGAGCCTGTATGAGGCAAATAAATGTATGCATAATTATACAAAATCCATACCATTCTATAATAATTATTAGCTATACTAGCTTTTTATACTTTCAGTCAATATGGAGTGTACTCAACTCGAATCAGAGGCAATGTAGGCAGTGAATACTGTGTACTGCGCAAAAGTGGTCACTTTATTCAAGATATCGACACCATAGCGACAGCTGATATAATGTTGTTATTCTCACCAGGATTCCAGCTTCAACCTAAAAAAAAGTAATTGTGTTCTGTAGCTATAGGCGTTGAGTAGTTGCTTACATTATAATTATTCTCTTTTGTTGTGCAGTTACTTGAATGAAATGATTGTTGAATACAACATTGATTGTGGGCCAGGGAAAAGTGCATATCTTTCTATCAATGAGTTGGATCTAGAGCCACGAAACTGTCATATTTCTGAAAGGGATCAGTAAGAAATTATGTGGTTCAGACATGCAGTAGTGACTTAGTTGAGTGTGGCCAATCCATGAATCGTAAAAACGAAGTGATTAGAGTTGGCTATACGTATAGACAGGAGTGGTATGTTGCACCAGTGACCTTATCTGATTTACAGATGTCAGGACTATATTGAAGTGAAAAGTGGAAACGGAGGCAAAAGAGAATTCTGTGGCAATGATAAAGGAGACATGTTTTTTGCAACTGGTGAGTTTTTCTTGTACATGTAGTTAATTTCATATAAATTTCATATAATAATTATAACTGCAGGTAGTTTCAAAGCTAGACTAAGAACAAGTAAGAGAGTAAATTTTCTTGGATTTTCGGCATCAGTTATCTGTTTCAATATGGATCCTCCTTCCAGCCAGCGAACATCTATTAACAGGAGACCCGAATCTAATTCTGGTATGATTTTGGTACCGTTGACACTGTACAAGCCTGATTGTGTTTCTAATGCGAATTGTATGCGAAGCATGAGGGAAATTGCATGCACATTCTCACTCTTTGCAGTTCTTTCGATGGTGAATTATCTTATGCTATTTTTTCATCTCGCAATCGAAAGAACGTCACATTCAAAACTTGATGTACGGTTAATTCGGTATACTGGTTAATACTAGTGCAATTGGGATTATTAGCACGAGTAACAAGCAATGACAAGGCTACTGCCGAGTGCTATTAACCTTCCAGTGCTTGATATGAATGCTATTAATCTTATTCCACGAGTAACCATACTAATCGTATGATTAACATTTTCAGCCATGGCCGTTATTCGAAAACAATACGTTGTCATTGACAAGTAATTGCACCGCTGTCAATGACGACGTGCAATTACTGGACCGGATGTGATATGGGATTAATTGCTGTACACACTCTCCAGTCACTAATAGCACATCATACAATTATTCTGTACTGGACTTTATTATTCTTACTTGCAGGTTCTTGCACCCATGTCCAACCAAATGATGTGAGTTAATAATTATAGCATAGCTGAAATTTGTAATTGCACAATTAATTATGTTCCTATTATAGTTGTTTGCTAAATCTTCTCGATTGAACAAGATTGCTGAAAGCAGGTAATTGTAAATTGCATATGTAACTATTCTAGATCACTGCATGACTGAAACGGAAGGCTGAGTACTGTGGTGTTGGTTTCTTTGTCGGCTGTGTCGTTTTGTCATTAGTGTGTAATGTTCTGTGTTTTTGCTCCAGCTATATTGAAGTACTACAATCAGAAGACACAGCAAAGCTCAAGCCTTTGGAAAACACCACACCATCTGTAAAAGTTAAAGGCAGTATGAGAATCGTAATTTAATCTCCATTTCGCAGGCACCTACTCTAAAGCTAACATCATCTGAGAAGAAAGTTTTGGATATGTTGCTTGACCCTCTAATTAGAAATGGCCTCAAAGCTGCAGAAAAACACGCTCCTTCTGTTTGGCCTCCTGTGGAGTTTGATGGTGATGTGTTGATTACGTTCATTCCCAGTATAGTTCAATTTTCTTTATTGTAGATGACATAGATGATGATGTGAGCTTTTTGGGATTGACAAAGAAGCCTACTGACCGAATAATTATACCACCACCACCTACATTGGCTCCATATTATAAACGAAGATCCACATTGGGTCCACGTGATTATTACCGAAGATCTGTTTCTCAAGGTAAGCTACTCCCAATCATGATCAAATAATTAATTTCTTTAGATTTGGAAGTTAACCGAGTTGCTGTTGCCTATCAAGAGGCCTGCAATCCTGTATTGAAGGCAGCGACGAACAGTATCCTCAACGTTGTTAAGAGGTAAGCGAAACGAAATATATAACTTGTTGGGTCTATGCAAAATAGTGTTCAATTAGTGTAGATTACTGACCTGACTCAATACCTGCACCGTATAGTATACATGCCACTAGCTAAACGGTTGAGGAACTCATGTTCAATGTAGTGTAACCCTCTACGTACGTATAATTATGTATATTACTCATGCAAGGGGGATATAATACAACTTGAGGCAGTGGCGGATCCAGACAGGTTCCATGGGCTCCATGAACCCCCCTTTCACACAAGAACACACTAGAGATCAACTTACTAAGGCCACACCAAATTGTTTCACGGATTTTCCGGGTCATATTTTTGCAGAATGCCCAAAAAAATAAACCAATTAGTAGTCCAGGTCAGAAGTCAGAATAGCCACGTGATCTAGCAAAATGTTGTAATGTTTTGCTAAAGTGACTTTTTGTGGTGTCTTGTGACGCCGTTTGTGGTTATAATGATATTCATCAATTTTTTTTTAATTGTTAGCTAGAAAAGAGCTGCAAAACACCAGCAGCCATTCATTATGTACTCCAACATTAATTTTTCTAGAGATCAACTTACTAAGGCCACACCAAATTGTTTCACGGATTTTCCGGGTCATATTTTTGCAGAATGCCCAAAAAAATAAACCAATTAGTAGTCCAGGTCAGAAGTCAGAATAGCCACGTGATCTAGCAAAATGTTGTAATGTTTTGCTAAAGTGACTTTTTGTGGTGTCTTGTGACGCCGTTTGTGGTTATAATGATATTCATCAATTTTTTTTTAATTGTTAGCTAGAAAAGAGCTGCAAAACACCAGCAGCCATTCATTATGTACTCCAACATTAATTTTTGTAGATCCACGCCTTTTTATTAAACACAACGCAGTGCAATCAATGCCTTCTCAATGCCTTTCCCCAGTCGTAGGTAAGTTTCTATCAGGAAACTAAATTGCAACTCCTTTCTATGGATTACTATAAATATCTGTTGGCTCCTACTCTAAATACAAGTACATAACTTACTTAAATACTTCTACGCCCGTATGAGATATACATATATATAATAGAGTGAGGTCGGGTTGGGAATGAGGCTATTAGTTATAGTGTCATGCATTTTACAATAATTAATTAATAGAACCAGGAGCAGGAACTTACTACGCAGATTCTGTATCATCCTGCTATGTACGAACATTGCCATAATTATAATTATTATGTCAAACTATGGCTAGCTCGTACAGTGCATGGTAGCTGATACCATGCACTGTACGAGCTAGCTAGCCATAATTCATTTGTTTGCACTTGTATATTTAATTGATCACTTTCGTGAGACTGTTTTAGTAGTGTGGTACTGTACCTATGAAACCTTTAATTCAATAACAATAACAGTCTATACCTTTTACTTAGATTGGCTCCAGATCAGCTCAAATCAGTGCAAGACCAATTCATTCGTGAACAAGAAAGATTGCCAATGCAATGATTTAGTCGAGACATACATTGATATAGTACATACACTGTACATTAACAAATTCAGTTTTTTGTCTGTTTACCACATTAATTTAATTTTTTGCCTGTGTAGTGAGTATACGATTATTGTGATGTCATACTGTATGTATACTTGTCTAATAGTAGTACCATGCAGTCTCCTTTGTGCAGTATTTTGCTGTTAAGTAATGTGAAATAGTAACTACCGTATATAAATTATAGCTAGAAATTTCTGCGGCCCAAAAATTCTGCGAATAGCTGTAAAAAGACCTTCTGCGAGTAATAATTATTTCTGTGAATTAAACTTTCAACTGTTAAACTAGGCGCGGTTAATAAGCATTTGCGAATATTATTTCTGCGTTTACTCATTCATTCGCAGAATTTGCAGAATTTTTGGGCCGCAGAAATTTATAGCTATACGGTATGTGAGACCGCAAGTGAGGTATCCAGTAACTGAAGCACATAACTTATTGTGGGCCATTAACATTAACTTATAATAATAATGCGATTACAGTCCTGAATCGAAGCCATTGAATTCATCAGCTAGGCATCATAATAATTATGTATAATTATGACAACTATAATAATAATTATTATAATTATTATATTAATAAGTGCATGCAGTGGATACACAATTTTGTATACAGTTCTATAGCAATAATTATATGTATTGTGTAGCGGGTGATTTTCGGGGGGCAAATATTTTGGGGTTTTCATTTAAATCCCTGAGCTCAGCACGAATGTTTTACCTACAAATGAAGCAATCATTTACCACATTTACCTGCAGCGGCTAGTGCACGCATGCAGTCACAGAACAATCTCACATGCATACCATGTCCTATGCCTAATCTAACTTTTCATAACGTTCTACAAATCGAAAGTGTAGATGCATGTGTATACATGTATATACAAATTTTACTCTGAACTTACAAATTAACGGTGTACAAATTTGTACTCTTATCATGTAGTGTATTGAAGTGTACAAATTCAATGTGTACATATACAAATTGCAAAATGTGCGTGTCAATGAAATGACATGTACCATTTAAAATTAGTTTCACTTCCAATTAACAACAACAACTTTAATTGTATCAGTACTACATAATCATTATAGATAATAGACCCGTGAATTACCTTGTGATAAATGATGGACGTACGGGCCAGTATCGCTCTCCCCAGTCGCTTGTTTTAATGGTGCTTTCCCCAGTTAATTCAGTCTCCTAGAAATTTCGCATTGCAAATGTTTTTGTGGGACTTTAGGTGTTAAACCGCTTGTTCTGAACTAAAGGTTCCATTTGGCCAGGTCAAGACCTGTCCGAATTTATATTTGATCAAACTGAATTTATACAAGTTAGGGGGGGGGCATTGCCCTGATTGTATATACATATATATCGAAAGGATAATAATAGAAGTTAAGACATACTGCATAGACCTAGCTAGCCTCGGTCCCAGGCCGATTTTTTTTAATAGAACGAAGTTGACCTAGCAGGCTAGTAGAAACAACTCGGCCTGGAATCGAGGCTAGTCGCGCTATACAGTACATGTATACGAACAAAAACACCAGGAAGACATCGATCTCTAACGCTTCACTAGTCTCATGGATCAGCCCCCCTCTTAAGAAGGGTCCGGCTGATCCTAACGCATAAATATTTAAGGGGCTTCCTCCCCCCATGAGGAAGAGACAGAGGAGGAATGCCAGTGTCAAAAGCTTAAAGGTCACTAATTAAAACACCACGTGGCCCTATGTTTTACATGTAAAACTGAGTTTACCCTCGCGCCCCTGAGTTTATACACCATCAATAGCTTGATCCTCTTTATAATCACAACAGAAATCGGTTGAGCTATCGCGCCCCAGAGGAATCAGCTTGAGAGAGAGAGAAGATCCAGGATTTAATTGCAACCTTTGACCTTTTATTGCATTCTTCAAAACCACAAACAAGATATGGAAATTAGCCTTCCGTGGCTAGGGTATAAATTTTGATGTACTGGCTTGCTGCACTGGATAGATCTAGGTATAGTAAGCTTTCCAAGCAGGCAAATAAAGAACAGAAGCGCTAAGCTGCTATATGCAGCAAAGGTCAAGAACCCAGAACAAGAATGTTTAATCCCTTCGTGACCCTATTGACCCTGGCGTTCCTCTGGCCCTCTGAGGAAGAGAGGCCTGGATTCGAAGCGACGGTGGTCATGACCACGTGGCGTGGTACATGTAACCACCTATACCAGATGACTGTCAACTGGAAGAGAGACACATTGTAATCGTCTTACCCTCGTTGAGTTCTGCAATACACAGTACGTGGGTCGTTCTCATCAGATCATGACAGATGCTGGTTTCTTCAGGGTAAGTTGGATTCATGCACTGTGTGTACATAATTGTGATAAAACTATGCAAGTTTCCAAGCTTCAATGTTTAATAGTACAGCCCATTTTTGTTGAGGAAATTCTTGTAGGCACCACATCACAGCTAGTGTGGTACGTGCGAATCGTTTAAATTTGCACATACCAATGGGTATCTTTTCAACAAGTATTCTTTCAACGGCTCAGTATTATTATTTCACGAGTACAAGTTGTGGGCACATGCACCTGTACGTACTCTATGTCTGTGACTGTTAAAAAGGTGGTCCTACCATTTGGAGTGGCAATGTTCTTGTACAACATGTTTTGTCATGTAAATACAGTGTGCAACACACACACACACACATATATAGACCGGCAGTGTTGTTTACCATGTTCTATGTAAACCTTTTGTCTGTCGTCACGTCACATCGCGTGATTGTAGTAACTGTATTCATGTGCAGGGCACTAGCAGTGAGCAAGATGCTCGGTTCTACAACAAAGAGAAGAAACTCAAGAAGTCTCTCAAGTACCCTCCCAACATTGGAGTCAAGGTGCGTGTACTCAGTACTTAATGCCTGTCGTCCTTAGCCATTTACTTCTGACCTGTCATGTACATGTAGAATCTCGGTTGCCCCTAGCCTTCTTCATAAGGCCTCAACAAGGAGGCCTGCTACTGACTGCTTGCGCATACGCCAAATTATTGGACAATTTCTCCGTAAAGTTTCCCATTAAACAGAAATGTTCTTGAAAATATATCCTGAATAAAATATACAGACAAAGAGTACAAATTAAAGTCATGCACAGAGCTATATAGTTAGCTAGCTAGAGACAGCGCTGTACGTTTGGTTGCAGCAGCTATTTTTTTCTGATAGAGTCTACATGTAGACTTTCACCAAGGTTAGTATCAGATGGGTGTGGCCTGTCCATATAGGCTATTTGTCAGCCTTCACTCCGTTCAGACGATTGTTATCCACACTGTTGCAGGCTGTGAGTCTTTTGTTAACATAGCAGGCTAAGGGTAGCTATTAGAATGCTATCAGATTGGCTAGAAACCTTCACAATCGAACTTCTACCTACTTTCTTCAATCCACTTCAGTTCGTTGTGACGTCATTGTTTTACTGAGCATATATACGATGTTATCCAAATTACCCAGTCTGGGTAATAGGTGGCACATGCGCAAACAGTCGATACCAGGCCCATCTTCAGTGCGGCCTGGAATCGCTAGGTTGCCCCTAGCCTGGTGACAAGATAAGCAGCTCTTTGTGTCGATCATTGTGCTAAATCCGTCCTTGTGGTATCTACATGTACATGGATACCCCCAATTGTACATGGATATCCCCAATTCCTATTCGAGTTATAATTATTACATTAATTTCATACATGTACTACGTACCTAATGTTAACATTTACCGTGTAAAAGCTCTCCCCCCCCCTCTCCTTGTGTTAGATTGACATGGAGAAGGTGAACCTGGATGTGATTAAGCCATGGATCACCACAAGGGTTACTGAGCTGCTCGGGTTTGAGGATGATGTTGTCATTGACTTTGTCTTCAACATGCTGGAGAACCATCAGGTTATTAGGGATCTACATTTAGATCAATAAGTACTATAGTTAACGAATGCTTAATGCCTCGGATGGGTCATGTTCGAGATTGAGTTATAGAAGAGGATCGAGCTTGAGAGAAAACCATTGTGTACATGGTACATACAGTGTTTTGTTGTTGCTGAAGGAGATGATGTCTCGAGGAAACACAACTCGAGCGAGTTATCCAGCAAAAAATAGTCTTGATACGGAAGTGTACATAGTACAGTTGAACTTCGTTATCAGAACCTCGATTAAAATATTTGGCAACTTTTAATGATAATTATACCATAGCAAACACCTATCCGCACATAGACATTAAAGTTCCCACATAGTTGAAAACTATTGGCGTTGCTGATAGCAGAAGCAGCTAAACCCTTCAGTATAGCCTAGTATAATTTATAGTATCCACTGAAGATGGCAACTGCATGAATATAATAATAATTATGTAGTTCTTATTCTGGTGTCCAAATATTTCGGCCAGACATCAGGTGTTAGGCTCAACTATAATTATGACTGTGCATTTATTTCCCGCCAATATGTAAGTAAAAAAAAGAAGGTGGAGATCAAAGATCATAATGGCTCCTGCAGTGCAGCTTTGCATCAGTTTTTTTCTCGCTCTTCTAGGTACTAAAACTAACGCTCATCAATCAGTGGCGGATCCAGTGCAGGGCACAAGGGGCATGTGCCCCCCTTTCTGACCAGCTTGAATAAAACTAGCTCACGAAAGTGGGTGTGGCTTAGAGCAGCCAGGAGCAGCAATCAATTATTGCAGCATGCAGAATAGTAGACTTTTGAAGCTGAAGAGCAAGATGATTTCATCCATTTCTGCTATCTCCTGCTACTATGTATGTCATACTGTCATCAATCAATTCATGATCAGAAAAGCTACACTGATTGGGCTTTAAAAAACTTTTTTTAGTAAAAATTTTCTTCAAACTGCCCCCCCTTTTCAGCCCCCCCTTTTCACAATTCTTGGATCCGCCCCTGGCTATACCAAGGAGTTATGGCTACCTCTGGGCTTATAACACGTACCTCGATCACCTGTCTATAGCTGTGTCTGTTGTTTGGTTGGACCAAGGATTAGTTCGGCTATAGTGCAGTGTATAGATCAATGGTGTTGTATACATCTAGCTTGAACTGTACTTACTGGCAATAAACACTCTTTACAATTATATGCACTCGATAGAATGGAGGCGATCGCTGGGGATCAGGTTGGATAATGAAAGCTTTATTATTCAGAATCAGCTAAAAGTAAAGAATGTGCCAACCTCTGTTGCTTGCGAGGCTGGCGAATATACTACTCACAATTCTGTTTAGAGACTGCATAGCTATTTTAACTCGTCCCAAGGGGCATAGCAACAGCCTTTAGTTATTTGAACTCGAAAACGTAGCTAGAATACAGAAGCTGTTAGCAGTTACAGCTGGAATATATACACATGCATACAGCGGGCTTTACCGTATATACCTTTGCGGCTATGCCCCGAGGCGTAATAAATACATATATGCACGCTCATGCTGTAGGTTATTAGTTTATTGTTTTCGATTACTAAACATGTATACTAGGGGTCAGGTGGCACATACGGCACCGGATGTAATTTTGAAGGGGGAGGGGTTCGGGTTAGCTTAGGGAAAATAACAAAAATTAGGGCGTGTCCACATCCGGTTCACATCCGGTGCCGTATATGCCACCTGATCCTATACTAGTACATAATCTTTAGGGTTTTGGGAGTTATCATGCCTATAAGGAGAGAGTGTCAGTATAATCCTAGACTATCTAGCCTCTCACATCCACAGGCACATAACACCCACGCACACAGTACCCAGACCCTCAGGACCTCCAGCTGAACCTGACGGGGTTCCTCAACGGCAAGAATGCACGGGTATTCTTGCACGAGCTGTGGGACTTGTTCATAAGTGCACAGGAGAATGTTGGGGGAATCCCCTCAAAGTTCCTTGACCAAAAGAAAGAGGAAATCAGAATCAAGAAGGTACATGCATGTGTATATGTAACATAATTATACTGATCTAGCTTTTTGTCCAAACTTAGCATTTTTTGCATGCATGGGGTACGGAGTTCATGTACTATACGTAAAAACAGTTGGTCCTGAAGCACTGATGCCCAGACATGTTGCTCGGGTGACATGTACAGGCAATTGTGTACAGAACTAATTAAGCTATATGCTTCTTAATTTAAGTGGGAGCAAATTGTTGAGATATAAACTGTTTGCTCATGTGTAATGTGTACTTTTCAAGAGGTATACGTCAGAATGGAAATACGTAACAGCCAGGCACACTCTATCCTTGGACTAGTGCATTAGGTAAGGGTCAGCATCATTAGACAGAACAAGTTTGCTGCGCACATGTAGCTGAGAATTACTGACGCTGTACTTTGATTGCCACTAGACTCAGAATTGTGTATGTACGTGCTGTACATGGTTGTATACATGTACATGTAGCCTTCCTACAATTTATAGCACCTACATGTATAATATTATTTTGTGTGATTTTCTTTTTCTTCTGGGTATACTTTAAACATAATTATATTAATGTAGTGTACGTGGCTACTGTAGAATGCGATAAATTATGTGTTTTAATGACTGTTTCTTATTATCTCCACCAACAGAATGACTGTTGCCTTGGAGACAAGTATCAAGTAGTACAATTGCATGCCTGATTACATCTGGAGCCTGAATTTCATTTGTACATGTGACTAGTTTCTCAAAGTTGATGTTAAAAGCTTACCAACTATGTAGAGTATACATGTAGTTCATGATCGAGCTTGTGTCATACATACAGTACATAAATTAATCATAATTATACCGCCACATGTAATACGTCCTCTCACACACACATCCTTTCCCTGCACACACACCCAGCTTGAGCAGGAGCGTATCTCAAGCAGTCTCCAGTCCCACACTGAGGCAGAGCGTGAGGTGTTGGAGAGGAGGCAGCGAGAGTTTGAGGAGAAGGAGGCTCAGCGTAGAAGAGACACCCCGTGAGTGGGCAGGGTCACACCGGTTATGACTGTGTGTTGTGGAATTTTAATCTGGGAAAGTACTTTGCAATGTTCATTTAGTATATGAACGTGTAAACCCATGATTACATGCGTATATAATACCGGATTCTATTTACCGTATAGCGAGTATGAATTAGACATAATTTGACGTTAAGCACTACCAAGGGTGTATAAAGCAAAGAGGGCATGCACTCGCCATGCATCGTACGTACTCAGCAATTTTGGCGGATTTGTAGCAAATTCATTACCACAATATATATCAAAAGATATACAAGTATGAGTTTTAAGGTTGAATGGAAAGTTTAGAGTCAGTTACAGATGAAAAAAGGGCTAGCTTGCTTAGCATACTCTCAAAAGCCATTACATTATACAAAAAGTACATCAGAAAAAAAAACATTTTTTTTTATGAGATTCATACTTTTTTTAATTGCGTTTTATTATTAGCGTGTACTTAATTTTGCGTTAATTACAAATTCGCTAAAATTAGTACCCGTTTATAAAAGTACAATAAGGTATAACAGTATACGGACGTGGACGGTGTTATTTACGGAGTTATGGGCATGTACATCAGAGCTGCCTATCCTAGCTAGTACAGAGAAGCATCGTGACCAGGCCCAAGACAATGTGACGTTAAGCGCTGGGCGTATTGTTGAAAATACCAAAGGCTCAGAGTAGATCTACTGTGGACACAGGTCTTTCTTGTAAGCAGGTTTCATATTCTTGGCGCTGTTGCCTCTGCCTTTGATGTTATTTTTGTGGGGAGTTCTAAAAATAGCGCGAGTTGCATTTCCTCTTCTCTTTATACGCCCTTGGCACTATACATGTACTGTATTGTTGAAAATACCAAGGCTCAGAGTAGATAAGTATACAAAACAAAACAAAATTTGGTTTTTTTTTAGCATTAATCATGCAACTGTAATAATAGTACATGTTCATTAGTTTTTGACCATAAAGGAAGAAATAATACCTTGATAAGCCATACGTTGTCAATCTAAATACTCCCTAGGAGAGGTCTCCTGCCCACTCCTGGGACTGAGCCAGGAATGAATCACCCTGACAACGAGCCAACTAACGATACAAATGGAAACAAGAGTGACGATGTGGAGAAACCAAAGTCACCATCTCCTAAAGTACAGAAGCCATCCAGTCCAACCCTGTCACATGATAGACACAGCCCATCACCTGGAAGAGAAGCAACTGTCACAAGGAGAAAATCACCGGATCAGCAAAAACGTGGCAGCAGGTCACCAGACACAAGGAGAAGAAGGTCACCTGACCAAAGAAAACGTGGCAGCAAATCACCAGGCGCTAGGAAGAGGTCACCTGATCAAAGAAAGCGTGGCAGTAGGTCACCTGACCAGAGAAAGCGCAGCAGTAGGTCACCAGGCGCTAGAAGGAGGTCACCTGACCAGAGAAAGCACGACAGCAGGTCACCAGACATTAGGAGGAGGTCACCTGACCAGAGAAATCGTGGCAGCAGGTCACCAGGCGCTAAAAGGAGGCCACCTGACCAAAGAAATCGCGGCAGCAGGTCACCAGAGGCTAGGAGGAGATCACCTGACCAGAGAAAGCGTAGCAGCAGGTCACCAGACAGGAGGAGGAGGTCACCTGACCAGAGAAGGTTTGGCAGTAGGTCACCAATTGGGAGGAGAAGGAGGTCACCTGATCAGAGGATACATGGCAGCAAGTCACCAGATATTAAGAGAAAGTCACCTGACCCGAAAAAAAGATCACCTGATCTGAAGAGACAACAAAATAGATCATCACCCATTCCCAGGAGGCGTGATAACAGGTTAGTAGAACACGTACGCTCCTTTGTGTGTGTGGACCTGTTTACATCTACATGTATGTGCGTATAATTATACACATGCACTGGTCGCACTCGAAGTATCTTAATTTCGACACAAAACTGTAGTGTAGTCTGTAGCACTGTCTGCTTTAACGAGTTCATTTATACCTTTATAAAATCTTGCAGGTCCCCACCAAAACATGGTCGCAGTTTCTCCAGGTCACCTCGGCGAAGGAGGTAAGCAAGTGCATGTGAGTGTGCACTGGTCTAGTGTACACCACAGTACTTGTAGCTTAGTTCTGAAATATTTATTCAATATACAATCTCAGCCCCTTTTCAAATGTGCGACGCAAGTACCCTCGGAGGTCAAGGTCACCAGTGCAACGTCGTCGGTCCTATTCCAGATCACCAGTTCCAAGGCGAAGGTCCCATTCCAGATCTCCACGCAGGAGACAGTCTCCAGGATTTAGGAGAAGGTTAGCCAAGCTGTTATCATGTATATGTATATCACCAGGAGTGCATGACATGTAATCAAGGCCTTAATGTACATGCATGTAAGTACATAAATCTGAAACCTCTACTGTAACTGGGTGGACCGCGGACCCTTGGGTGGCACTTTGTGTATACTGTGGGTCACTTCTTGAAGAAGGGTCATATTATTATAAGTACACCTATAATTATATCGTCATGGCGTTACATGGATTGTGTATACTGGGTTTCAAATGCGGTTAATTGCAAAAACTCGTAGTTCGCACTCAGAAGAGTCTTGCATTCGAAACCCAGTATTCAGTGTAGTGTTTGCATGTACATGTACATGTAGTACTTACCAAGTATAGATTGTGATCGAAGGCCCTTTGTCATACATACAGGTCTCCTGTGAGAAGTCAGCGGTCTCCGCCCCCAAGGCATCGAGCCCACTCTCTAAGGAGCGGAAGAGGAGCGCCCTCACGTATCAGAAAACGCTCGTTTAGCCGTACCCCTCCACACAAGAGAGCAGAGTACAATATTCCCACCAGTGACAGGTAAGATCTAACAAAAGCTTTGTATACTGTTCACTGCAAGTGGTGGTGTGTGTGTGTGTATAGGGGGAGGGGTCATGACATTCTGTGATCAATATTGTATTGTATTTAATTATCACAACTTCGGACAGTGTTATATCCAATTGCACGATCAACTTTCTCGAAGTTACCAGCCAGTAGGTATCGCAATAATAATTATTAGTATGCCTCGAGGTGTAGCTCAAGAAAATGAAGAAAATGAATCAACAAATTGCTATCCAAGAAACTGTCACTATAAGCCTGTAGAAAGTCTTGATTGCACTTCATTTATCATTGAGCAACTGTTACAGTAGCAATCTACACACGACCGTATACCTTGCTGCAATGTGCACCCGAGGTATTATTATGCCTTATAGATACCTACTGTACATTGTGTTGTGTAGCTAGGTGACTCGTGTGCACTGCACAGTGTCAATGATTACGCCTGTAATGTTCTGTGCACAATTTAGTGAGCCTGAAGGTGTTGCGAGTCCTGGGTCCACTTCCACTAGTGGGTTCAGTGTCGATCTCTCGGATCACGAACCCCTTGACAGGTCACGTGTTAGGAGGCGTGGCAGCAGAGAGGATAGAAGAGAAAAGAACCAACGCCGCAGGTGAGAGTCTTGCTACATCTTGACTTTTTATTCCGTGTACAGAAAATTAACACATCTCTAATTAGCACTTCCTGTAATAATTATTACTTATAATTATGTTATGTGTATTTATGTGCAATGCCTTTTCGTGAATACTTACAGGACTCGCTCTCCTCCACTAAGACACCACTCCTCTGAATACTCACGTTCTGACTCGCAGTCCTCTGTGGGATCCCATTCTAGATCAAGCAGCTCAGAAGCTGAGGTATTTCGAAAACAATCTGGCAAAACAAGAAGTAGTAAACGTAGGCCTTCGCCCTCTCCTGAAGTAAGACGTCATAAACGTGGCAGGTCGCCACGTAATGATATGTCTTCCTCCGTATCGGAACATTCTATGTCTCAGTCTTCAGAGCATTCACGTTCTAGATCCCCAACTCTGGTACGCAAACGAAGAGGCCATAAACGAAGGTCATTCTCACGATCATCAAGCCCCTCCCCCTCATCACCTCCACGTAGGATGAGGGGACGTAAGAGAAGGGACATCAGTCGAAGCTCATCAGCTGACAGTGACAGTGCGTCCATGGAGAGATCTCCATTGCCACCTCCCGACAAGGTACATTGTACTCTGTGCATCAGGTTACGAGTTTGTGTTGAGTTATTCCCTATCTCCTCTATGCAGAAACGTAAGAAGCATCACAAGAGAAAGCATTCTGTTGAGGGGGAGTCCCCATCTCCGAGGAAACACAAAAAGAAGCACCGAAAGAAGCACAAGAAGCACTCAAAAAAGTCAAAAAAGAAATCGAAGGTCAGTACATAATACGGGTATAGCGGAAAATTTTCATTGGTGCAAATTTCAAGGTTACAAGGGTGTAATAAAAGTCTACTGTCCCTTCCATGTTATATTCTTTTATTACACGGTCGCGTAGCCTCAAGGTATTATTTGCATTTTTTCGGGTGATATAAAAAAAATTATAACATGAGAATCCTTGACACAGCAGAATTAGCAACTTCATTGCCGTATGTATTGGTGAACCATTTACATGTACGTGTGAAAAAAAGAGTATTCTACTTTTATCGTCAGATCCTCATCCAGATGTTCGAGGTAGTACGTAGAAAGGCTCAATAGATCTACCTGTCGATTTGGGAAGCAGAATTAGTCGTGTAGTCCCTTGTCGTGGTTTCGTAACGGTGTACTACGTAGGGTTACCTACTCTGTAATTGTTACCGAATTCCCGAAAAAAAATACGTGTAACAAACGTCTAGCTATGTAGCGAAACGTTGCCCTTTGTGTTTGACCCAGGCCTGTTTTCGACCTAAGGTTAATAGTTTTATTTGAGAAAATCGGCCTGAGAGAAAGTTTTTCATGGTAAAGAGTAAATACATATTCCTCGTGCTATAGTCCTGATCTTTTCACTCTTAACAGACCAAACAAATAGACCAGTTGCATGTAAGAGCTGAAGAATTTAAATCAGCTTTAATCGCTGTGATGTCACGGCTGGATGCCGTTGTGGGTGTTAGATCTATGCACAAGTCATTGTAAAATTCATAATTGAGACTTTACATGTGCACTGTGCATGCTCTCCAGTAGAAACAATTTCTGCTGAATCTGCAGTTCTCTACGTGCAAGTTAGTCATTGTTGCAAGTCAAAAAAGTGTTCAGTTTTAGAGATATAGACAAAAGACTAATGCATGTTTTGTGAGAACACAAAGACAAAACACAACTATCTTCTTTCGTAGACTTCCTAGAGACCCAAACAAGAGAGCTGAATGGCTAGAGCTTCTCTAGCTGGAGAAGAAAAGTGTCTGGAGAATACTTGTGAACCTGGCTTGAAAAAATCTTCCTGGAGCTAGCTGGAGTAGCTCTAGCCATTCAGCTCTCTTGCTCGGGTCTCTAGGAAGTCTATGAAAGGAGATAGTTGTTATGTTTCTCTTGGAACATGTATTTATGTCCAGTCATATTGCCATTTTCTTCTATATCTCTAGAACTGTACACTCTTTTGACTGCTTCAGCAGAAATTGTTCACACTGAATAGCATGCGCACAGTGCACATGTGAAGTCTCAGTTCATGATTTTACAATGACTTGTGCATAGATCTACATGTAAATGCCCACGAGGGCATCCAGCTGTGGCGTCACAAGGTAATTACCAGCTCAGCACATTCTTTCGCTTATGAATTGCCTGCAACCACTTCTCTCGTCGTTAATTGCTTGGTCGCCCGTGCATGTAGGCAACTATTCCAATGCCTGAATACAGTATAGTACTGCTAGTCTCATGAATCAGCCGCCGTTCCTTTGGAACACCGTCTGAGCACTCTTGTCATCGTTTTATGTGCCAAGACAGAATTCCGTCTTGACCAATCAGATTGCAGAAGTCCAGTCAGGTGATGAACTTGGAGGCAGCAAAGAACTGCACTTTGCTCAACGCATTTGGATAATCATTACGCATGCATTACGCATGGTAAACACTTCGTACATAGAAGCTGCTGCGAAGCATAAGCAAGCCAAGCAGGGGTCCTTGGGCAAGATTTAGCACCGCATGCAAAACACAAATAGAGAGAGATGCCTTCGCTTAAAGATTTGTACTAAATACGTGTGGGCGTAAGATCACGAATTTAATTACATTCCATTGGTTTTGTGAGCAATCAACATTCCATTTTGAATTGACTTCGTGACAAGAGTGCTCAGACTGTGTTCCAAAGGAACGGCGGCTGATTCATGAGACTAGTACTGCATGACGATAAGTGATATGTGAACTATTATTTTTCTCCCTTCCTGTGCAGCTTGACTCGGGTAGTGAGGGAGCTGTTAGAGAGGAAGCCCTGAGAGAAAGAGCTCTGCTGTCACTCAAGAAAGTTAAACACTGACACCTTAATGAATGAACATCTTGCACTGTATATGTCAAGGGCGTATCGCCGCCTTTCTTTTTATAAGCCCTTGATAATATAAGACTATTGTACTGTACTTTAAATTACTTATTGTTCTTTCTTTACGTAACAGCCAATTACCTATATACTACATATACTGTATATATTATTCTTGCATTATTTCTCATGCACTCCTCAGTACGTGTAAATCACAAGCACGACATTATAATAACAATATTTATAGACGATATCATTGACGTCACAAAAGTACCATAATTCTCACAAACTTTATAATGGCCATGATCGTCAATGAGACCCCGATACTAGCTAATGCGCATGCGCACTCACACACCTCCGTACCCACGTGGAATAGAGTACATTGTGTAGATCGAGGGTGCATATCATATCAATGGCTGAGCTTCCTTCTGACCTGGTTCCTTATGTTTACTCGTTCTTAGTGGGTCTGAACTTGCAAAAGGCTGCAAAGGCACTCAAGAAAGAATCCAAAGTGGTGAGATGAAAGTAAACCTGCTACTAGATCAGATCTATGTAATAATTATAGTGCAATAAAATTAATATAGTTAGTGTTCCAGTGCTAATAACCTGGCCAGGTGGCCAATCTTCTGTTTTAACTCGTCGTTTATGGCGAACTAAATAAAACATTGTGGCCTTTTTTTTTAGTATGACAATGATTTTATTTTGCGTTTTACCTACATGTACAGGTAGTGCAAGTACCAAGTGGCCCTGGACTGGTCGAGTTCTATCAACAATACATGAAAAGGTATCAGAGCAACATTATTTTACCGTAAAACGTCAATTATTGAAGAGTACCCCCAAAAAAGTGATTATAATTATATGCAATGGCTAGCCTCGATTCCAGGCGGCCTGGTATACCTTGTATGCGCATGCGTGTACATTACCCCAAAAAGGGGGTAATCCGTGTATTTGTGGATACTGTCAGTAAAATAAACCGTATACTATTTGTATTCTGATTTTAGAGTCCGTTACATAGAAGTATTGTGCAAAGATGACTGAGTTCTTACGCCCTTTATTGTATCAAGCCAAGTCTTTACTTAACGACACCCTACACTGTAAGGCTACAGATGTTATAAGAAAGGCATGATGTGTTCCTGTGGGTCCCCTGATGAGGCTGTGGTAATATGGACCAGGCAAGTGTTCTGCTACTAAATCTTGCCTTTATGTTCGACAAGAAGTCATTGCTGAAGATAAAGAAGCTAATGATTACTCCTGAAAGCTTTTAATAAGCTTTAACTCGACACTCAGGAAGTTGTTCACTCAAGATCTACTGATGTATTAAAGAGTCCACCACTCTTCCTAGCTGGCAGCTCTAGCTGTCTGGGAGGCTTTCTTAAACTGTCTCTTTGATAAACAGAGCTAGAAGAAGCAACACTGCTGCAGCATAATTATTCTACTTTGATTAGTGTCTCTGAAAGCTGCCATTGTGGTCAAATTGTCATACGTATTATTCCTTTTTGTAACTTTGTCGGTTTTTTTACAATTTGTATGATGAAATTGTTGTTAATTATTTCGCGCATGCGCATACAAGGTATACCAGGCCGCCTTGTTCAAGCGGCCTGGAATCGAGGCTATGCAATGGCAAGCTTAGGAAACTTTCTGACCTCTAAAGCAGCCGCTTGGACATGCACATGATGTCGCATCCTAAATGTCAAATGCAACCATCTACCCTTGATTTCAGGCCGCTTAAAAAGACATTGACGGTAGGCATGGAGAATAGTAGAGCTACCCCAGCTGACCCCCAACAGGGGCGGATCCAGGAATGTTGATAGGGGGGAGCTAAAAAGTCACCAAAATATTTACTAAAAAAAAGGTCGTCTGTTTTCAAGCCTAGTTATTCTGCAGCAAATTACGATGCATGACTCATCAAGAATTGTTCATGCTCAGTAATAAATTGGTGTGGCAATGTAACCGTAAGCTACGTGCTATCCGTGAGTTAATAATAGCTAGCTCTAGATTCTATATTTGAGGCTTGTCATCAAGGCCAGGGGGGTGCTCAAGCCCCCAAAGCTCCCCACTGGATCCGCCACTGCTCAATTAATTGCAACCCCAAAATGAGTGACACTTGCATGGACTTCAATGTACATTATGTTCTCATAATTATCTCAAATTGCATTACCCTATAGTCAACTTGGAAAGAGGACAGTGACCTTGTCTGAAGATGTAGCTCTTCCTCCGAAGAAAAAGCGTAAAATAGCCAATTCTACAGTCACGGAATCGGGAAAAACCGCTAATCATTCGGATTCCCAGTCAGATGATGAAATGGAAGTAGATGAAAAGGAAACAATTAAACACTTATCTACACAAAATTTGAAGGAAAAGATCAAGGGAAAAAAGCAAAAACCAGAAACATCAAAAAAAGATGTTACAAAGAAGTCCAAAGAAGCAAAAAAGGATTCAATAAAGAAATTGACTAAGAAAAAGAATGTTAAAGCACCTCCCCCTCCGCCAGACACTACAGATGATGAAAGCACCTCAGATAGTGAAATGGATACACAAAGACAGTCTGCTAAGCCATCGTTACCAACGAAACCTGCTACCAAAACACCACGGGCTACCAAGCCAGCTCATTCCAAACCAGTAGCAGCACCTTCCAAGAAGGATAACTCTTCCAGTGAGTCCGAGCCCTCCCCTCCTGTGAAGAAGTCGGAGAGTTTGAAGCGAAAGCACCCGCTCTCTAAACCAACTACTGGCACAAAGAAATCCAAAGGCGAGTCCAGTGACTCGGAATCTGAAGTGAAGAAAGAAAATAAATCATCGACAAAATCTATCTACAAGGCTAAATCAAAGCCTTCAGTAAAAATTGTCCATGAGAGTAAGAAAGTGGAGCAATCTTCAAGTGACAGTGATTCTTCTTGTGATTCTGAAACGAAAACAAACCCCCACGGGAAGCTAGTCACTAAAAAATCCACTCCCTCCAAACAGCCCCCCAGTGATGTCTCGAGTGAATCTTCCGACTCTGAAGATGCTATTAAACCTGTGGTTGCCAAAGCTGTGGAAGAACAAGCGACTAACGCTACTAGTGTCACTGCTACGAAAAAGAAACGGGTTCAAAAGAAAGACATGATATCGACTTGTGCTAAACTGACTAAGGAAACGGACGAATCCAGCTCAAGTTCATCGTTTGAGAGTAGCGATGATGAAAACAAAACCAAAAAGTCTATACCAGATAAATCTGCAACTCAAACAAAGGTAAGAACGCCATTCAAACCAGTGATTAAGCACGGTGACGATTCTGACAGTGACAGCTCAGAGGAGGAGGGTGTTGGTAGTCAGACAAAGGTGGCAGTTGCTGCTAACAAGGACAGTGATAGTTCCATTAGCGAGGACGATAATAAAAGAGTGAAGAACACGTCGGCCACTCCTAAAGGTACATTACATAATGTACAGACATTATACCCAGCATTCCTATTAATGTTTCTTTCTGTTGTTCATACTATAGCAGTATAAGAATTTGCATGCACGCCCTTCTACCTTCTCACGTGACTTAATCCCGATGCAGGCTCTACTTTTTCGTATAAATTATTTCTTTTCCACCAGTATTTGTTGAACTGACTATTGTAAAATGAAAGGAAGAGCCCGCGTGTAGGTGTAAGTACTAACACTTTCAATTAATGTTATGTCTCACTGCAGGATCTGACCCACAACCAAAGACACCTGCCACGTTCCCTATTAGCAAGAAAAAGTCTAAGGTACCGCTATACCTACCTAAAATATATCATTCCTTACTACTTTACAATAATTATACTGTCGCTATTGTTCTCTAGCAAGAGTACTCGTGTAGGTTAAGGACTGGGACCAGCAATTATTGCTGAATCAGCTAAAACGCAGCCACGCCCACGATCTTTAATATGTTTTGTGTGTAAAAAATCAGTTTAGCTACTTATCTTTTTTAGTTCTAAAGGCGGTGGTCTAAACCTTCCTTTCAGCTCCAAATTGTTAGTGTAGTAGGTAGTTCAAGGGTTCATGCAGACATTTCAATCGGGAGAGAGCTGTTCATTCAGCCAAAGGTGAGATTTTGCAAAAAACATAGTTTTCTAGCTGTTAATTTTACATGTAAAAGCTAATAACTTGCCTTGCATAGAGTACAATGCTCCCTCCCGACGAGAATGTCTGCATGAACCCTTGAACTACCTACTACACTAACAATTTAGAGCTGAAAGGAAGGTTTAGACCACCGCCTTTAGAACTAAAAAAGATAACTAGCTAAACTGATTTTTTACACACAAAACATATTAAAAATCGTGGGCGTGGCTGCGTTTTAGCTGATTCAGCAATACCGTATAGCGCGAAATTTTCGAGGCACTTATATTTCGTGGATTGGCCTCTAAAAGCCATTTCGTTGCACAATGTTCGCGGAATGACTGCTTACCGGAAGCCACGCCTTTAAATATTTGCATGATAGCAGGTAATTCTTATTAACGAACACTTTTCGTGGACTTAATTTTCGTGTAGAATTCCAACCCACGAAATCCGCGAAAATTAAGCCCCTCGAAAATTTCGCGCTATACGGTAATTGCTGGTCCCAGTCCTTAACCTACATGAGTAGATACTCTTCTCCCTAAACTATTGAAAATGGTGTGTTATATTATATCCTTTTAGGCGTATTTCTTTTGACAGTCTGTATAAAGATCTATGCGGGTGAACTTCTGTTTTTCGTTTATATTGTTCTGTCCTTATATCATCCTTTGAAAGTTGTGCAGTGTGTGTATACATGATTATTACCACAGGGCAATCAGCTATCTGGAGCAGCAGTGACACCGTTTCGACGGGTGGGTGAGGAAGTACCGGTGGACCCTCGACTGCAGGACAATTCCTTTGAGGCTAAGAGTGGGTCAAGAGGCTCCTGGGGGGAGAAGGCCAACAGGGACCTCAAGTTCACCAAAGGTTTGATAAACTGTCCCAATGAGCATGCGCAAACGAGGTATACAGTAGT
Organism: Halichondria panicea; assembly: GCF_963675165.1. NCBI lineage: Eukaryota > Metazoa > Porifera > Demospongiae > Suberitida > Halichondriidae > Halichondria > Halichondria panicea. The sequence goes on along the minus strand of NC_087382.1, from coordinate 6,505,743 downwards.
GTGTGTGTCTGTGTAGACTGCATGCTATGCATGTAGCTGCTCCAGGATCAATGAAGTGCAATTAAGAGTTTCTATAGGCTTCTAGTCATGTTTTCCTGGATTAGTGGATTTCCAACATAATGGTTGGTTCTCGTGGAATGCCATTGTAGAAAAACTTGTCCATGGAGTGTTGCTACTCTACTTAGTAGTTAGCTCTGCACTAGAACGCTAGCTGTAGCTGCAAGAGTGAGAAGAGAGCTGCAAATGCAGCAGCCATTAATTTTAGATTTTTGGCATCCTTTTTTCATGGTCAATCATTTCCCACTCTTGGAGTCTGCCTGCATGCAGCAAAATTAATGCAAAAATGTTTGTGTATTAGCAATAGCTAGTAGCTTTATGTTATGTAGGTTGGCACATCCACCGAGGCATCCGCACCCGCGGTGTTTTCATTTTTGAGGCAATGCTGTAAATTTCTAATAGCTTAATTCCAAATGTCAGTACTAAACTATTGACCTTCGTACTGGAGTGTGTGAGGCCTTATTTGATACAGCTATAGATACAGCTATAGGAGTGTTACTCGTACAAATGCTGTACTACTTTGATCTGCGTGTATAATCATACATTATTGCCTACTAATGATCTATTGGCTCGAAAGTTTTTTCCATGTACTGACATGCTTATGCTCTCTGACTTGCTCTCACTCGCTTTCTCCAGGGCGCTCATTCCGTCATGAGAAAACAAAAAAGAAAAGAGGGTCATACAAAGGGGGAGCAATTGACACACAAGTTTACAGCATTAAATTTGATGATGAGGACTAACTGATCAGTATTAATTGTCTGCAAATTCCTTTATATTTGTCATGTGATTTCTATACTATAATAATATACAACAATGTCAATTAAAAGTTGAGTTACGTAGCAGAAGAGAACCACAGTCAGTATTGAATTATAGTCGCATCTACGCACTCGTGTTGGTTGGACTCCGCCCAACTAAGTCAACCACCACACCAGTTCATACTACAGCTGTACTCAAGTTGTGTCCGGAGCTAGTGCATGAATATTAAGTATTCACTGATTGTGCATGTAATGAAGTTATTTTGGGCACAAAAATACATGCATGTAACTGCCTTGAATCACTGTACTAAATCACTGTACTATAAATAGCCCAGTAATTTATAGACTCGCTATTCCGGCTCCCTGAAGTACGGCCACCTCGATATACCGGCCATTTGGCTTGGCACGGAATGCTAGCTATATGTTTACTGCACAAAACTCACCCTGAAGTACACCACTCGCTATTCCGGTTACCGGCCAGTGCTGGCTGTCCCAAACAAGGTTTTCAATGTAATTTTATACGTGTATTACGGCCGGATATGACGTTTTGGGTGTGGTTTAGCAAATAAAATTGAATTAGAGAACAAAATGATTCATTATCCTCGAGACAAGAACCGCAAAAGTAGTCATTAGATTCGAGGTAATACGGTTGTTTTTAAGCCGCGGCTATTTCCTGAGCTACAGCCAAGCTGCATGGTCCCAAGGGTGACCGGATTAACGATGTACAGTAGAACCTCGATTATCCGGACACCTTGGTTCCAGAAGCAGGCTGGATAAGTGAATATGCCGGATAATCGAATAGATAAACCACGCCTTGATCCACCCACTTTATTGATAAACAGCAGTGCCGCATGGTTGTCTGCGCATGCGCAGAAGATAAGCAGGCATGTCTCCATGGTAACAGCTGCAACGCGCATGCGCGTTTGAGGGACACGCCCATTTTCTGATCTGATAACAAGAAAACTGCCAAGCCGGATAATCGAGGTTCCGGATAATCGAGGGCCGGATAATCGAGGTTCTACTGTATATGTATACTCATCTCTTGACATGCATATAGTTTGTGGTAAGTTTGTGGTATAACAACGGTTTGTACGTTTCCAAAATCTGGTGTGAAATCGTAATCCAAGCTCGCTAACATAGTCGAATGAAGATGTGTGATAGAACCTGCCACCTTCAAATAGTCTTCCACCTTTGCTTAAACTCTGAGATACAGCAGCAGCTGCAATCCATGGCAAACAGCTTTTGGAGCACATGACTCGCACCTACATGTATGTACTCCCAGTTCTCTGGTACACGTATTAAACTCCTAAAAACCTGATGTTTCTGCAAACTACATATTATTAAGAGTATATACGTAGGCATACTGTATCAGATGTATGCGAAGAGTAACGTGACTTCCTGTATCTGTCACAAGCTTGGAATTTGCACACTGACCAATCCAAGTGTGGGTGATGTAATCTATCATTCTCTATCATAATTATACTCTTGATATTATTATTCCGCAACTTTTTCAAGGCGTCACAATGAACAGCTCGTTAGCATCACCATCGCAAGTTCTTCCGGAAATCCCGAGATTGGCACCACTATTATAGCTTTTCAGCCATAGTAACTATACGTCTTGGCATAGCAGCAGACACATTTTCCTATCATTATGTTCGTTTCGTATTTTTGACTGACCCGACTAGTCGACTGGCTTCTGAACACCGGCGTTAGGCACATGTCGGATATCTGGAGATTTAAACGCAAGCCTATGGCCCTTAATGTAAGCTTATGTCATACCAATTATATGCGACACTCCACAGTTGAGCTCATTGCACCATCTTCGAAATAATACACAATATTGTATATGCTCAGAAGAAAACCAATAATCTAGTACTACATACTCTAAAAGCCTATACATGTAGACTTGCAAGCCGTCACTGCTGCTGGCTTGCGCGAGTCAACGAAATTCCAGCTACAATGCCCACATGACTGGTGTCATCTATACAATCCAGCAGCTTTATCTAACTGATCTTGATAGCTAGGGTTGGAGCAGTATGAACAAGGACCCACAGTTGAAGCGTACAGTACCTATGATTTGATGCACAATATATTTCATGCGCAGGCGCAGAAGAAACCATAATTATTTTGGGGGAGTGGCTGATGGCCACATGGTTGGGTTCACCTCTGGGTTCACAATGACCTCGAATGAGAGCAGCTTGAACGTTAACGATTCTGGAGACTTTGATTCTGTTGTGGGAGCTATGAGCGGCAGGAGCAAGCGAACGGCTGCATCCAACTACGATGTGAACACGCCCAAGAAAGCTAAACTGGCCAATGCAGATACCAACGAGGCTGAATCTACAGGAAGCAAGAAAAGGGGGAAAAGTAAATGGTGTGGTGCTAATGTGCAAACAAACACTGTTGTCTGCACAAAGCATGTAAATGTACACATGCTGTACACATGCTGTACACAAGCACGTGCATGTACGTAGCTGCATGAAGTAATTACAACACCAACAAATTTGAAATGTGTGAGGCTGTACAAAAACCAATGAACTTATTATGGGTGAAATATCTCGTGTTTCGTTACAGCACCACTGTAATTACTTCAACTGTGGTACATGTGTACACCTTATTAGATGTATGTATGTATGTATTAATTAAGTAAGTACTATGTACATGTAATTAGGCTATGCAGATAGCTTCAACTTGAAATGGCTATTATACGTTACAGCACAATATTTGGCAGCTCAAGCATGTCGTTGCTGCACATACACACAGATGCCTCGATAACTGTGTCGCAAGCAACTCCCGTTGCTAAGCCCTCAGTGAGCCAGCTGTTCGAGAGTCTAGAGTATGGCCCCGCCCCCGAGTCCCCTGCAGTAGCTAATGCCTGGTTGGACGATCACGGTCGTAACTTTGGTCACTTCATTAATAACCAGTGGGTGAAACCAGCAGGGAGGAAGACCTACGACACAGTCAACCCAGCTAATGGAGAGAAGTTGGCTAGCACTATTCAGGGTAGGTGAAAACTGGTATAATTGATTGAGTTGTTTGCACCGTACCCCCTCCAAATTACGCCCACCCGTTTCTGCACGAACTTTAGGCATAAAAGAGGACTGGGCGTATTTTCGCGAACTGCAAATTTTTACTCAAATACTCCCACCAAATGTTCGCGGCCTATAATAAATTATAGCATCATCTGTTCGCACAACGTACGTTCTATTCATCTCCCACTAAAAGTATCACAACTTTATAGAAGCTACAAGTGTGAAAAACAGCTGCAAAGCTTGCTGTACACTGTCAGCCATTATGAACTTCAACCTCTCTGCAGATCCTCCCCTTTTTAGTTATTCAGAAGTGCACAATGTCAAAATACCAAAACGAGTGTTGCAAGCGTGCGCTTGCTAATGCCTCTCACCATGTTTTTGCTTTCGCTCAAAAGTATTAGAGTGTTATAGAAGAGGTAAATAATTTGCAATGTGCTTTGATTGTTTCACAAGAAAGGGGTGTTGTCCACAGTTAATAGTGCATACTGGTCGTCTTAAATGACCTGTAGCCAAACAGTGGGAGCAAACCTTTGTCAAAGGCATTGTCAGTGAGATAAGTATTAAAGACAGAATTCAATCACAGAAAGCAGTATCTATAACAAGCAGTCTAAAAAGAGTTATCTGGTTTGTGGCTTACTAAGGACCTCAACAAAGAAGAATTGATTTTGTCAGGATCTGGGGTTCAAAATGGATTCTCTTACACGTGGTATTGAGCACGCATGCGCATTAAATCCAGGAATAAGGGGTGTGTCTGCAAGTTCACAAAAATTAATTACATGTACGTAGCTTCTTTAGCAGCCTCTTTCTGACTCTCATAGCTAACAAAAAGCTAGCGCTTTAGTGCAAGGCTAACTCATAAGTTGAATAGAAAGTTTGTGCGAACATATGATGCTACGAAAGATTCTGAAGAGACTGCAATAACCTTCAATATGAGTCAAACTAACCATAACTCGAGAAAGAAGCTTTAGTTTGCTAATCCACGAATCAAAATCCAAGAGAACGTGGCTAGAAGCCTATAGAAGCTGTTAGTTTTCGTCGCATTTCAACCGTTGAGCAGTTACAGCTGGAACAGACACACAGACAGACAGACAGACACACACACACACACACACACACACACACACACACACACACACACACACACACACAGTCAGCTTTACCGTATCCTTCGTGCGGCTACGCCTCGAGGCATAATTAGTATGATATTGACACTCCTCTTCCATAACGCTGATACATTTCCACCAAATTAATGCATACATTTTGTACCTCGAGGCATGAAGTATTTAGGTGCCTTAATTATTCTTAGAGAGCTATCAAGCACAGTGTGGTACTTTCTCCGTAGAAGAAAAGCAAAGTATCCTGAAACATTTGGTGATCAACATTGTTCTGAGATTTGTCGCAAAGGACTGTTGCTACATATAATACTCTTTCAAGGGCAAGCAAAACCACACCGAGAAACTTATAATTCTGTTTGATTTTTGTATCAGTGAGAGTGGAATTTAACTACCGTACAGGTGGAAAATTTCGAGGTGTTTTAATTTTGCGTTTTTCGTGGGTGGCTGCAGAACACGAAAATTAAAACCCGTGGAAGGCTTCGTATGCGCATGCGAGATATACGGTAGTGTGTTTGTCTGTCTGTCTGTCTGTCTGTGTAGACTGCTACAGCTGCTCAAGGATCAATAAAGTTCAAGTAAGAGTTTCTATAGGCTTCTAGTCATGTTTTCTTGGATTTTAATTCGTAGATTTGCAAAATAATGCTTTGTTCTCGAGTTATGCCTAGTTTTGCTTACTTGGAATGCCATTGCAGCCTTTTCAGAAGAGTGCGTAGCAAAACTTGTCCATGGAGTGTTGCTACTCTACTTAGCTCTGCACTAGAACGCTAGCTATTGGTAGCTGCATGTACAGCAAAATTTATTCAATTATAACGTGTGTATAAAAGCTATGCTAAGTACATGTAGCTTTGACACCTTCGCCGAGGCAATAGCACCCGCGGTGCATGTTATTATTAGTGTATTTGCATTATTGTTTGTGCAAAGTTTAATCGATATGCACTGACTATAACTTGAATTTTAACCTCCAGGCACCCAGGAGGACGTGGAGGTGGCCGTGGGTGCTGCCAGCAAGGCTTACGAGAGCTGGAGCAAGCTAGCCGGTCATGTGAGGGCCAGGCATTTGTACTCTGTCGCTAGACACATCCAAAAACATGCCAGGTTGTTAAGGGTCAATGTGTATACGATTGTGTTACTGTAGAAAGTGGATTATCAATCGCTTACTCGATCATTAGTGTTGCAGTTTTTTGAATCAAATTTAAAGTTTTTATTTAAATTCCTTGAGCTATGGCTAGCTTGTACGGTGTTGTATGATAGCTGTATAGCCGGTGATATCCATATTTGGGGACGCTCACGTCTGATCATGCTGAGATCTACATTGTAATTATACGTGCTCAGTTCATCCAACCTCCCACTAGATTGATATCTGTGCTTGAGAGCTTGGACAATGGCAAGAGTATTCGTGAGAGTCGTGACTGCGACATCCCTTTGGTAGCCAGGCACTTTTACCACCATTCGGGGTGGGCTCAACTCATGGCCGACGAGATGAAGGGATGGTCTCCTGTGGGTGTGGTGGCTGCCATTGTTCCGTGGAACTTCCCACTCATGCTCCTCTCATGGAAGGTACATTTATATGTACAATTGTATCAAATTCTCATGTGTCTAGTTTTCCCTCGGTTAATTGTCCTCTATTGTTTGAGATCGGAATGTTATACAGGGTAGTTGTACACCAAAGAATTTCTATGCAATTTCATAAATTTGTGTTCCAAAATTAGAGGCCGATCGCGTTCATTTTATACCACTGCCCCTTTAACTATTGTTCTACGTCATGTACATGTAGTATTGCATGCAATAGCCGTCAGAATAAACTTCCCATTACGTTGCATGTAGCACGCAGGAATACGCAATATTTCATTGCTACAGGCACGATTGCAGGTAGCAATCCATTTTACATTTTACATTTTTCAGCAGTATGCAATCTTCTCTGCTTCCTTGTAGGTGTGTCCAGCCCTGGCCATGGGGAACACAGTGGTGCTCAAACCAGCCTCATACACTCGTCTCACTGCCCTGCTGTTCGCCGAAATATGTGCAGAGGCAGGCCTACCCCCTGGTAAGTGTCATGTGATACTCAGATTAGACAGTGTTACGTACATGTACATCTTATAGAATTGAAAGAGGGGGTGATTTTGTACACTGTACACTATTGTGTGTTCTTTTTGCAGGTGTGTTCAATGTGGTGACTGGCAACGGAGCGTTTGGTCAATCTCTAGCCACCCACTCTCTAGTGGACAAGGTTGGATTCACCGGCTCCACACAGGTGAGGGAACACTGTGTATGCATTCAGTACCATTAGTCTTGTATGCACCCTACCTGAATAATAGAAGCTTATAGTCACCAGTTGCCTACATGTATTTATACATGTATGTGTGCCTGTGTATCTTCGTGCAGGTTGAGAGTCATTTAATTGTCCCAGTGTTAACCATGCCTTTCACCTATACATGTACATGTAGGTGGGTCAGATCCTCCGCAAGGCAACAGCTGGCACAGGTAAAAAGATCTCGCTAGAGCTGGGAGGGAAATCTCCCTTTGTGGTGTTTGACTCTGCCGACCTGGACAGCACAGTGGAGGGTGTGGTTAACGCCATTTACTTCAATCAAGGACAGGTATATTTATAAGTTATGCTGATTATATGCATATACATGCAGAGTATTTTGAACCCTTTATCATTATGTACACCCAGTTTAAAATCCCAACCTAGGTTCGATTAAACCATGCACTATTGGTTTGCCTTTAACAGATACTGAACATGTTCATGTAATTACGGTGGCTATAAATAATTATGTTTGTACTTTACAATCGATCTGTCTAGAGAACATCATGTGAACTTGTGAACTCTAGTAGTCACCAACCCTGCCAAATCACGGTAACTCATTTAAAGCACTTCCCTGTATTCAGGTGTGCAGTGCTGGCAGTCGACTGATAGTGCAGGAGAACATTGCTGACCGACTAGTGAGCAAGATCAAGAACAGGATGGCCAAACTGCGGTTGGGGGACTCTCTAGACAAGGTACATGTAAGGTTCTTTACTACATACTGTCAAGTCGAATACATACATGTACAAGACGATGGTGTGTTATTATCTAGGTTGCTGTAGGTGTACATGTAAAGTTTTCAGTGGTGTGGGAGGCTATTCCCTCACTCCATTGGATAAGGCTCCAGTACTAATTAATCAATTGCACCGTAATTATTATGTGTAACTTCAACCCCCCCCTCCCCCACACACACTCACACACAGAGCATAGACATGGGTCCGATCGTGGACCCAAGTCAACTCAAGTCCATTGACAAATACGTCCAGCAAGCGAAGGCCGAGGGTGCAGATGTGTACCAGGCGTGTGCATGCATGCCAACTGGGGGAAACTTCTATCCACCCACCCTCATCACCAAGGTTCAGCCCGTCTCTATCTGCGTACAGGAGGAGGTAGGAATGGTGGTTATCTGTACATGAGTTGTATATGTATTTGCAACTGTATGTTAATTTACGTAATGTGCATGTCTTTGGTTGCTACATGCACTTGATCGATGTGCATATAGCGTCGATTCCAGGCCCCTGAGAAGAGCTAGGGCCTGTTTATTTTCGTGCACATGCTCCGCTCATGCTATTCTATATTCACCAACCCCTCACTGTGTGCAGATCTTCGGTCCTGTGCTGACTGTGCTTACCTTTCGCACGGCCAAAGAGGCCATAGCATTGGCCAACAACACTGTTTTTGGTCTGGGAGCCAGTGTCTGGACGGAGAACGTCTCTCTGGGTTTGGAGGTGGCCATCAGTCTTAAGGCGGGAGCGTGCTGGATTAACTGTCACAATCAGTTTGACGCTGCAGCCGGGTTCGGAGGGTACAGGGAGAGTGGCTATGGGAGAGACGGGGGAAAGGAGGTTAGTTGTGTGGCACACGCAGAGCACCCATTTGCACTGGTGTGTGTATGCTGGGCTTATAATTGTTTCGTGTACAGGTGTACATGTATGTGTAAATGTGTTGTGTCCTGTGCATGCATGATTGAATTATGTGTACATGCACATTCACCACGCCTCATTTGCAGTAGAATGTGTGATTAAATTTTATGTGTCCTCCTAGTGTACAGTGTAGCCATCTGCACACAGTACATGCACCTACATGTATCATGTACAAATAATTATTATGTGTGTACAAAAAAGTGAATTATCGCAGTCATGATCCACTGATTCCTGTTTACAGTCTGTATGTACATGTCATGTAGCTACAGTGTATTCTGATTATGAGACGAATCTCGTAACAATCAATTGTGCCTCCCAGGGTTTGATGGAGTATGTGAAGCCATCCTGGATGGAAAGACCACGCCCAGTAGTTGACCAGGACAAACTGAAAGACTTTGGGGCTAATGTCGCACCTAGACCTTTGAACCCTGCTCAAAACCAACTCCAAATCTACCCCACTACCATGGAGATAGATGGAGCACAAGCTCCAAGGTACATGTACAGTTGTACATGTACATGCATGCATAAAACATAATTACTGTGTGAGTTACAGTACTTCATGGTGTAGCATGCATGCCTCAGACCAGACTGCTTGTGTTCACCCACACCACACTTTCCAGAAGGTTGTTGCAATGCTTTTTGATTTCCTTTCATAACATTATATCACACAAGATTTCATACAGGATTTTTAGCTGGGAGGGGGAACGTTTAATTCAGGGGTCGTTCCCTGGAAAAAAACTTTACGAAATAATTATCTGAGGTGCAATTTCTGTGTGTTTCAAGCCATGAATAGACTATTTAGTCATAGTGAATTTTTAGTACACTGTCTCAACGGAATGGTACATGATTATTCCTCTCAGCATTGACCACACTGTGAAGATGTACATTGGAGGTGCTCAAAAACGACCAGATGCTACATATTGCCGCCCTGTTATTGGACAATCTGGTGATGTGATTGGTCAAGTCTCTGAGGGGAACAGGAAGGATATTCGAGAAGCAGTGGAAGCAGCTCACAAGGCAGCACCAGGGTAAGCCTCGGGTTAGAATCCACAATTCTCCGTAATCATGCCATGCAGTGTATATACGCATGTGTTGGGGTTTACATGTAGTGAATAGGAAGGCGGATGCTATTGACAGTTGTGACATGCCAAAATGAATTTATAGTGCTCAATGCTTACTTCGTATTACTTCTGTTAGTCTAGTCTTGTCACTCCCTTAGCCTAGGCCCCGGTACATGCTCAGTTATGGGGAAATAAGAAAAGTTGGCAACTTGGTAGTAAATTTGGTTGGGTTTGCTTCTCTAATTTTTTACCCCACGAAACTTTCCCGCTATACGGTAATAGAATTTATGAAGCGTACATGTAATATTGCGATACATTTATTTGTACTTGCACTACATAATTTTCTAAGATAAGTTCTCCTACACTGACCAATAGACATGATATATGACTGCTTGGTTCTAAAAAAATACATGTACTGTATTTCTTGACCGTAGCTCGTTAGTTTTGTTCAAACTTGGCCCCGAACAAGCCAGCGGCTTCAGGATCATCAGGAGTGAACCAGAACTTGATGTTGTATTCCATTAACTCTTTCCTAGAAAGCTTTCCATCATGGTTCTTGTCGATGATATCGAACAGGATCTTAGCAGTGCCATCATCGAAGTTGCTTGCCTTATTCATTGCCGCGTACTCGCTCATTTGTAGGTAGCCGTCACGATTAGTGTCGATTGCATCAAACACAGTCTCCATCATAATGAAAAAAAGAGAAGACTCCTTCCCTTCATCAAAGCTAGCTTTTTCAGTGACTGCTACTTCTGCCATATTCTCGACAAACTTCTCTCTAGAAAGCAGCACACCTTGCTTTAGGCCTACTGTTTCCCAAAAATCTTGAGTCGTTTTTCGTACTTTCTTCAGAAGGGCTGGTTCAGCTTTCACTTCTTTTTCAAGATTGTCACTCCACATATCGAAATCCTGGATAGACAAGTAGCCGTCTTTGTTGAAGTCTGACTGCCCAAATAATTCTTCCATTCGCTTTACCCACTTGGGACTGTTCTTGTAAGCTGCAGCCATTGCTTGTGTTGTAGTTGATACAGTTGAGCAAACCTTGCTGATAACTATATTCTCTACAGTGACAAGTTAAGGCTAACACAGGTTTTCTGAGGATAAGGCTCACTTCCTGTACGGCTCTATATGTAGCGAATTAATATTCTATGCTGTAATGATTATTATGGAGCGATCATGCGATCAACTGATTTGTTATGTTGCTGACGGCAGTGCGCTACTCCAATGCTTCACTAATGTATAATGTTACATTATGGTTCTTTGATCTTGCAACAATTGCATTAATAATTTGTCACTGATGTTGTGGTTGCTGACTGCACTCCAATGCTTCACTAATGTATAATGTTACATTGTGGTTTCTTTGATCTTGCAACAATTGCATTTGTCACTTAAAATCAAAGGAACAGCATGCTATATAACTATATCTTTTATCAAGTGCATCTGCATGCTGATCCATGATTTTGCGAGCTTGTAGTGATTGTGATGTCATGTGTACAAGTGCCTTATAGGTGTTTGCGATGTATACCATTAGCACTCGCAAACTTCGCATATACAGTAGAATCTCGCTAATCCAAATAAAGCGGGACCAGACCCCATCCAAATACACGGATTAACATATCATAAGTCAGGGTTTCATCTAGTGTGGGAGGGGGGCAGGGATGAAACTTCCCCCTCAAAATGTTCAGCTTTCCCCCCAAAGTTGGAGGATAATGACATCATCACATTAGTACTGTCTGTAATATACAATAATTATGTAACTAGATCTACTGTGATGCACTAGCAGAGTGTGGTTAACAAATTTGGTGGTGTGCTTATGCGTGCCCAACTTTTAATTATAGATGAAACCAAGGGCGTTTATGTAGAAAAGAAGGCATGCAACTCGATATCATCGAAATTCAAATGATATTTATAGATGTCTATTTTTAGAGCAACATCGCCTACGTGATTGACTTCGACCCTCGATCAGATAGCCAAAATGCTGTACAGAGCTAGAGAGACAATAATTATTGAGAAATCGCCAATTATGCTATTATGAATTGTTCATGTTATGCGATTCTGAATTCTTGTGTTTTCTGAACACAGAGGAGAGTTGGGCATGTCTGTTCGCGACGGGGTTAAGCACAACACCAAAACTTACTTTCGTAGCTAGCTAAAAGACTACCAACTATCGCAGTACTCCACAGTAGTTATAAATAATGCCTAGCTATATCCTGTGACATAAAAAAATGAATAGCATATTCATAGTTGAAGAAATGAGCTATAAACTTACAGTATAAACATTTGTTGCGCTTTCTATGGCTCCTGTCTTAATGTAACACTTACAGTAGATTCCTAATGATACTAAGATTGATGCCTCTTGGAGAAACTCCAGAAGACAAAGAACAGTAAAATAGCGCTGACAGTGCATAAAATACCTGCTGAGTCAACACAAAAAGATGTGGGCGTGGACACTTGTCATGCCGCAGGAATGCAATACGGGAGTAACTCATTAGCGACCGATTAACAAAAGGTCAACCTATGTCGTACCTTCTCTGACTCTTATCTATTTATAGCCTCCTTCGTAATTTATAGCCTCCTTTCTGTTCTTTGTCACAGAAGAGAAAATTGGAGGAAGAAAGAAGGAAGCGACAAAAAAGAAGGAGAGCCTGCCTTGCTAAGTCGGGTGATCCCCTACTGACGTAGACAAATTTTAACGAGTGTGGGCGAGAGAAAACCTCAATAACTGTCCTCCCACACAGTACTTGGAGCGCATTTACCAGGAACATAATCTGTTATGAACAGTACAGTACAGTAGAGTCAGCCTTCGTGAGACCTTTAGTCAGTAGATGAAGTATGAAAGACTAGAGTAGAGTAAACTATACTGCTGTAATAATTATATCTACTAGTCAAGTGGGTCTGTTCTGAACTAGGAACAAATTTAGATATAGATCTAGATCTTTAGTCTTTAGTCTTTACTAGGTAAGCCCTCGTCTACGATGTCTCCACGCTTGATTTTGGCTTACTATCTATGATGCTAACAGCTTTTATGTTAGAGTTTGCAATGCGTAGGCATGCTGTAGCTTTTTGCTCTGTCAGGCTCCGCCCAGCTAGTGATTGCCCACGTTCATTTTCACTTGTCTACCGTCACGTGACTTAGCAAGGCAGGCTCTCCTTTTTCTTTGTCTCTTCCTTCTTTCTTTCTTTCTTTGTTCCTCCAATTAGTCCCATATTTTATCTTATTAAACTATGACAAAGAACAGGAAAAGGAGAGGCTGCGAAGGAGGCTAATCTATTTATACCATATCCGATACTCCATGAATATATCATTTGAATTTCGATGAGTACGTCGGGTAGATGCTGAGTTGCATGCCCCTCTCCTGCCGTCGAAACCCTGTACGTGATTATAAATATCATTAACAAACACTTAATTGTATGTGTACATGCATATTATGAGGTATTACTGTGGCCAGAAGGGAAGCTGCTAGCTAGAATACTCGCAACTTTCTCTCTCCAATAATTTTAGATCCCACTTGTGTGTGTTTAGCAGGGAATTATGAGCCATAATCTCATAGTTTCCCAGGGAATTATAAGCTTGAGGGTATAAAGTACAAGTACTATTTTTGAATGTACAGAAATGATAATAAAGCTGTAGCTGCATGATAATTAGCTATGGCTGTTCAGTTTTTTCACTACCAGTTTCTATAGCGTTTGCTGGGTTGATGGTAGGGTTCACCAGTATCTTTTCTTGTCGAGGAACACTAAGAGCCAATGAATTTAACAGTTCTAGGTCCATTGTCACAAGCATGAAAGCATGTCTTCAACTTGTAGCATTTGTCAACTTTGTCCTCCTGACTTCTGTTTCTATCCTGCAGCCATGTTTCAAATTGCAGTAGACTCCTGTGTCTTTTTGGGAACAATAGTGCACTGTAGCATTGCTGCAAGCTGTTCCTTGCTAGCTAGCCGTACATATCAGAACAGTTTACTGAGAAGCTTGAGCTGGGGTGGGGCTTGAGTGCAGATAAAGAGGAGGCTGGGCTCATTTGTTGCAGAGCGCTTCCTGCACAAGGTGGAGTCACTAGTTTGTCCATTCCAATGTTGAAGCAAGGCCAATGCAAAGGGTTTTTTAGCAGAAATCATCTAGACTAGCTTGTCAGAACAAGACATTTTCAAAAATAAAGCTGTTGCTAAGGCTTGCTGCTTTTATAGATACACTTCTTGCCTGAGGCAGCCAATGAAAAGTTGGATCTAAATCAGTTAGCACATGTGCATTCGGTATCTATGGTTATAGTGTCCCTCATCCCTCGGGCAAAGCCCTCGTGATATGGGACACTATAACACATAGATACCTCATGCCCATGTACTATCTATAACATAGTGAGTCTTGTGAGCTCTCTTCGTTTTCTTTGCAGTGGCCATCCCTAATTATTATGCCTCGGTGCGCATGCGCAAGCGAGGTATACGGTAGTGTGTTTGTCTGTGTGTGTAGACTGCTACAGCTGCTCAAGGATCAATGAAGTGCAAGTAAGAGTTTCTATAGGCTTCTAGTCATGTTTTCATTCGTGGATTTACAAAATAAAGCTTTGTTCTCGAGTTATGCCTAGTTTTGCTTACTTGGAATGCCATTGCAGCCTTTTCAGAAGATCACGTAGCCAAACTTGTTTACCAAGTGTTGCTACTCTACTTAGCTCTACACTAGAACGCTAGCTATTGGTAGCTGCAAGAGTGAGAATAGAGTTGCAAGGCTCTGCTGATGGCAGCCATTAATTTTAGACTTGAACTTTGGCATCGATCGTTTTTAACAACAATCATAGTCGATCAGTACCCACTCTTTTAGTTTGCATGCAGCAAATGGAAAAAAATAATGTTCATCATGTACGTGTATAAAAGTATTAGTAGCTTTATGTTATGTAGCTTTGGCATCTCCACCGAGGCATCAGGCATTGATTCAACAAAGCAAGTTACAGTGCGCATGCGCAGTAGTCCATTCTACTGACTGCCCCTTTTGTTTGTTTTGCTATTTTGTCCAAATTAGCGAGGGTCTCCTGTCTTTGATGCTTGCAAAACACTGTACTAATACCATACAGTAAGTCGTTATTGTTTACATAAATATTTTCAACCTTATACAGATGGGGCAAACGAGCTGCTCACAATCGTGCCCAGATAGTCTACTACATAGCCGAAAACCTGGAGCTCCGCCATGGGGAATTTGCTCAGAAGATATCTGCCATGACGGGTAAGAGCATAGAGGAAGCAAAGAAAGAAGTAGACCTTTCTATCCAACGACTGTTTTATTGGGGAGCCTATGCTGACAAGTATGGAGGCACTGTGCAGGTCGGTGAGATCTCTGTTCTTTTTGTATTGCGGTGTAGTATTTGCCTGAGCAGTTTATTGTTAAGTACAATACATGTATGCGTGCATGTACATTATAATTATTATGTTTGTCGCTGTATAAATTATATTCAAACTACATCACTTTTCAGGAGACCACCTTGTATGGCTGCACAGTGCGTATCAACGAACCAGTAGGTGTGGTTGGCATAGCTTGTCCAGATGACTACCCACTGTTATCCTTTGTCTCCCTGTTTTCTCCGGCTGTTGTCAGGGGCAACACCATCATCATCATACCAAGTGAAAAGTACCCACTCTCGGCCACTGACCTCTATCAGGTGAGACTTTATTTGATAATGGGTCAGCTAACTAAATGCTGTTGAATTACGTGATTGCATATTGCGGTTGCAGAACCAGTTGCTACGTATAATTATAATGATTGGAAGAGTTTACACATAATTATCAGTACCTTTTTCCAAGCTATTCTTAGATGCTAATTTTCTTTGCAATGGTACACTGTAGGTGTTTGACACCTCCGACCTTCCTGGGGGTGTGGTGAACATTGTGACGGGGCAGAGGGATCACCTGGCCAAGTATCTCACAGAGCATCAGGACATTGAAGCCATGTGGTACGTCCAGTTTTTTAATCGACATGCACATGTAGAATGTGAAAGATGTAGCGGTAGACCAGGACGATGTTTGGGGAGTAAGCATTTGATGTTATAACCTACATGTACATGTACATAGCAGTGATGTAATCAATAATTGTGTCATTGGAATGTCAGCCATTTTGAGGTACCAGTAGCAGACTTTTACGTACAATGCGATTTGGCTAGTATTTAGCACCAAAAAGATACCCTTTGTAGAAGGTTATTTATCTTCAAAACAAGACCAAGGTGGCAAAAAGAAGTACCTGAACAAGCTAGATATCATTATTGGGCTAGATCCTTCAAAATGTGGCTGAAACAAGGAGTGAAAATATGACTGTGTACTAGTGGAAATGTGCACAATTGCAATGAGATAGAGTTATTTTCAAGTTTGTATGTGTGTTGGTTACATTTGGCTATATGATTTGTGACATGTGTGTGCAAGTATGAACTGAATTGAACATTCTATGAAAAAGTTACAGGAACAGTAAACTGAAGAAAATACACAAGCCATTCTCCATGTCTCAGGCTGCTCAGCTCTAATTCTTTGTCTCCTTGACTTGGGGAGTCAGTAGAAGTTCTTGTTTTTATCACTACTACTAGGATTTCCACAATATACAAAAAATCACGATTTTTACCTGTAAACTGCGGTTATCAAAACGTGACGTCAGAACCACACCCACCGCAATGGGTCTATTGGTAAGGTGTGAACACTGAGTTAAAGGTCGTGACTAGTCTATAATAATTATGAAGACTTCTTTCACAAAGGTTTAGGTTAGTATTATATAGAGATGTGTACCATATAGTGATTGTCATCCACATTGTTGCAGGCTGTGAGTCTTTTGTTAGCATAGCAGGCTATTCAGAATGCTATCAGATGGGCTAGAAACAAACTTCTATTTCATTTCTTCAGTCCACTTTGTTCATTGTGACGTCATTGTTTTACTACAGGAGCATACGATACTATCCGAAATCCCATTTTCTGGGGATTAGGGGGCGCATGCGCAAACAGGCCTATCTCTGAGAGAAAGTGCGACCTGGATCTAGTAAATATATATCAGAAAGAAAATAGCTGTGCTGGTCTCTAAGCTAGCTAGCTTATATAGCTCTGTGTATGACTTTTAGAATTTGTATTGTAGCACGCAATTAGTAACCTCGGTAGAATACGTTACAGTAAAATCGAAGCCATGTAGAATAGAAACTTGCACGATTATAACTCTTGTCTAATACATACATTTCTTCAGGCGGATATAATTATTTCGAGGATATTAATGTTCGTGGTTTTCGCTGGTTATAATTATAAGCACATACCGCAAACATTAATTATACATTTAATATTGCATGCATGCAAGGCAAAAAGGTTGCTATTCCCGAAAAAATTTGATTTCGAAAACCTTTCTAAAGGCATATTTCTGCGAAAGTTTACAAAATATACCTGCTATACGGTATAATTATAGTTATGTGCTGGTCACTAGTACAAGTATGTTAGGAGCGTCATTGCAACCTTAATTGTTTCAGCTGTTACGTACATGTATCTTTTAGTATTGGCTTTGTTGTTTGTGCAGGTACTTTGGTTCTGCTGAAGGCAGTCTGTTTGTGGAGAGGGAGTCCGTTGGCAATGTGAAGAGGACCTGGGTCAACTATGGCCTCTCAAGAGACTGGTCCAGCTCAGAGCAAGGACAGGTGAGGGAGGGTTTGTGCGTGATTGATTAAATAGATGCTCCATGGAGAATCATGATAATAATTATGTCTTGTGTAACTGTGCTTTTGGGAATAATCAAATTTTTATGAGAATAATAGGCACATTTTTCAAGAATGGGTGAAAAAAAGTATAATTTATCAGGGCCTAACGACCATTCAGGCAGGTATTGTTTATAAACAGTCTTTACCAGTGCCTTGTGCTGTTATTTGGGGAAATTTTGAGGTAAGCCGCCTCTTAGAGCTGTTTTTGTCGGTAATTATGTACTTTTAACATCCATAGTGTTAGCGTAAATGCAGCAGGAAAGTTTTATTAGCACTACATCTCCATTCCTACTTATTAGTCATGGACTGGCGATATACTTTAGCTAGATTAAGATTGGCTTGCAGAAAAGGCTCCCTCCGGATCACACCCTAGACACAAAACAGTAATTTTGGTCTTTGGGGTTTTACCCTGACTTGACCAAAGGTCCTCTAGATAAGCCATCAATACAGCACCTCTAACAACGCTTCTCGTCCTCACAGACACTACTGTACTTCTTGTTACTATTCTTTGTATAAGAACACAGCCTCGATTAAACCGCGCGGAAACACGGATTGTACTTCAAAGGTGCTTTCGTTTCCAATTCCCCTCTTCCTTTATCTATGATTTTACTAACCATACTATACTAGAAACCACTCCCTTTTTTGCTTTCGAAAAGGGGCTGGTAGGCTACTTATCAAATAGTTGTTTTGTGCATGAGATTCTTCACGCACAGACACAAACAAGTCCTTGATAAGCGTTACATTCACTGCCCATGCGCTTAATTATTGCTAGCCTTGATTACAACACATAATTATATGGCGGCTTGTAATCGAGTCTAAATGTTTTCCACCCATGCATTACTTAATTTTATGGTTTGTTCTACCGCTCTTTGATAAGTACCTTACCCAGAGGAGGTAGGACACACGTCACGTGCGCCTCAGTAATTAAAAATCCAGGTATAACCGCAAAGATTTAGACAAGGATTTGTGCATGAAAGTGCGGATCTTCAAGCAGCCAAAACAGCCATGGTCATTTTCTCTTAAGGATGGTACTAACTTAGTGGGATCCCGGCTCAATAGCTTGAAATTCACCATCAAACCTAGTGGTTTCACTATAAATAGGGTACCGTATTTACTTGATTAGGCGTTTATTTCATATCGAAGTCTGTGAAGGGGGTGTTTAAACGAGATGGGCGCTTATTCGAAATGGGCGTTATTGTTATGTCTCTTGCACAGCAGCAGTTATTAATCTCTTTTTGGCTGCTGTCTCAGCTTAAATCTTAAGTCATAGGAGTGGTGTTTCTACCTCTGTGTTGGTATCTCTCTCTCTCTCTGCCATCATAAAAAGATCTATCATTCTATACGCCATGCTTGCAACTGGTTCCACGTGCTAATTCAGCTCCACCCACAGTGCCACGCCCATACATGGGCGATTATTTAAGATGGGAGTTTACAAAGACAGAGCTTTTACCATGGGCGTTTAAACGAAATGGGCGTTTAATCAAGTAAATATGGTACTTTGAAGAGCAGTCTAGGGGGGTTAACTCAGGTTAGTTGCCGTCTTCCATACTAGTTTACAATGTTCGAGATTACTAGAAAGTGGTGTGAACTTGCTAGAGAGCAACAGTAGATCTACCACAGGCACTATAGCTACACTGAAATCTAAGGAAATGTTAAAGGTCAAAAGCCTAATGTAAACATTGTATGCCACACATCCCATTGTCATGTGACTTATGACACATGTCTCGCCTCCTCCCTCTGTACCTTACCAGTCTCTTTAGGTTCTACATGCGCGGTGCAGCTCAAATTAGCCCCTGACAATTAGCCTCTGATTACTGGGAGGGGCATGGGCAGATAATTAAGGCTAATTGCTTGAGCTGCGCCGCACCTGTCGTACCTCCTCTGGTCAGAAAGGGAGTGGTTTCCAGTTTATGACAATGTAATAATTATGTCCTTACTGTTAGTTTATCCCTTACACTACAGGGAGAGGAGTTCCTGTACCATGCCACTGAAGTGAAAAACATTTGGATTCCCATGGGAGAAATTTTTGCTAACTAACCTTTGTAAACCATTTCTACATGTAGTGTATGATTTTTCCGATTTTTCCGTTTTATGCTCTAATTTTGTTCAAATAACTAGATCTACCCAGTTTTCACGCTAGTGTGTTCCCCTTAGGGTATAGGTCACGGGGGGCCCATTGTGTGCTGGGAGGGCTAGGTAGAGCTGTATAGGGCATTGTCAGGCCTGAGTGGTTAACCCTTTAAGGTAATTTGTATTGTTATATTGTTCATAATAAATTCTGTGTTGGCAGCTTGCTTATATATGCAGTTTCATGAACCAGCTGCCTTTCCTAGGAAGGGTGGCTGATTTTCCTAGGGGAGAGACTCTCCTAGGCGGCTGATTCATGACTAATAACATAAAATGGCAATAAAGTGCTTATAATAAATTTGCGTGTTTTTTTACTAGCCTCCCCTGAAGAGAAGATGATGTAGTTGGGCGGAGCCCGACCGTCCCTGGCGGGAGGTCGGGTTTCAAGCCTATGTCAGGATTTGTCTTGCTGAATTATGTAACACGCTGATAAGCAGCTATGAATAATCATTTTATTCTATGAATATTATTATTCTGAAGTGGGTGTTAACCATTTTATCTTGCTTAAATTGAGGTTGCGCAACCGGACGTGACAGACCACAGTAGAAATGCTGCAATCTGATTGGGCTGCAACTATAATTGCAGCAAAGACAAATCCTGACATAGGCTTGAAACCCTACCTCCCGTCAGGGACGATCGGGCTCCGCCCAACTAAAGATGATGCACTTTACTAATTTTTAAAAACGTTGAGATTGCTGATTGGCCAGTGCGCATGAAGTAAAAAGGCATGCATGGAATTATACAAGCGAGCACAAAAATCGTAAGTCAACTGCTGTATATGTAATTATATAGCTCGATCTGCATGCATGTGCACATGCATATAATTATATATACACATTAATTATTCCCTCAATCTGTTTTGCCTTTCTCTGCAGCGAGAGAGAGCAGTCTGAACACAATCGAGTCAAAATTTGTTTGAAAACACACTGTCAATCCTATAATTATGTACAGTATCTAGCCTTTACTAAAGGGGCATGAGTATATAATTATACAATTAAAAACGAACATCGTGCCGGTCCATAACAGACAGTCAACGTTGCACACTAGGTAAGTGCTAGTTATTGCCCAGCACCAGTGCTTAATTTGTGATTTCTTCCTTCCCCACATAATCTACTGCATTTACACACAGTGCAAGTGCATAATTATAATCCCAGTGCATTAATTATGCCATATAATGCAGTGCAATATATGGTTGCTATGGTATAGTGATGCAACATACCATATATATACAGAGCACTGGATTGCTTTGATCTGCCCACTCACTGGGCAATAAGGGGATAGATAAATAATCACAAATATAATAATTATTGCGTCCATAATTTATGGCAACCTAGGTATGTATATGCATGTGGTTGCTGATCATAATTATGCCTCGGTGTTTGTGTGTGCATGTGTGTAAGCTGCATGCTCAAGGATCAACGAAGAGTAAGAGTTTCTAGAGGCTTTTAGCCATGTTTTCGAGTTATGCTAGTTTTGCTTCTTGGAATGCCATTGCAGCCTTTTCAGAAGAGTGCGTAGAAAAACTTGTCCATAGAGTGTTGCTACTCTACTTAGGCTAGCTCTGCACTAGAACGCTAGCTATTGGTAGCTGAAAGAGTGAGAAGAGAGCTGCAAGGCTCTTAATTCTGATGCAGCCATTAATTTTGCACTTGGACGTTTGGCAACGATCGTTTTAACAACAATCATGGTCGATTACCCATGCACTCTTTGAGTTTCTCTGTGATTCTGCATGCAGCAAAATTTATGCAAAAAATTAATGTTTATCATGATATAAATGAGACATCAGCGCACAGAAACAAATTGTAGGTCATCGCTTACTAGTGGTGAAAAACACCACCTCTGGCAACATCAGTGGTAACATTATAGTCTCGAATCCAGGCCGATTAAAAATACGTGTTTGTTTAATCGGCCTGGATTCGAGGCTATGGTATAATAATTATATGCGTGGTTTTATAGTTTTACAGAAGTACATGTACACACGCTGTTTCGAACTTAGGGTATCTTATATGGAACTCTTGACAGCTAAGGTGAACATTATTGTAACAACATTAATTCAGAATTATAATGATGTTACTGTATACCGCATAATAATACTTTTTTTTTTACGATCACCCTCGTTTTCACCTAAATGATTTCCCGCTATTATAACAATTTGTTTTTGTTTGCAAAGTTGTGGTTACAAACGACCTCTATACCGTACTGGACATAAAATGTGGGTGTCGTTTCCTGTCCGTCCGTTTTTTGCCATAGATGATACAGTAGCAGAGGATATAATTTTTATAGGTGCATATCCTCCTCTTAGGTGTAGTATATCTACTTGCCCTACATTATGCCATAATTATACTGGCACTGCATTTCCTTTGATCTCAGAGGTCAAAAGGCAACAAAATACTTTGAAACGGTCGATAATGCAATGCTCCAGTAATATAAGCTATATACAGAGCTTCTACATGTATAAAACATGCAGGATCTCCTATATACACGTACTGACCAATGGACATAATTATGAACATAATTCTTCACGTACTGCAGCTCGTTAGTTTTGTTCAAACTTGGCCCCGTACAAGCCAGCGGCTTCAGGATCATCAGGAGCGAACCAGAACTTGATGTTGTATTCCAGTAACTCCTTCCTAGAGAGCTTTCCATCATGGTTTTTGTCAATGATATCAAACAGGATCTTAGCAGTGCCATCATCGAAGTTGCCTGCCTTATTCATTGTCGCGTACTCGCTCATCTGTAGGAAGCCGTCACGATTAGTGTCAACCGCATCAAACACAGTCTCCATCATAGCAAAGAAGAGAGACTCCTTCCCTTCATCAAAGTTAGTTTTTTCAGCAACTGCTACTTCTGCTACCTTCTCGACAAACTGCTCTTTAGAAAGCAGCACACCTTGCTTTAGGCCAGTACTTTCCCAAAAATCTCGAGTAGCGTTTCGTGCTTTCTTCAGAAGGGCTGGTTCAGCTTTCACTTCTCTTTCAAGATTATCACTCCACATATCGAAATCCTGGATAGACAAGTAGCCGTCTTTGTTGAGGTCTGACTGCACAAAGAATTCCTCCATTCGCTTTACCCACTTAGGACTGTTCTTGTAAGCTGCAGCCATTGCTTGTGTTATAGTTGATGAGCTAGATGCAGTATAGTAAACCTATTCTAGGATAGAAGAGAGATTGAAGCAGTTGTATATAGGTATTCCAAAGCTGTTTCCTGTATGGTCATGCTAGTAATTTTCGCCAATTACACAAACTGTGGTGCAGTATCTTGGTCTGTATCTCTGTCAACACAATGCAAGCATACAACTTCCTTTGGTAAAAATATCAGAGACAGTTTTAACCATTCATGGGCAAAGGAGGTCCGACATGTATGTGTGCATGAATTATACTACAAGTGCATGCTAGCTGGATGTTATCACATGACCCAGTGATTTGTGGGATATTCGTGATTCGGCTGAGATACCGTTCGGCGGTTGGCATTGTTTTTGGTACTGCTTTGTCGGGATCGGTCAAATAAATCGTTCAATTTGTTATTATTAATTTGTTGGCTCGTCGTTATTACACGCGCTTGTTGCGATTGTCATGGAATCTAGAACAAGGAAATCCAATCGAAACACATCCATCTCTCAACCCCAACCCCAAGGTGGGACGACTGTTAAGGCCAAACAGGCCAAATTAACCCTCTGCGGGAACACGTACCAAAGGAAAACCTAAGAGAAGACCCCTTCTTCAGACCCACCTTCTCTTGAAACTCGATCAACAGCAGATGATAAACTGCAGCTGCATGTGGCTCCACTGAAGATGACGGGAATCTAATGGTGGAGTGCGATGTCTGTCTGAAATGGTCCCACTCTCAATGTATTGGTCTCTCTGAGGCAGATGCTACCTCTGCTGCCATGTCTGCTCTCCCGACACCCCTTCTATCAATATCAATGCTCAAATATCATTGCTCATATCAGCAATAGATAAGCTCTCAATCAAGATTTCCAATATATGTCACTTCGTTGGAGGAATCTAATAAATAGGCTTGTACAGGAACTCTCAGCCTTAAAAAAGATCGTTGCCCCCAAGAATCAGCTGCCTCGCTCCGTCAAGCCCCCCAGTACTAGTGCTGGTGTTAGGCAACAATTAGAGTTTATTCACAGTTAAGACGTCCCTCTCCCTTCAGGATTATATGGGGAACAATTAAAGTTCTCATGCCCGACTGACTTTGTCGAAAACACAGTGCTCTCTCTACTCCCCGCTGATGCTGGACTGTCGGTCACTATAAAGAAGAGCGTCAAAATGAATAGTGCATGGAAAAGGAAATGGTGGCTCACCATACTGGCGCCACAGGAGTCTCTCTCTCTAATTGATGAGAAATGTGATTCCCTCTCCTGCCCACCACACTGGAGACTTCTCTCCAAGCTCTCTGATCTGGGGCCCCCTTTAGGAAATCCCCCCACTCAGATCGATTCTGCAGGCCGCGCTTCTTCCACTGAGCCCCCTCCCAGAGTGATACCCCTGTGACTTCAGATAACAGACCTATGACTAATACTAACACCCTCCAAGATAACACCTTCCAATAATCCTTTTTTAGAGGTCAGAGATCCATCCGTCTCCCCTGCTCCCCTCAACGCGGAGCTGGAGGGGGTAGACTAAACCAACCCCACAATACGCACTCCACTCCAAGTAATCAAGTTACCTCAATTCTAAATTTCGGCTGCCTAAATATTAGAGACGAAAATCAAATAATTATAGATTATCTGCGTACACTACTTATGTCACACGATCTATTCGCAATTTCTGAACACTGGCTTCATCTCTCCTCCTTATCAGACAACTTCTTGTGCTTCTCTTCGTCCACCCCCACTCACAGAGGACCCAGTCTTGTGCCGATCTAGCTTCTTAAGAGGCCAGGGCGGTACGTGGTGTGGCCGTTTTCTTCAGGAAATCACTTCAGAACGGAAACTAGACACATCACTCTCTCACCGTGTTGTCGGGTTGCAATTAAGAACCCTTCCCTCCCCAGTCTGCTTTCTAGGAGTCTATCTCCCCTCAAGATCGGGCTGCACCGACAATTTAGAGAGTGCCTTGACTACATTGACTTTGATTAACTTGCTAGGCTTTGAAAGCGAAGTTATCATACTGGGTGACATCAACGCAGACCCTGGCATTTTTGGAGAACCAAACGAACTGGGCAGGATTCTTTGTCAGTACCTTACAAGGTGGAATTACACCTCTGTACACCTGTACCTTCGTTCCTCATCTCATTACCACACATATGTCAGTGAGGCTCACAACAGCCAATCGACCATTGACCATATTCTCTGTCACTTCCGCTTCCTAGATGTTTTCACCTCTGCAAAAGTTCTAGATGAATGTCCCATGAACACCTCTAACCATCTCCCAATCTCGGCTAACATCCAAGTCACCCTTGATACATGTAGCACCTCCTCTCATGGCCAGCCACAACTCTGCTGCCCGGGTAAATTGGTCAAAATTATCTAGTTCTGAAATAGAAGAGAGATATACGGCTCCTCTAGAGATATCTGTCAGTACTTGATCACTCCCGCCTACACGTGGATGCACCTCTCAAATTGATACCTCTATCCGTAGTCTGGTATGCCTAATGTACAAGACAGCGCTAAAGGGACTTCCCTTGAAGAAATACAAAAAACATATTATCCCAGGATGGTCTATCGTCCTTAAATCTGCCCATTCAGAGTCGAAATCAGCGTTTCACCTTTGCCGGTAAACCGCTGGCCCAGTCAAATCCCCTCAAAGCAGTCAAGAAGTGCCATTTCAGAAAAATCAAACGTTTTTACGCCCCCTCCAAGTCAGCTCCCACTAGCACCATTGTATTTAACAATCTCCCATAGGTGACACCCTCTTAGAGGGCTGGGCTAACTACTTCAAATCACTTAGCACCCCCAGTCATAGCACACTATTTGACTCTGATCTGACAACCTGCAAAGTGTGAATAACAGACCTTCTAGAATCCACCCAGGGTGGAGATGTCATTCTCACCCAATCCGACATTGCTAATGCTATCAATTCTCTCAAACGTGAGAAAGCCCCAGGTCCTGATGGCATTGAGACGGAACACTTATCCTTCTTTGGCCCAACAGTGCAGCTCCAGTTGAGGAGGATCTTTAACGCCATGCTTGCTTAATTCCTGTCACATCTCTGAGCTGCTTACGCTATCCCAAAAGGTGCAGATAAAGACCTTAAGAACCCCTCGAATTACAGAGGTATTTCACTCCTGTCCAATGTTGGAAAACTATTTGAGAAACTAATTCTGGAGAAGATACTGTCCCATGGCATTTCTCTCAGCCCTCTCCAAGGAGGCTTCCGTCCAGGCTACAGCACAATCCATACAGCCTTACATTCCAAGAAGCAGTCCAGTCTCTCCGAGATAGCGGAAAAAAGGCTTTCGTGGGCCTTTCTGTACGTTAAAAAGGCCTTCGACACGGTATGGCACGAAGGCCTATTTGTCAAACTTCACCAAAAGGGTATATATATCCACCCCAGAATCTGGCACATCCTGGTTCACTGGTACTCTCGCTGCTTTCTTCTCAATGGTTCTCGCTCAAGAACCTTCCCAGTCTCCCAAGGAGTACGCCAAGGTGCGATCCTCTCCCCGCTTCTCTACTCGGTGTTTGTAGATGATCTGCTTGCCCAACTACATTAATGCGGTCTTGGCGCTATAATTATGGCTGGTTCCGTCCACTGTCCCTCCCCAATGTACGCTGACAACCTCGCTCTCATTGCTGGCTCTTCAGAAAGCCTGCAGAAGCTTCTAGATATCTTCTCACAATAATTATGCGGGTGCTTGACGCTACGAAATCAACTCCTCGAAGTCTGCAGTCATGGTATTTGGAGAAACATCTAGATCCCGTTCCACTGGTCGACAATTACGTTCCTTCTCTGTTTGCTCAGAAACTGTCCAAGAGGTTGATAGATAGACACCTGGGCATCACACGGTTAGTGTCCACCTCTGGCTCACTCAGAATCTCTGGACGCTGTTCTGCTGGTAGAAGTGCTTTCTTCGCCCTTAACTCGGTGGGTGCAAGGTTCGGCTGTCTCCATCCCATCACATCCCACAAGCTGTACTCCACACTCTGCCTTCCAATTATGCTCTATGGGTCAGAGCTTTGGTCCCTGACCAAAAGTGACCTCAACATGTTGGAGAGAACTCATAGAAACGCACAATTCAGGGTCTCCCAACCAGATGCCCCTCGCTCGCCCTCACTAGTCTTATAGGCTCATTGGGGATCTCTTTGCGGTAGACAGCTCTGCTTCATAAACTCGATGGCCTGCATGACATCTGAAGATCTCCCAAAGAGGGTTATGTTGGAAAGGCTACTCAATGACTCCCCCTCTGGCCTACAAAAAACTTGGTCCACACTTGTCACAACTCGTTAATTGCTATCCGTCACTTTCGTCCATGATCTCTAACGGGAAAATGAAAGAGTCCTTCAAGTATGCTCGTAACCCAATACATCAATATAACAGACTCATGCTCAAATCTCCCAATCTCATCCCTCCCCCCACCTACCTCGCTGCTGTGGTCTTGCTGTCTGATGAACCGCTCCCCCTCAAACTTCAGAGTCAGGCTTCTAGTGGGTTGTGACGGCCTTGAGCTAGATGCATCCCAATTCAGATACCGTACTAACCCGAATATTTCCTCTGGCAATGCAACATGCATAATGCAAAAATGAAGATGAATCACCACCGCACTTCTTATTAAATTGTAACTCTCTCACCGCGCAGAAATGCACTTCTGCAAGATGCTCCACCCCCTTACTAACATCGTTACACAAAAATTATTTCTTTCTTCGCCCAATTGGGCTACTCTCATAACAAGGAGGCTACAAAGAAGAAGAAGACCCAGGATCCGGAGCACATGAGGAGATGGAGAGTATTTAATACTATGCGGATTCTGTATCGTCCTGCTATGTACAAATTATGCCATATACTGCCAGACGCGTAATCAGCCGCACATGTACAGAGCACTTAGCACGTTACAAACAAAGAAATAATGGTTAGATGATAGTGAGTCAGTAGAAGCTCATATGCTCCTGCGACCGCAATAACATCAATGCACTGAACTTGTAGGAATTCGGGCATGCATGTCGGACTGATTCATGGGTGCATGGTTAAATTATTAAATTGGCACTTTGAGGCTATACCGTCGAACCTCGATTATCCAGACACCGTTCCAGAGGCAGGCTGGAAACACTGGCATCACTGTGAACACTGGCATCAATATGGCATCAATGGTATCACTGTGAACACTCTAATCACTGGAAACACTGGCTTCACTGGAAACACTGGCATCATCACTGGAAACACTGGCATCACTGGAAACACTGGCATCACAGGCAACACTGGTATCACTGTAATCACTGGAAACACTGGTATCACTGCGAACACTGCATGGCATCACTGCGAACACTGGCATCACTGGAAACCGACTGGCATCACTGCAAACACTGGCATCACTGCAAACACTGGCATTACTGGCTATGAACACTGGTATCACTGGCAATTAAACTGTCAATGTAAATCACTGCATGTATATTTTATGGTGGGACCGCTCTGTATAAACTCTTATCTTACATGAGACATCAACCGGCCTTTCCCTGCATGAACATGACTCATGAGTCAAAATAATTATGTGCTAAACACAGGCAAACCCACTGCCCAATCCTATGTAAAACCATAGACTATAATCTTTGGTAAAACCTAATGATCCAAGGTGCAGTCTTGGAATGATAAATTATTCATGTACAACCATCCCTTTTGCTGGAGACATCAACCGGCCTTTCCCTGCATAGAGCAATTTGAACATGACTCATGAGTCAAAATAATTATGTGCTAAACACAGGTAAACCCACTGCCCAATCCTATGTAAAACCAGAGAACCATAGACTATAATTATAAATGATCAAAGGTTCAGTCTTGGAATGTTCATGTACAACGTAGAGCCCACAGGCCATCCCTTTTGCTGGTCATGTGACTGTGTCGTATCCTCTGAGCTGTACACGTGATGGTTGCTAACTCAGCAGTTTCATTCAACACCGCTCTGGGTACTTACTTTTGTGACATTGTAGGAGACTAGAAACAACTTTTACAGCTAAGGTGAGCTAAGGACAGGTTCATATGATTGGTTAGGTAGGGCTACCTTATTGTTATAGTAGATCTAGTACTATTTAGACTAGTCTATACTAGATAAATCTTTCATACTTCGATATGTCATGAAAGCGTGCGGTTGAAAGTGCCAGGGATATTTTATAGTATAGCACCATAATTATAAGTATATAGGACATACCACACCGTATCATACGGCCGTACCTACAAGGAGAAGCTACATCTGGTAATGATCATTGTAGTTTTAAGTTTGTTTTGTCCCTGTCATAGGCCTACTGAGAAATAGAGTAGCTCAAATATGGAGTGCATATGCTCCTCGTAGGTGTGGTATATCTGAAGACCTCCCCCCATAGCAACAGTCAATCCACGGTGGATTTGCACTTGTTAAAGAACTAGTTCGGCAACACATTGTCTCCTTCAGATATAATATATACACTGGAGCTTCATTGATCCAAGCGCTGTTCATTCAACGTCCTTTGCAAGTTCCTCGTCAAGAAAGTATGCTGACCACGCCTATTTACCCCTCTCAAGGCATACTCATAATTATTGTTGGAGAGCTGTGCTTTGTAGTTGTAGTACCGCTTGTTACTGTCGAGAATGGCTTCATTCTGTTTGCTTACTTTCTGGACAAATAAAAGAGCTTGTATCTTGTATGACACATTGCAATACGTACATGCCCTAAGGACTGTAGGTTATGCTGCTATATATCCTACGGCTGTTGACCAATGATGTTGGTGTCGTATTAATTGCCTTGGCATCACAGACATGCCTTTTTTTCTATAATCACCAGAAAAAATAATTGCAGCAATGCGGTTGGCACTTACTTTAGGACCTCGAAAATTGTGTTCATTCCAAACCTGCGCTTTAATTATGGTAGCACTTAATTCACATTTGTAATTACTAATTATGCCTCGGTGCGCATGCGCAAGCAAGGTATATGGTAGTGTGTGTGTGGCGTGTGTAGCCTACTGATCAAATGTAGTGCAAGTAAGAGCTTCTAGTAACATTTTCTTGTCAAAATAATGCTTTGTTCTTGAGTTACATTTGCTGCCAGATTCCTAGATTATAGTAATTATGCCTCGGTGCGCATGCGCATGCGCAAGTGAGGTATATGGTAGTGTGTCTGTCTCTGTGTAGACTGCTACAGCTGCTCAATGATCAATGAAGTGCAAGTAAGAGTTTATATAGCTTCTAGTCATGTTTTCTTGGATTTCAATTCGTGGACTTGCAAAATAATGCTTTGTTCTCGAGTTATGCCTAGTTTTGCTTACTTGGAATACCATTGCAGCCTTTTTAGAAGAGTGCGTAGCAAAACTTGTTCACCGAGTGTGCTACTCTACTTAGTAGTTAGCTCTGCACTAGAACGCTAGCTATTAATTGGTAGCTGCAAGAGTGAGAAGAGAGCTGCAAGGCTCTACTGATGCAGCTTTGAACTTTGGCATCGATCGTTTTCATGATCGATCATTACCCACTCTTTGAGTTTGAATGCAGCAAAAATGTTCATCATGATAATTATAATAAGCTATTAGCTTTGGCATCTCCACCTCGGCATCAGCACCCGCAGTGTTTTCATTATATTATAGTCTGTGCTGTTACAGTAATGTTGCATGCAATTGTACAAATGCTTCCACCGATGCATCAGCACCCATGGTGCTTTCATTGTACATTGTATACCGTATTACTAGTCAGTTAATAAAAATATTTTGCTAGTTAAAA
This sequence comes from Halichondria panicea, assembly GCF_963675165.1. Classification (NCBI taxonomy): domain Eukaryota; kingdom Metazoa; phylum Porifera; class Demospongiae; order Suberitida; family Halichondriidae; genus Halichondria; species Halichondria panicea. The sequence continues at coordinate 6,475,110 of NC_087382.1, read as the reverse complement.
ACCTAAGATTATTTACGTGTATGCTCTATCGCACAAAATAATGTTGTACATTAATTTTACATCATAATTTCTTGTTCATGATGGCAATCACCAATTCCTCATTGCCTTAAACTCTCAGTATGAGCCTGGCCGAGCCGTACAGTCAAGCCAGTCTGACCTTTGTGGACGACATAGGACTGGGTTATGGAGCGGACACTCAGGGACTGACTGACTTTAACGACTATGAGTTCACTCTACCCAGTCAGACGCAGGCCACACAGAGCCAGGCATCGCAGCAACCTGAACCAGGTGAATAAGGCCCTAAAAGTGGTGTTTCTACATGCACACACTTTACTTACGATGTATCGGTGTATTGTGGTCACTAAAGTGCTGTAATAGTGTGGCCAATGGCGCTGCTGCAGTATCCCGAATGCAATAATTATGGTCTTGATAAAGCTAAAATGCTGTATGATTTCAAATTAAAGAAACTGCTGGTTGCGAGATGTTATAATAATTTTACAACTGTAAATGGTGTGGCATTTCAGTGCTCTAGTTGCACCTTAGGTACATGTATGTAAAGAGAATTCTTTTGAGATTAAAAAGGTCGGTCAGGAAGGTACAGTCAGGAGTGCATGGTGGTACTAGTCGAAAAGTACTGTAGTTCTCAAACCTACTGTATAGTGTGCTCATAGGGTTTTACAGTGTACATGTACATGCATGTACTACATTGTACAATGTACATGTACCCTAATTATGCCTCGGTGCGCATGCACAAGCGAGGTATACGGTAATGTGTTTGTGTGTCTGTGTGTCTGTGTGTCTGTGTCTGTGTGTAGACTGCTACAGCTGCTCAAGGATGAATCAAGTGCAAGTATTTTAATTCGTGGATTTGCAAAATAATGCTTTGTTCTCGAGTTATGCCTAGTTTTGCTTACTTGGAATGCCATTGCAGCCTTTTCAGAAGAGCACGTAGCCAAACTTATTTACCGAGTGTTACTACTCTACTTAGTAGTTAGCTCTGCACTAGAACGCTAGCTATTGGTAGCTGCAAGAGTGAGAAGAGAGCTGCAAGGCTCTGCTGATGGCAGCCATTAATTATAGACTTGAACGTTTGGCATCGATCGTTTCTAACAACAATCATGGTCGATCGTTACCCACTCTTTGAGTTTGCATGCAGTAAAATATTGTAAAAATAAGCTATTAGTAGCTTTATGTTATGTAGCTTTGGCATCTCCACCGAGGCATCAGCACCTGTGGTGCTTTCATTTTCACGGTTTTCGTGTGTTGGCTTCGAATCTCGAAAATTACTGCCACAGAATCATCATTCATTTTCCATACCTACATTACACAGACCCCAAGCCACCCACTAACTTGGCTGCCTCCCTTCTCTCTGGGCTCACTTTAGAGGACAACGTGTCAGAGGACGAGGGGGAAGGAGTGGGGGAAGCACAAGAGCTCCCAGAACACGCCTGTCGCTACTGTGGCATACATGACCCATCCTCTGTGGTTATGTGCAGGGCTACCAGAAAGTGGTTCTGTAACGGACGCGGAAATACGTCAGGGAGGTGGGTGTCTGTATAGTGTACAATGTTATGTACATGTACATGCATGTATAAGTGTATGTAGCTGCACTCTGTACCAGACTGTGTGTGAATACGAGTTCCAAAAAGTCAATCTCCACCTACTACATTTGTATGCTTTTTCTTGACATGATCCTACGTAAGATACAGTGAGAAACGCTTTAAAGCTTCGTAAATGAAGAAGTTTTCTGTTTTTAACTTTTACCTACATTGTACATGTATCAACAGCCAGTCATTTTCTTTATACATTTGTATCCGCTGAGCTTTGTATCCCGAAAGTAACATTGTCTTAGACTTACTATCGAGTGCCCCTCCTCCACAGCCACATTATCAACCACCTTGTGCGGTCCCAGTGCCGAGAGGTCTCCTTGCACAAAGACAGCCCATTGGGAGATCCAGTGCTAGAGTGCTACAGTTGTGGTACCAGGAATGTGTTCACGCTCGGCTTCATCTCTGCCAAGGAGGAGAGTGTTGTTATTCTCCTTTGTAGGAACCCCTGTCTTAGGGAGAACAGCCTCAAGGAGGAATGGTGAGGACATACATGTACATGTAGACTTAAAAATGGAACACCAGGAATTTTTAGTGCCCAATTGTTAGGCAACAATTTCAGTACCTGGTCTAGTTAAGTGTACTCTAAAACGTACATATACAGTACAATTTTCATGTGACAGGTTTCATGTACAATGTAGATGTACATGTGTAGCTTTGTTAAGACAATTCATAGATTTTACCACCACACGTTAGTGGTTGTCTTTACTGGTTCCTAGCCATTCTCACCTACAGTGTATTTGCACTCCATCAGGAATCCTGCTAACTGGCAGCCTCTGATCCAGGAACGAATGTTCCTGAGCTGGTTGGTGAAGGTGCCCTCCGACAAAGAGCAGACCAGGGCCAGACAGATCTCTGCCACTCAGATCAACAAGTTGGAGGAGCTGTGGAAGGATGACTCCAATGCCACCCTGGAGGACCTGCAGAGGCCAGGGGTGGACGAGGAACCAGCTGTGGTTGCTCTCAGGTGAGTCAATGGGTGTACAACTTGTTGTCATGTCTTATCAGAGTTTTGTGTGCGTACCTGTAGTTACAAATTTGGTACGCACATTTTTGAGGGAAGGACACACATTTATGTACAATGTATGTGTCAATGTGTGTATTACAATGTACATGTGTACATGCATCATTCACCTCACTCCGTTTCCCAGGTACCAGGATGCGTACCAGTATCAGAACATTTTTGGCCCCCTGGTGAAGCTTGAGGCTGACTATGACCGCAAGCTCAAGGAGAGTCAGACATTTGACAACATCACAGTACGTTGGGACCAAGGCCTCAACCAGAAGAGGGTGGCCTACTTCAACTTCCCCAGAAAGGACAGCGGTATGTGCAAATGTTTCACCATAAAAGCTTTAATATCATCATCACATCATCATCACCACTGTACCAGGAGTACGTTAATGTACTCTTGACTGCACTGATAGGCAAGATCAGCGAGATTATTAGTTTTGATCATCATGGTGCATGTACGTTGTACTGTAGCTAGTGCCAAATTTTAACAGTATCAAGCAACAGCATGTAGAAGCAAACTTCAGTGCTTGTATGTAAGTTTAAGCCATCCTTTGCAGCAGGCTCAGTCAGTGCTTGCACTCGAAACTGTTTGGCAGTTCCTATACATAGCAACCCCGTGGTATTCGAGACAGTATCGTTTGCAATAAACAGTACGGATCGTTTACGGTGCACAGCGTTTTTACTACGTTTTAATTGGATGGTAAACTACAGAAACAGTACGGGAACTTTTTATTGACCACTACTGTAAATAATTGTGTGACTGACTAGACTGTCGATGCAATTTTCATGGTAGTGCATGCGTGGATGCTTCGCGTTTTAAACTGTGCATGGCAGTGATATTTACCCTTTTCATCACATTTCTATGCAGACATTCGCCTAATGCAAGGAGATGAGCTGAGACTGCGCTATGTGGGCAAGGCTCGGGCACCCTGGGAGGGGGTGGGCCACGTGGTCAAGGGCCCTCAGAGTATCCTAACATACTTTGCATGTACTTATACCTGTGCTGTGCTGTGCTGTGTAAGTACGTACACTCTACAGTCACTTATTTTGTGATTTAATTAAGGTACGATTATGTAGCTCTTTCATGTATGTTCATAATTTCATGTCCTCTAATAAGCACAAGTCATACGTGTACATTGTACACTAGTTTTGTTCTCCCTCTTGTATGCATTTGAGCTTATTTCATGTCAGCCCCCTCCATGCACTGCATAAGCACCTGTCTTGTACACAACAATGTGTCCCTTAACTGATAGTTCAGACTTTGTAGAGGAGGTGGCTCTGGAACTCAAATCCAACGTTGGTGTACCCCACGATCAGAGCATTCCCTTTAAAGTTGACTTTGTGTGGAAGTCGACATCTTTTGACCGTATGCAGAACGCTATGAAGATGTTTGCAGTGTCTGAGAATGCAGTCTCGGTCTACCTCTACCACAAACTCTTGGGTCACGATGTGCAGGATCAGGTCAATAGCAAAGTTCCCCTGCCCAAACAGTAAGTGCTGTAACACTAATGCTAGCAACAATATCTGACAAGATTTGACAACCACTGGCAGCGAATACGAGACTACAAATGTAACAATTTATCTGACAATCTACGAGTAATCTAAATGAGTAATAGTATCGTGTCATTCGCTGTAATACACTGCTCCCTCCCTTCCCTATCACAGTCTGTCAGCCCCCAACCTGCCCAAGTTGAATAGCTCCCAGATGCATGCCATCAAGATGGTGTTACAACGTCCATTGGGACTAATTCAGGGACCCCCTGGCACTGGCAAGACTGTCACCTCCGCCTCCATTGTATATCATCTTGCAAAAATCTACACCCCAGCGTTAGTGAAGTTCATGTACATGTAGTGTGGCAAACTTACAAAGTCATGTATTTCAATTTTTGTAAGGTTATCAGATGATTAGTAATTGCGGTTATGTGTTCATTTTATAGCGTACACTTAATAATAAATTGGGTCAGTGCTGCTTTCTGGCCTGCTACATGTTAGCAATAAACGCTTACTTGCACTTCATGACCTTGAGCAGCTGTAGCAGTCTACACACACACACACACACTACGCTACACCTCGCTTGTGCGTGCACACCGAGACATAAATGTATTACATTTATGTCTCGGTGTGCACGCGCAATCGAGGTGTATCGTAGTGTGTGGTGTGCACGCGCAAGCGAGGTGTAGCGTAGTGTGTGTGTGTGTGTAGACTGCTACAGCTGCTCAAGGATCATGAAGTGCAAGTAAGCGTTTCTATAGGCTTCTAGTAACCTTTTCTTGGATTTCAATTTGTGGATTTGCAAATCAATGCTTCGTTCTCTAGTTTTGCTTGCTTGGAATGCCATTGCAGCCTTTTCAGAAGAGTGCGTAGCAAAACTTGTATATGGAGTGTTGCTTACTCTACATGTATGTACTAGAACGCTATAGCTGTTGGTAGCTGCAAAGGCTCTACTGATGTAGTAGCCATTATTTTAGACTTTGTACTTTTTGTCATCTTTTTTAGCATCAATCATGGTCGATCATTTCCCACCCTTCGAGTTTCCCTGTAATTACAGATTAGCTGCATGCAGCAAAATTAATGCAAAAATAATATAATTGTTCATCATGACATCTGTGTGTATTAGCAATAGCTTGTTGCTCTGTTATGTGGCTTTGACACATCCACCGACGTAATTCTTTCGTTCTACAGTGTACAGTACATGCATTTTGGTCTACTAAGTATCACTGTTGCCCTCCCCATACAGCCAAGTGCTAGTGTGTGCCCCAAGCAACATAGCAGTAGATCAGCTGACTGAGAAGATTCACCGCACAGGGTTGAAAGTGGTAAGGGTGTGTGCCAAATCAAGAGAGGCCATTGACTCTCCCGTCTCGTTCCTCGCACTGCACAACCAAGTCAGGGCTTTCAAAGGGTGAGTACTAGTGTTTGGTATTTGCTATGATTGGTATCCACTGCCGTATCTGAGAGTACCTAATAATGGATTGATGATATTTGCACTTGTTGTAAAGCTCACTGATCTTTGAATGTTTGAACCTACATGTATACGTACCTTACCCTCGCTGTTGTATTGTGTGCGTACATGTACATGTCAGTGTATTCCTGTAATTCCCCCAGCCCTAGTAGTGCCGAGCTGCGTAAACTACAACAACTCAAAGACGACCAGGGGGAGTTGAGTGCCTCTGATGAGAAGAGATACCGCACCCTCAAGAGGCAGTGTGAGAGAGAGTTGCTGCAGGTGGGTTCGTCTAAATGTACATGCACATGTACTTCAGCTGCTTGTTCTGTACATGTACATGTACAGTAGCAGTAGTACGTGTGTGTACTTCATGTGCAGGCTTTTGTTTGCATTCTTGTACTGTAGCATGGATGGACTATAGCATCTGCACATGTATATACATGTTGTATTATGAAGCTTACACAGTAGTATTGGTACTAGAATGTACACTTTGTATACTGGTTTGTGTATGACGTGTCCACATGCTCAACATAATTTGTACAATAATTATAATATCACCCTAATTTATCTACCACCACTCTTACAGAATGCTGATGTGATATGCTCGACTTGTGTGGGAGCTGGTGATCCCAGACTGGCAAAGTTTAGGTTCAGCATTGTACTCATTGATGAGTCCACACAGGTAAGTGTGCTTGAGTTGGGAATGGGCTCATAGTTAACTTGAGCCCTTGCTTGAGATTTGGCTTATGGTACAACCGATACGTAGTACTCATAACATGAATGTGCTGGCTAGCTTCAATTATGTTAAACCATGCATGCATTTCAAGTAATGAGACAGATTAGCCAGGAAGGCATAAAACTTCATCACATTTTCAGCACAATATCAAATAAACGTGTTTGTCATACTGACCTGTGTCGCCCTATAGGCTACTGAGCCTGAGTGCATGGTGCCTATCGTGCTTGGAGCCAAGCAGGTGATCCTGGTGGGAGATCACTGTCAGCTCGGACCTGTCATCATGTGCAAGAAAGCAGCCAAGTTAGTCATGCAGCACAATTGCAGTGTAGTACGTTATATACATGTACATGTACAGGCTCACAGTCCTGGTGCATGCACTATTGATAATACATGTACATGTAGCTCGATCTGTACACGTACATCAACAATTATTTTTTCAGTGCTGGATTATCTCAAAGTCTGTTTGAGCGACTCGTGTGTCTCGGAGTGACTCCAATTCGATTGGTCGTTCAGTACCGCATGCATCCAGCCCTCTCGGAATTTCCGTCTAGGTAAAACATTCTCGTTTTGATCCAATTACATAATTATTATGTGTACATATGCTACTACATGTACATTGTACGTATCTGTAAAGGGTTCCTTTGGTACATGTACATTAAACCCTAGCCTCGATTCCAGGCCACAAAGAAAGGAGAAAAAGGCCTGTTTGTGCATGCTTACCAAGAATTTTGGTAATCGTACGTATTATACAGTTTCGTATGTTTTGTACAACTCGATAACCGTTTCGTTTATAATTATGCAAAAAGAATAGTGCTAAATTATAGCCACATGTACAAACTGTAGCTACATGTACATGTATACCGTATTTTGTCAAGTTACTTGTTGTGATTTACCCTCTCTTATGCTTTATGCCTTCTCTGTGATTGAGATGCACAATTATGGCGATCAGAGGAACTAGATCATCAGCAATAATTTGTGATTTGTACAGTCGATTACACTGTCAGCTTCTCCAAGTTGATTTTGATTACCCTCTCTTATGCTTTATGCCTTCTCTGTGATTGAGATGCACAATTATGGCTATCAGAGGAACTAGATCATCAGCAATAATTTGTGATTTGTACAGTCGATTACACTGTCAGCTTCTCCAAGTTGATTTTGAATAAGTGCTACTGATAAGGACGATTGAAGGATACGCTAAACTTGCATTAGCTCATGATGTGTCCCTCCCCCCATGCAGTGTGTTCTATGATGGGACGCTCCAGAACGCAGTGTCAGAGGCAGAGCGTAAGATGAAGGGTCTGGAGTCATTGTGGCCGACTGCAGACAAGCCCGTGTTCTTCTGGTGTCACTCTGGACAAGAGGAGATCTCTAGCAGTGGGACATCTTATCTTAACAGGTCTGTGTGAACTTACGCAGTGTGGTAGACTGTAAACAGTGTTAACCTACGTGTATACAATACAAATCCAAGCAAGGTTACGCCAATAATGGCTAACAAGTTAAGTGCTCAAGCTTCCTTTTATAGCGACTGTTGTAAGCTCTTCTTTGCTTGGTTTCACAAATTGTATTGTACAGTAAAGTCTCTTAAGTTACATGTACACCTTTAAGCCAAGTTCAATTTTTGGCTGTACATTGTAGGACTGAGGCCGAGGGTATAGAGAAGCTGGTAACTAAGCTGATGAAGAATGGGATAAAGCCAGATCAGATTGGAATCATTACCCCCTATGAGGGGCAGAGGGCGCATGTGGTCCAGCACATGCAGTACCACGGCTCAATGTCTCAGAGGCTCTACCAGGTACAGTGAGAAGTCGAACTTTATCTGCTGTACATGCACATTGTTTGTAATTCCTTTTTTATCTCTGTTCGGATGTTTTGTGTACATGTGCGTGTACAGGTACATGCATGATTTATAGATTTTCGCAGTGGTAAAAAGTTAATGTCTGTCTGTCTGTCACATCCATTATAGGAGATAGAAGTGGCCAGTGTGGATGCATTTCAGGGCAGAGAGAAAGACCTAATTTTGCTGTCCTGTGTCAGGGCTAACGAACACCAAGGCATCGGGTTTCTGAATGATGCCCGTCGCCTCAACGTCGCCCTTACCAGAGCCAAGTTTGGACTGGTAGTGATCGGTAATGCCAAGGTCTTGAGCAAGGTGGGGAAATGGTGTCTTGGAATCAATGACAGCTATATAGCATGTACAGAAAGTATATCAGTACATGTACATGTACATGTAATAGCGGGTTATTTTCGAGGCACTAAATTTTCGCGGATTGCCCAAACTACATGTAAGAGGATTTTATTTTCGAGGATAGAGGTTCAAATGACCACACCCCTACGGTAGAGAGGTTTCAATACCGGATGTAAACCAAGAATTTTTGTGTTTCAGAGTCAATCCTCGAAAACCTCAAAAATTTCGTGCCCCAACTATACGGTACATTGTCTAAGCTTGCACAAGACAGCTACTTTGCAAGAACTGCATGTACATGTACATGTACATGTACAGTACATGGAGCTAAATTATGCCACGAAAATTTGGGTGGGGGAGTACGGCAACTCTTACGGATTAAGCGTATACATTTAGCTTTACTATAGTCACCAAAAAATAGCAAATTCTATGCACGGCCAAAGCGTACTTCTCAGCATGTACATGTACTTGTAGCATTCCGTTAGAGAAAATCGGCGTGGTGATGAGTCTAGTCAAGAAACATTTTACATGTACATGTGTGTTACAGTGGACTAACGTAAGCTTATTATACTAACATGTACATGTATCTACCTCCCCCGTGCAGCACCCTCTGTGGAATCGTCTGATCAAGGACCACCAGGACATGGGTGTGCTAGTGGAAGGGCCACTCAACAACCTCAGGAAGAACGAGATGCATGTAACAAAGCCGCTCAAGCTTTACAACAAGAGGAACCCGGTACTTATAGTGTTGAGTATTATTGTCATTGTATGTGCCTTACAAATTGGCTGCTACTGTTATCACGAGCACACTAGATCGAATGTGGCTAAGTACTATGTTAGTATGTTGTATTCCCTACTGAACATTATCTTGTACATGTACATGTATAGCCATTTGAAAGTCCACCCACTATTATAGTACATGTATCTCCAAGGCATTGCGTGTTATACTTATTTTCTATCTAAACCGACGTACCAGTACATGTATAATATATACTCTGTATTAAAAGTGCACACACTCGCACGCACATACAGGGAGCCCACTTCATGTCTCACGCCATGTACAGTGCTAGAGACTCGTTCCCTCCTACCAATCCAGGGGGTGGTGGGCGCTACGACGGTAGGACCACCTTCCCTCATGAGCCAAGATGTGAGTACATGTACATGTATACGTTGAACATGTACACATGTAGCTGTACCTAATGTACATGTACAGTGTCACTGTGTGTAGATGTGCATGTACACTTGAATGTAATGTACTGTACATGTACATGTACATGTACATGTACATGTAGACCGTGATGCTGTCTTTCTGCGTGCTGTGCGTGTGTGTTTAATGGTAAACTAATTCACTGTTTAACTTCCTGTAGTCTCTTTTGATGACTACTACCAGACCCACGACCCGCTTGGCTACATTGGAGGAGACCCCAACGCTGCAATGGCTGCACACAGCATGTACGTCCCTCCCTCCATGTTCACTATGCCTGTGCCTCCCCCACAGCACTACCCCATGGTGAGTCTTTTGTCTTGTACTACTGTACATGTACGTACAATATACAATGTAGGTTTACAGAAAATGAGCATTCAATTGGTATTCAGTGTTATCACTCATAGAACTTTGGTCAACGATGCCTGTCCTGCAACTACATGTACATGTACTTCACATTGTTTGTTTTAATTATAGACGTTGTGTCCATATTAAAACAAACAATGTGAAGCACTGTTACATATAGTTACTGTACATGACATTGTATGTAACACCCGCCTTATAGTAGTCTCTCCGCCTTTGGCCCATTCACTCTGATACAGTATCCCACTGTCAAAACAAAAAAAGAATTCTGTTTCACAATATTTGGCATGCTGTATGATGTTGAACTTTCATGTACATGTATCCCTCGCCATAATTATAGCCAGTCACTGTTTCTGGCCTACATGTAACTACAAACGTTGCACAGTATGCATCATGAATTTCTCCTCCTGTATGGTAGTTTAACGCACATCCACACACACAGCCCCCCGCTGGACCAAGTGGCAAGGCATCGTTTGCTCAGAACTTGCTCAACAGTCAGGCCAGTCAAGATAACACAGCTGCCCCTGCTTCCCAACCACTCACCCAGAACCCCCTCTCCATGACTCAGCCCTCACAGCCACTCTCTCAAGACCTGTCACAGGTGCGCTTATGCTTGCAGTCTGGGTACTTGTCGACTTGATTAGAGGCATGATTTGAATATATATATACATGTAATAATTATGCTTATGCTTGTAGTCTGGGTACTTGTCGACTTGTTTAGAGGCATGATTTATACTTCCCTGATGTACATCAGTTTCAGAATACATCATACCAGGCATGTGCAACATGAATGCACTGGTAATGCACTGGTGACATTGTGGTACGACTTGAATTGTGCCATTGCAAATTTGCTTTTGAAATGATTGTAAATTTGGGGCTGCTTCCAACGCCTCTCAGCTTTGGTTTATCACCCATGCACATTACGGTATACATGCTGTATGCATCCTCTCTTCAACATGCCAAGTATAGTATATTCTTGTATTTTGTTGCGTTGGTGTACCTGCATTGTACATGTACATGTATTATACTGTACATGCATCCTTTCCTTCAATATTGTGTTTGCACTGTGTGAAACGTGTACTCTCATTAAAAGCCCTTTCTTCCACATGCACAGGATTTCCTTGAGTTCAACTCTCAGGATGCGACCCTCTCCCAGGACTCAGTGCACGGTGAGGTGGGCGGAGCCAAGAAGCGTGCCCCCATCATGGACTATAACCATCCTGTCTATCAGCTCTACTGAGTGGCAACGCGCTTATAAGGGACACTTCTGTCATTATGACATTTTAGTCGGATGTGAATGGATATTGGTTGGTTACCATGCAGAACATGAGAAACTATACGTAGAGCTACTGTAGGTATACATATTATTTTTTTGCAATTATGGTACCAGTCCTAGTTAGTGGTTGGATGTGCTCAATTGATGTTGACAAAATTATGGTCATAATGATAATTACGTTGTAGCGTCAAAGGTTATATTCCTCAACTCTTCCTCTGAACCTCAGGTGATTATGCACGGACAGCCTCTAGTTACAATGTTTATGTAGTAAAGAATTGAAACCTCAGTCACAAGAATAAAAATTAATGTTGACTAGTATGCGCTGGTGCAATTAATTACAAGTCTGGACGTACGCTGAATATGAAGAGTTTTGTTTGTTCATACATGTGCATGTACTTCCAGAGGGACAGATACAGTAATAAGCTTCAGACCAAGCCCTGATAAATTATGCTCGGAATAATTAGGCAACTTACAATGTTTATTTTTGGTAAAGAACATTACATTATAAACGGCTGAATGTGAATATTATGGATCAGTTAACACTGATATAATAATGTTTTGTGTCAGTGTGCTGGTTTATGTCTACGTCTCACTTTTGTCTATCACATTTTTGGATTTTTTATGAGAATAAATAGGCATGCACATTTTCAAGAATGATGAAAAACTTTTATCAGGGCCTAGTCCCAGCTGTGTATATACTCATAAAATTTAAATAAGCGTGCAGAAACAGCCCCGCCATAAACCTTTACACTTATGTACGCATGTATTGCACATACATGTAGATATAGAAAACTGTTATTTCAATCTTCTTCATCAGCCAAAAAGGCCAAAAGCCATTAATGCAACGGTTTACAATACCCTACCCTTTTTACGTATGTTGCGAGGTTTATAACTATTGTACATTATAATTATGCGGTACGTGTACGTTGCAGTTGATGAGTATTATTACAACGATAATTCTGATACTGTAACAATAAAAGTTTAATAGAAGAATTTGCAATAGAAAAACAATTAGTCTCGTTCATCTACAGCTAGTGTAGTATCAGAGACAAGTCCGACTTGGGTCAAAGTTTTCCCTCTGTCAGTGAGGGGGCACCGAGGCAGAAGGATGGTGAGCTGGTAGTCCTCGTGAGAGTAGCCGAGACCAGCCAGCCAGCTGTACAGGGACTATACAAGAAAAAATCAATAATGCACCCCAATGGCAATGCCTCTTGCAGCTGCATCTTGATTTCATGTAATTTTATACTTTTAACACAGCCTCGATTAAACCGCGGGGAAAACACGGACTGCACCTCGAGGTAGCCTTGTTTCCAATCCTTTTCTCTTGTACGTACATTATTTATGCACAAAAGTAACTTGCACTAGTCTACTAGCTGAGCTAATGGCAATATCCATGCATGCATGCAAGCTAGGGCTGTCCCAATTATTCTACATAATTTTGAGAATATTAGGTGAGGCTAAAAAAATTAGAGGTTGAAAAGGTCATAGAGGTCAATAATATCATGTAAGTGCAGTAAACATATGTCAGTTGTTTAGTTTTATATGGCGGCAATTCAGGTTTATGTTCATGTTGTCTTTTCAATGAGAATAATATATCTGGGAATAATAGGAAGAAAAATTGAGAAATTCTAATAGGCAAATTTTTGGGGCATGCAGCCCTAATGCAAGCACGAGAGGCACTGGTAAATACTATCTGTAAACAATACCTGCATGCCTGAATAGTCGTCTCTTATAACTGAGTTAAACGCTACCAGCCACACAATTAAAAAGCGAAACACGGATTGAGATCAAACTACAAGCATCAAGTCTATGCATGTACCGTTGAGGACGTGATCTGCTACCATTTCCAATCCTTATGCTTTAATTGTGAGGCATTTTAGAGGTATGAATTATGATTATGCCTCGGTGCGCATGCGCAAGCAAGGTACATCAGTAGACTCTCGTTATTTCGCTCTCTAAAGTACGGGTACCTTGATATACCGGCCATTTGGTATGGCACGGATTGCTAGCTTGATGTTGTGACTGTTAAATTAATGCTTCATTATTGAGTTATGTATGCCTAGTTTTGGAATGCCATTACAGCTTTTTCAGGAGTGCGTGCGTATAATATAGCAAAACAAGCTTTGTCCATGGAGTGTTGCTACTGTACTCTACTTAGTACACACAGTTAACTCTGCACTAGTAGCTGCAAGAGTGAGAAGAGAGCTATATACAAGCTCTACTGATACAGTAACCATACTTTTGGCAACCTTTTTAGCATCAAATCATTTCCTGAGTTTCCCTGTGTTTACAGATTTATAGCCTGCATGCAGCAAAATTACCGTAAGAACAATAATTATGATACAATAGTTAGTTTTATGTTATGTATACACAGCTTTGATACATCCACCGAGGCATCAGCACCCACAGTGCTTTCATATTAAAATGAACCCTAACAGATCGATTCACAAAACAAGAAGTATTGTACGTACATTCTCACCTTGACTTTCTGACTTGTTCTGAACTTTCTCTTTGCAGACCCATCAGGCAGTCTGAGGTTAATGGTCACCCACCCCCCACTCTCATCTTCCTCGTCACTCTCATCTTGACTATCATGTGACTGCTGCAGTAATCGTGAGGACCTGGTCGATCCTCCGAGAGGTGTACCCTCATCTTTTAGTCCACGAATTGATTTCATTTTGTCGTCCAATTCCCTAAGTTTCTGTTCTCTTCTTGGACCTGCAATCTGACGCTCATAATCATCAGCCTGCATGCATGTGGTTGCATACAAAATAGTGTGCAGCGAATATAAATTATAGACCAGTCTGTCAATTGAGTACACTGCATGTGAATTACACGAGGACTCTCATGCTTTTAATTATGTGTTTTACAGTATCACGATGACCCCTTACCAAATCATGCCTCAAGGCTACGCGACCGTGTAATATAACACGGAGGACTTTTATTACACCCTTGTAACTTTGACAACGTGTTATAATTACAGTATAGTGGACAAAGTAGCTGTGTCCTTAGAGAATGCAGTACAGTTTCTAAATGCATGCAAAACTGTGTCCATACCCTCTCGTCTTGTTTCTCCTGAGCCTTGCTCACTGCTTCTTTCCTCGCCTGGTCATAAGACGGTGAATGGACGACACCTGAGCACAATAGGTGAGGAGCGCCAATAATAATTATATACTGGGGTGTCCGAAAATACTGCAAATGGAGCATGTCCAAACTATTTGTGGTTTCGTCGTTGTGACATTATCCTACTTCCTAACGTCAGCAAAGCAGAGTTACTTGTAACTCCCTATAGCCTGCTAATGCTATTTCCTAGGACTGACATGTTTTCTACTAAAATACATAATTATCGTACTTACATGTATGTTTGCATGCAAGACCACTGTACGCAAAACTGATAAATAATGGTGCTATAATTTTTATGGGCGAAATGGCACATAATTAATTTGAACAAGTATGGTATGAAGAATAAAATTTCAATAATTACAGCGCTACCCTAAATTATAGAAGCACCAATTCGAGATTGTACTCCAAATTGAGGGCCAAGTAATTTATGGCATTATTTTTTGCTGGCGCTTAGGTTTATACAATTATATAAAAAACACAGCCTGAAATCGAGGCTACACGTACTGTGTAAAATCAATCCATTATACATGTAGTCTCAATCGTGGAACGGCTACTATAACTAGAGCACTAAAGTGCAAACCCTCGGCTGGTGACATGATTACAAAGAAACGAGAAGAATGATATAATATACAGTGCATGTAGTGATGTTATCATGTATGACTTAACTGTCCTAGCACAGAAACTCAGGAACAATAAAACTAAACCAGACTGGAGGCATGCTGAAACATTTGAGAACAGGGTTTCAGTGGCACATAGATAATATGCACTGTGGACTAGGATCACAACAAAGAAGCCTGGAGTCTCAGAGAAGTATGACTCCTGCATGGATCCCAGAGTCAGCTAACAGGGCCAGGGACAACAAACCAGTCACAATTCTATTGTAGTGACCCTTTTCCATTGTTCTTGTAACGAGATCAACTCAGTTGTAAATACGTAGGGTGCCTCGAATAAAGGCCGCGTGCAGTTTGCTAGCTGCCACGTGCAAGTTCAAGCTTTTCTTAGCTTTTGAAGCTTTAACATCGAAATCTGCCACTATTTAAAGCAAAATATTGTTGTGTGAAGGCTATCTATGCTGCAAACGCAGCGCTATGGCATCCAGGTGAGTAGATATACTCGTGACAAACAAACAAACAAACAAACCAACAGATTACTATACCCGTGACCACCCACGCGCGCCTCGGGTAATTATTATATACTATAATTATGTGAAACGCCATACTATAATTGTTCTATTGTAATTGAATAACGACAGCAACTAGGGCTTTATGTTTCACCAAGAGTACATTCATGTACTCTTGGTTTCACGTGATTATACATAATTATTAAACATTAATAGTAAGTAGTGCTGTACTACCATCTTTATTCTAACTATAGTCTCAAAAATTTATTATGATTTTCCAGGCACACAAATAGAACGAGAAAAAGCAATAATTCTAGTTTGGTGCTTAGCAATAGAACGTAGAGTACTAGTAGCTGTTTCCATGAGGCTATCATAGATCAATTGTATATACAACCTCGATTAAAGGCCGCGCTATAATTTATTTACCTAAGCGCTAAGCGTCAGCAATATTAAAACATTATACGTACATGTAGCTAGAATTTACTTAGGAGAAAAATAAAAATTCTCTTGCAGTGGTACTGATTAATACGGTGCGGGCAGGCCATTTATTAATAGTGCGACAAACCTGGATTGACATCCTCCTCTTTGGCTTTGCTCTTCCAACGAGAATACACAATCTTCCAAAGGTGTTTGAGCATGACAAAAACCATAAAGGATACAAACACACCAAACAGTATCTGGAAGAGTTTCTTCGGTTCCCGGCGATACAGAAACAGGGAAACAGCTACAGGAACAACCACAGCCATGGTCAACAGGGTTGAGTCACATATGGTCTCACTCCGTCTTTTTGGAGACATGATCTCTGGTCTAACGTAAAGGAGTTAAGGATACAGCTACACAGCTGTCTACCATGTGTACCATGTATGTACCAATATAAATGGCTCTGGACAATGGTAGCAGAATGGTTGGTGACAAATTTTGGTAGCTGAGTGTGTACGTGTACAAGGTACGTATCGTCGTATGGCTTGTGCAAGCACGACCCATACCGATTTTACTAAAAGTCTCTTACATGCTGCTATATAGCATAATTATTTCTGAAGATCTAGGATGGTGCGAGGAAGTGTGTCTCTCTGTAAGAGGCGTTTTCATGGCATGATGCGAGCCATGAAATTGAAGAGCAGTGTCAGAATGTCAAGAAAGTCTTCATCAAGTGAGTTGCAGCATACCGTACCGTAAGACCTCGATTTAAGGCGACCCTCCAAATATGCGACACCCAGGCCGCAATTTTTTGACCTCTAAAAGTAGCGACAGCTGCGTTGACATTTTTTTTAATGTCGTGTTCTAAATGTAGCCACTCCCTAGCCTCGATTGTAGCCACTGGAAAATCAGTGTTTTTAAGCGGCCTGAAATCGAGGCAAGTAGACTCTGTAAAGTTACCTCCAATTAGATGCGACCCTCTAAATATGCGACACCAGGACTTTAATATAATTTTTCAACCTCCAAAAGAAACGACCTCTGGCTTCGTACTTATTAAAAAGTGTCGCTTTAAATCGAGGTCTTACGGTGCTTATAATTATTTTCTGTTGACACAAGGCACTTTTGCTAGTACCCAGATCTCGGTGACATTTTTATAATTACAATTCCATGCAGAGGTCACTTCTGTCTGGCCAATAAAATAATAATGACACTTACGACATCACTAATTGATTGGTCTTGAGTACCGTAATCTGTAATTGATCTAATTACATCGCCCCGGCCACGTCAGCATCAGCATCATTGAGGCCCTAAAAGAAGCGCCTACCGTTACTGTAATTTATTTTTTCTGGCGCTTATAAAAAAGCTTGTTTGAGACATCAAGACCATGC
This sequence comes from Halichondria panicea, assembly GCF_963675165.1. Taxonomy (NCBI): domain Eukaryota; kingdom Metazoa; phylum Porifera; class Demospongiae; order Suberitida; family Halichondriidae; genus Halichondria; species Halichondria panicea. The sequence goes on along the minus strand of NC_087382.1, from coordinate 6,457,735 downwards.
ATCATCCTGCATCTTCGACTTCCATCGCACTACTGAACAATTGTCTGACCCATAATTATACTGATAGCTATAGTCAATGAATATGGAACGCCACCTGGGTCAAAAATAGAGTATCAGTATCAAGGACCAGACTTTCAGCAATCAGTGATTCCAGGAAATCATATACTAGCAATCAGTAATTCTAGGAAATCATGTACTAGCAATCAGTGATTCCAGGAAATTGATTCAGCAATCAGTGATTCTAGGAAATGGATGGGCCTGCAATTGATTACCAGTACAGTACTGTGATCCTGTAAATCGATGCACACCTGCACCGGCAGTGGCTAGTGATGTCGCAATGCTTGCAGCTTTGCAGTCACGTGACCCATTGCCAAGGTGGTCAGGTACGTGTTGACATGATACTTAACTAACTACTACTTACACAGAAATCCCTTCCTGCAGCGTTTTTGCTTGGTCTTCTGTGAAGGACATTGTTGTAGGGTAGAACCGTGCAACTGCCACATGGCCGTGGCTTGTCTTGCAATAACTTTGTCATGTGACTAGACTAATCTGCCATGAGGCCCATGACTGGAGGAGCACCGATTACCTGAAATCACTGGTTTGCTGGGTGCATGCATCAGTTACCTGGAATCAGTTGCTGGCGCATCGATTCACTAGGTCTAGATGTTGTATCATCTAATCTAATAACTAAAAATACAGAACCATTAATTCATTGTAACCATGCAGATTACCTATTACTGAACTTGGTTCGCTCAATTATTGTTGCAACTCATCAGTTCTCCTCTCCCCGTGCTTGCAGGTCCCACGTGCATGTCCGAGATGACTGCAGTGATGAGCTGTTGGAAGGTCAATACATTTGACGATGTGTCCTGCACTAGTGAGATCAAGAGGTTTTTGGAGTGTGTGGAGAAAGCAGTGAGTCAACCCATAGTTTTTTGGTTTAAAGCTGCCATGTACTCTTAGGCACCGGTGATGAAAACCCAAGCTTACTATAGTTCATCAGGGGCGGATCTAGAAGATATAGCAGAGGGTCCTCAAGCACCCCCCTGACTTTGGAGAATTTAATCAGTTATCTGGTTGAAGACTGAAGTACTCCTAGACTTGATGAGTAGCTGTAGACCTAATACAGTTTTGTCTTTTAAAAGCTTGACTAACAATGACTAGCACTGCAGTGCAGACTATGAGCAGTAGAAAATAGACGTTTTACTGCAAACCACACCAAAATCACTCACGTGCAACCGGAAATTACGCAAAAGGGTGCGTGTTTTTCCTTTCCTTTCCTTCTGCATCAGATCCGTTCCTGGGTACATATATATATATATATATATAGTGTGGGGATCTGGGCTCCTTCCTCAGGCTTACACATGACGTGATGTGTAAATTATGCTGCATGTGAAGTATGAAAGATTCGTGCGTATAATAAATAATCTATAAATTATGACCTCATGCAAAGATAATAATTATTTCTGAATAGCAGGCCTCCTTATATGGTCAATCATTTGCATAAGCATATAATTATGCCTCGGTGCGCATGCGCAAGCGAGGTATACGGTAGTGTGTTTGTGTGTCTGTGTCTGTGTAGACTGCTACAGCTGCTCAAGGATGAATCAAGTGCAAGTAGAGTTTCTATAGGCTTTTAGTTATGTTTACTTGGATTTTAATTCGTGGATTTGCGCTTCGTTCTCGAGTTTTGCCTAGTTTTGCTTACTTGGAATGCCATTATGCATTGCAGCCTTTTCAGAAGAGCACGTAGCCAAACTTGTTTACCGAGTGTTGCTACTCTACTTAGTAGTTAGCTCTGCACTAGAACGCTAGCTATTGGTAGCTGCAAGAGTGAGAAAAGAGCTGCAAGGCTCTAGCTCTGAGTTCTGCCATTAATTTTAGACTTGAACTTTTGGCATCGATCGTTTCACAACAATCATGGTCAATCAGTACCCACTCTTTGAGTGTGCATGCAGCTAGCTATTGCAAAAATCATAGATCTATATAATTATTATGCAAAAATGTTCATCATGTGTATAAAAGCAGCTTTGTAACTTTGGCATCTCCAGAGGCATCAGCACCTGCGGTGCTTTCATTATATAGCCAGTGGGGGAGTTCATGGGCTAAATGGTACCCTAATCTTCTAACCCTGGCGACTGCATGCTGCATGGTGGCCTCCCTAGTTACAAGTGATACTATATTAACCTTAATTCACATGTACACGCATCATACGCATCATCACTTGTTCCTACCACGTACCACCCTTCCCCCTTCCTGTAGGGCCAAGAGCCAGCCGAGTCCAGAGTGACTACTGGGTATAGGTGGCCAACTGAAGAAGTGAACAAACAACTGAGGCATTTCGTATGGGCTCAGTAGAACTGGCTGCATAATACTATAATCATAATAATACTTCATCTACTTCACCTTGAAAACAGCCAAAATGGCTGCATGCGCTTATTGTTTATTCTACATGCATACCTGTAAATTGTAGCTATAATTAATTATCAAGCCACACTCACTTAATTATACTGTAGTCTGGGGTCTTATTCAAAATGTATGTTACCATGCAACTGCATGCTTGTGCTGGTCATGCAGCTTATAACAAACACACTTATAAGACGTAGCGTTGATTGTTTCAACGAGTGGTGCAAGCTGTGCTGTGCTAATGCCTCTCGCCATTCAGTGCTGGTCATGCAGCTTATAACAAACACACTTAGATGTAGCGTTAATCGTTTCAATAACAGTATCACAATCATGTACAAACAATTATTATGAAATGTGCAAGAGAAATTCTCTCTCTTGTTCGGGAATCGTCAATGAGCAGATAATTTGATGACCTCTCTTGCCGATGATGAAAATATTTATGATATATATAGGAGATGAGTGAGTGATATAATAATAGAATTGGGTTTATATATGCCATTGCTATACGGTCTATCCTGAACCACAGCCGCAAGTTTTGATAAGAGGAACTTTTATTTGTATACCCTTCGCATCAGTAAACACCTCCTTTGTACTACTAGTAGACACACAGTGGGATGGTCTTGGCTGAAGTTCCCAGACACAATTGTCAGGGTCCCTGCATGAATAGAAACGAGTTATTTACACATGTCTCTGGTGAAAAAACATATTGCAAAGGAAATTGACTGCCCATAAAAACATTCTCACATGCACGTAAATGCATGCATGGTATAAAACCTAATAGCCAAGACACAAGCCTCAATTCCAGGCCGCAGGGAAGGGAAAAAAGTTTCTCAGGGGGCCTGAAATCGAGGCTAGGTAGAGGTGGTAACTGTTTGAACAAAAGACTATTATGGTATGCAAACTCACGGAAAGCATTGGGCCGGCAAAGTAATTCCAGGACAAGATCCAACACATCGTCCCACATTCAACACCTGTACGTGTGAATTATAATTATGATGTTTAATTCACAAAAAAGTTTTAATCACCAACGAAACATGCAGGTCTGACAGAAGACAAAGTGCATGGCTGATATTGCATGGCAGGGTGTTTTCATTTCTCTAGCATCTAAACAAACCTTTTCTGGATTACTTGCGTTGTTTGTCGTGTATGACTCAAAGTAGTCGCTTCGATAGCAGTTAGTGTTGCCACAAGAACACTCTTTGACAATGTCTAGTGTTACAAAGCCTGCAAGAATGATAATTGTTATTATGCATGTCGCGCATTCGTTCACTATCTTGGTAAGAGATTGTACAAGTTAAGATTTAAACATGATGACAGACTGTACACCAGTAAACATACGTACCATTTGGTCCTTCAAATGCTTCAGTGACATTTCTTGTTGATACACACTGTATCCGAGGATCTGCAGTGGAAAAATTGATATAATGGGATGTCACTCTGCACAGTTTCGAGTGACACAGTCATTATAGCTAGCTATTATGGCATACGTACAAGCAATTAATTACTAACCTGTCTCCTGACAAGGTCCAACACATCTCCCCACATCAACTCGCTGGTGATATTTTGATCCAGAGAACAAGTGCACAAAGGACCGTTTCAGCTCACACTTATTGAGACAACTATGGTTTGGTCTGTAGCAAGATTTGATTGCTATTTCTATCTGTGGTCCGTCTCTGTTGTGGTATCGCTGTATCTCGAGTGCACGAGGTTGGCATACACGGTCGCAATCTTGTGCAGGAGGTATCTCACAGCCTTCTTCTACTGTATAGTTCGATTGACATTTTCCTTTGTCTATAAACATCGGTACCTTGGAATTGTCTGCAAACAGTATTCAAAACCAACATTAATGTCAAAAACTATATCAATAATGGCAACCACATAGAGACAAAATCATTACTACAAACCATGAGCAACAGCTTGTCAATAATGCAACACACAATAATGCAAAACAAGAAATTGGAACTCACCAAAGCCAACGTTTTTCAATTCCGAAACTCTAGTGCACGCTACTTCACAGAACTTCGTCTCAACATATACGCTGGAGATAGCTATGTAAGAAAATAGAGTGAATAGACTGTTCAAAGTATATCCTATAGTTAGTTGTTGAATAATAGAAGCTAGGCATGCATCCATGCAATGACTGCAATCTATAATTTTATTACACTGCATGTCAAACGTACTTGCAAATAATACAGCAGCGATGATATGCGAAGAATGAGTTCTCTTCATACTTGCAACGAGTGGATGTATATTGGTATACTTTTTGCCTTGAGATGAATGAAGATCTTGAATCGAGTGACTATTACTGGCATTCTGGCTAAATTTATAGCAAAGCTGTGACCACAACAGTTATTTGATTCCTCTCCCCAGGAGACACATGATATGCCAATCATGTGTTGTTAACAAATAAATTAGTGTGTACAGACGTTGGCATGCAGTAAAACGAATAATCTGTCATAACTTGATTTAAGATCACAGCAATTCTTCCCATTCCTGGATTTCGCAGAGGGGTAGGGTTTACACTCAACTGAATATAGAATTTAAGAGATGCTATCTATCATATTACTTTGATACACAGGTTACAAAGTAATTATGTATGCGTGTATTACACAATACCGTGTTTATCAGCTGTATACAGTATAGAAATCTAAAACCGGAAAATTTTAAATTTTTGTGGCTTAAGTTGCTTTCCTTGTTTGCATACAGAGTGTATGCGCTGGGTCCAATACAGTCTAGGAATTTTTGACTAAAGAACAAACGTCTACTATTTAATTTAATTTTGCACGGGAAATAAATAAATATTTGGAGGCCTATAATTATAGCCTATTAATTTAACACCAGCATCACATGCATGATAATGGGATAGGTAAAGTACGCACAATATTATTTATTAAATACACTAAATATCTTGCAAATAATTATTAGCATCACCACGAACAAATTATAAAGTGTGGGTTACAAAATTACACAATCACTGTCCTAAAGCTGTAAACTTTTTGGACACAATTACACAATTAAAAACATTTAATTCAGCTAGTGTTTAAACATCTTGTTGAATGCTCTCCCGAGCACAATCCTTCTAATCTCACTCGTACCTGCACCAATCTCGTAGAGCTTAGCGTCTCTTAGGAACCTTCCCGTGGGGTATTCGTTTATGTATCCGTTCCCCCCTGCATTGGTAAGTGTGGATAAAGAACTCACGCAAGTACCTCAAACAACCCAGAAGGCCTGACTCACTGTATGCTAATTAGTGCCAGTCCTTATACCACTAACAGGACAAATAACTTAGTTACAAGATCACACGTGCATATACATGTATGACCTGTTAGAAACCCACGAACTGGATTTCCACACACACACACACACACAGACAAAAGAACCAAGAGAGGAAAACAATGTACCTCCTCGTCATGTTTCTATCATCACAGAATGGTACTAGCTCAGCTAGGTTGTTCAGAAATCAGTCTGTCAACAATATTAACTCTAGCACATTCAATCTGGGTATTGGTTATAACTACAACATTCAAATTATAACAATCTCGAATTGGAATGTCTAAAAGAAGAAGTTATAGCCAGTATCAGAACACAATACCGTACTGTTGTGGAGATGAATGTAGATGAATGTACCTTAATTATACACTATACCGGTGTAACATATCGTCTGCTAAAATGATATTACTGTGACTACGAGCAGTTCGTTTTAGACGTCAGTTATCTCGAGCAATTCTACATGTACTAAGTACCGCGGATTAGCAATAAAATGTGCATCTGCCAGCGATTGATTACACACCAAACATGTGTGGCTGCCAAACAAGCTTGTCAGGTTAACAGTATATGCACTATCACTAGTTGTCAGGGAGAACAATTATGAATAATTAATTGAAGCAAACAGAAGAGGTAACAAGATCTCTGGGTGCCTACGCATGTTTTCATGTTTTGCAACACGTGTTCAGCAAGAATGAAAGAAAACTGCCGACATGCCAACAAAAACATAATAACAATCTGAACGTACACAGCTAGTATCTACTGCCAACAGAGTAATTGGTACTTTACATACATATACCTTGCACAATCAAAATGAGCCTCCTCCTAGAAGCAGACAAAAGCAAATTCAGGAATATACATTAACAGTAGAACCTCGATTATCTGGACAACATTCCAGAGGCAGGCCGCATAACTGAACATGACGGATAATCGAATAAATAAACTACGCCTTTATCCACCCATAAACAGCAGTGTCACATGGTTGTCTGCGCATGTGCAAAAGATAAGCAGACATGTCTCCATGGTAACAGCTGCAATGCGCATGCGCATTTAAGGGACACGCCCCTTTTCTGGAGAAAATCGCCAAGCCAGATAGATAATGGAGGTTCCGGATAAACGGAGGTTCTATTGTAAAATAATTACATGTACCATATATGTACTACTACGTACATGTAGATGGAGTCATGAATATACTGTAAAGACTGTGCAAGAGCGATTGGCAACATGTTTGTACCTGAACTAAGTGAATGTTTCATAACACACAAATACAGAGGCACTGCCATGCACTTACAGTGTTTATATGCAGTAGATAAATCTGTCTACGATTGTTTCCCTTCATAAATTAAAAATCACATCAGCCCGAAATTATAGACACAACAATCACACGTATAGCAAGCACAACACGTTACATATAGCTCAAACATCATTCTCCTAAATCAGTCAATCATCATAATTAGACGGTACGGCAGACAATTGTCAGGCACACCCAAAGGTTGTTAATTAGAAGGGGGATGAGGATGCAAGAAAATGTACACACTATATATAGACATGAGTACGTACGTATGACAAACATTACAGTACACATGATCTAGGTTTGAGACAATTGTTGTACTTTGAATTTTGTTGTGATGAAAGGAAATTGGCAGGGTTGAATTAGAGACCCATTTGTGTATCCTTGTTCTTCACTACAAATGATCTTAAAAAGTCCCCAAATCCTACTGCCACAGTATTCAGAACATATAGACACACTTACCTCAGACAATACTATACGTAATACTTATTATAAGAGGCAAAGAGACTTAGGATGGTCCTTGGAGTTACGGTGTTACAGTTTCATATTGTCTACAGATAACTATTAAATCCCTTACTTTAAGGGAAGTGACTGTAAACACCCCACCCTCATTGCTTGACCATGAGACAGTTATGTAAGACTTGTTTTGGGGAGCAGTTAATTTTAAACTTTATCGTTTCAATAGATTGTCTACGAACGTACATGTATATCCGTTGAAGACTTCTACGTAGGGCTATAGCAACTGTAAACACCCTGTTGCTTGACCATAACAACAGTATACGCAGGATGGGCTGAGACGTGCTTTGGCGGTATAGCAGCTTATTAGTACAAATATTGTACATGTATGGTATCATCTTGTAGTTGCATAAAAGATGAATTATAATTACGTGACGGACAAAACAAATTACATGGATATATAAGTATGTACATGTAGACACCTCATTCACAAACCAGATGTTAGTTGTTTACATATACACAGTTGATTACAGCTGCTATGGGGCCAACCTCCGCAAGACCTTCAAACCAAATCTGTCTCCCAATGTAAGACTAACTGTAATACCAGTCCGAGAGTATCAGCATGCCCACCTACCCATAGTTGGGTCCGCAGATACAACATGCCCTCAGGGCAAACCAACTATCCCAGACACTTGCCAAGAAAGCATTATTATGTAACACAAGCTCAATTAATTATCTACAAAGCAAATGAGAGGTCAATTCACTTAACGAAACAGATACTACAATTGGGCGACGTTGCTTTGTCTGCTTGTGTGAGACACACGCGCTATGGAATAATTATCAGAGTGATGCTAAGTATCTAGATCAAAGTAAAACATACCACATGACATCAAATACCAATGTTTATCCAACATAGGGTAGAATTAGTAAAGACAACCACAATTAAATTAAAACTTTTGTAAGAGTACATGCAGATGCAATTGTGCTGGCTATTACACCATAAATTGCAGTCAAACAACTTTGAACAAAGCATACTTCACAAGCCACTCGCCACGGAGTGAGAAAATTAACAGAGGTATGAGCACCATAGTTACACAATGCACACACATTCGCCCTCAAGGCAATTGAGAGATTAACACCAGCACAAACAATAATCCAATAAACACACAAAACTGCAGCATGAGAAAACACCTAGCGATCAATGACAAAATTGAATGATCCCTACACATTCTGGCAATTGTCCTATTGGACAGTTCCCATGTAATTACAAGTCTCTATACACCCACATGAAATACACACGGACCCAGAATGTGAGAATGTGCTGCATAATCATGCATACTAAACCTTCTACATATAGAGTATGCACTCACCGAGACATTGAATTGCGTCAAGGGCTACTTGAGTGGCAGCCTCAGCAGTATACAGGATCACACCTACAACAGTGACCGTGTAACCAAATCAAAAGTATTGCAACAAAGCATGTGGGATCTTTCATACGTGGCTATACTGACATCGAATATGACAACAGACTCATATATGTTACATGATTGTATGTACACGTACGTACGTATTAGCCATTGAGTTGGCCTTATGTTGATTGATATACCTACATGTACCTTGTACGTAGGACTGAAAAGAAATTGCCTGACACATAATTCTCACTCCCACTACACCCACTCACCTGCACAGTCTTTGGAGGGGTCGGCGTGTCCCCTGTCACATGCTCTGGCCACAGAGTAAACGTAGGAGCGACAAGCTGAGAGACGTGTGTACATGTCTGCCATCTTGCCTTGCATCAACTGCACAGAGTTCCATAGAGTCAACATTCATTAATGGGCTCTTACTGTCATTCAAGACAGGAGGTAATATCGATCTACACGTATATAGTGGAGATGTTACAGCAGAAGGGTGCAAATGGGGATCAATAAGTACATTGTGCATACATGCACTCGAGGTTTATTCCAAATGTATTATAGTGGAGATGTGACCTTCTGTTCAATAAGGGCCCGGTGCATATAGGGATCAATTACATAATTATAGGGATCAATAAGCACATTGTGCATGCATGCACTCGATAACTACAAACATACATTTTTCATAATTATCAGAACAAGTGCATTAGGAAAAGCTGGTTTGCAATAACACTTTGTTGATAAATTTTCCGCTTTGTAGTTTTTTCGGGAAAATTTTTCTGTTGCTAATGCACTACAGGGCCTTGCATGTTCTGGTTTCTGGGCGGAGGACTGGCGTACAATACACAATGGAGGAGTAATCTCAACACATCAGTGATCTAATTTCTTATTGCACCAGCCCAGTTGTCGAGGAATTCTGTTTACAACACTCCACTGCCGTAGCTTCCTTTTTAACACACAAGAACATACACATACTATGGAACTAAAGTCAATAGCAGCGTTGAATGTGCTGGCAACTATCTAGCCAGGGCAAACCAGCTTTTCCTAATGTACGTACATTCACCTACCTACGTTTTCACCATTCTGTCTGGCCATACTATTGTTCAAGTACATGTATCACTTTGTTAGTGCTACAATTTGCAGTTCGCTCACAATCGAAGGAACCATGCAGGGATATGAGACTGGTACATGCACACAGTGACAAGAAATAATGGAAACGGCTCAATTGTGGTACATGTTCATCTACATGTACATACTTAAATATTACATGCATATCGATCAGCTTGTAACGAGAGCTATGCATACGTACGCACTAAAACAGATGAGCTTGCATGGATTCATTTATCAACAGATAGCAAGTCATACGATTACCTTAAGGTGACATTATTTTCACAGGTAGAATTTGTTTGCGTTTTTACAGTTTTGTACATTTTGCTGGTATAATTTTTTGCGAAATGTCGATCTGAACAAGAGGGCGGCCAAATATTTGCGAGTACTAATTTTTGCGATTTTGCTCTCATTCACAGAAATAGCAGAAATGATAATACATGCGAAAATATGTCACCTTAAGGTATACCATACAAAATACATCAAATCGTTACAGATTAGTTTAACAATTTTATCCATGCATGATACACATTTGGTAGGCAGTGGGATGACTAATCAGATCAAGAAACTCCCTAATCGATCTTTCACACATGGTTGTGTCTAAATAAAAAGGTATGTATGACTTGCACCTACCTTAAGGTAACATATTATTTTCGTGAGTATTAATTTCTGCTATTTCTGCGAATGAGGGTAAAATCGTAAAATTTATACTCAGATAATTGGAAATTACAATGAATCTCATTAAAACCACTTGCGAGTAATTAGAAATGTCACAACTTGAGCAAGAATTAGCAGAATTTAATACCAGCTAAACAAGTGAAATCGCAAACAAATCTACCTGTGAAAATATGTCACCTTAAGGTATTCTGCCTCCGTACAGGGGAGTTACAATTATGGGATCGACTTGTAGCAAACAAAACAGAGGAGGCACGATTGTTTCCACACATATACCGACCCACATTTTACGTAATTGTTAACGGACTACTCCCTATAATAATGACACAAGAACAATAAACACCAGATGTTTGGGTCATGCAATCTCATTCCAGGTGCCACTACGCAGAGTGTAAGAATTAACTCTTCAAGAATTAATTTACAAATACCTAAATATTTTTAAGCATGCAAAATAGTTGTGTGCAAATTAACCACTACATAAAGGTCAACAAAGGTTTAACATGTACAGTGTACATCGATCATTACAGAGTCCAACACATATATGTGGATGTAAGTTACATGTACCTATACCCCCGAAAACCACTTACCTGAAAGTGTCCAATTTTTTCGCCGAACTGTTCCCTCTGATGAAGGTAAGGGAATGCAGTGTCCACACACGCCTGCATGATCCCCACGGGGCCAGCCGCTAGAATCAGCCTCTCAAAGTCCAACCCACTCATGAGCACGTACACTCCTCTGTTCACCTCACCAAGTACGTTCTTAGCTGGGGTGTATGTGTAGTAAGTGGGTGCATGTGTTTCATTTAGGATGTTGACACATTTTTCAAGATTGGTCTAAATGTACAGTCATGCACATAATACTTAATACCCGGTCCTATGTGGGCTTCAAATAAAGGACACTGTGGGAGTTAAACTCATGTCATCATTGTCCCTCATAAACCTATTATTTGTATAAACTGTGGGTGGAAGCATTGTTGTTTGTAAGAGGTGTTTCCTGCAGTGTGTTTTACACGGCTCTCTCTATTGAGGCTTCATTCACTGAAAACGTTCATTTGTACTAATACTGAGTTGACAGATGGCACGCCCGTATTGCTACCGTATTATTAGATATAATTATTGAGGTCATTACTGAGTGGGTAGAAAGTTGGTAGGTAGCTAGGCATTACTTGTAACTGAAGCTGAGTCTGTGGGAGCAAGTACATTACATTCTTAGACTACTATTGTACACGTCACTGCAACTAGCATCAAGCCACAATGACAAATACATACCCGTTACTACACGTTGTGTCAAGAAGCTAGTTACACATTTGGCAACTAGTACAAGTGATTAATCCAATGTTGCTAGGCGACAAACAGGGAGGCAGTGTTATGGGTTACGCACGCTTCGTGTGGGTATGGGCGTGTTGAACGGAGATTGCAAATATTACATGATTCGTGTAATTAAGACAAATTTTGTTTTTGAGATACTGAAAACACCAATTAATTTCCAATTAAGCCATTAAGCCATAAAAAAATTGCTCGATACCTTACGTACATCCATGTTATCTACAGAAAGAGGATGCATGCAACAACTCTATAATTACTTAATAGTGTTGAGCGGAGATTACGTATTATACGAATCGTGTAATTTCCAAACTGCTACAACAAGAAAACACCAAATAGATTTCCAATTAAGCCATTAAGCCATTAAAAAATTTGCTTGATACTTTACGTACATGTACATGCATGTTGTCTACAGAAAGAGAATGCATGCAACCACACATGTGTCTGTCTATAATCACTTGATATGTACATAATTATTTATATATGTGGGCAGTGACCGAATACTGTATTTCGATTCTCAGAATTATTCTTCTCACTGACAGTAATATGGCGTATCATCGTATCAGCTGGCTGATTACTTCACACATAGTCAAATTTCTGCCGTACATTATACCGTACAGTCATGTATGTACACGTACACTGCTACTACACATTCCTCTCTACGAACCTGGTACCCGAACATTGTCGAAGATCAGCTCGCTGGTGCTGGAACCCCTCATGCCCAACTTGTCCAGTTTCGGGCCCGTTGTGAACCCTTCCCACGCCTGTGAGGGTTGTCATAGCAATATCAAAACACCAAAATGATTATTAGTAAAAAATATATGGTATATTTTGGCACTCTAGTTACGGGAAAATTGGCTCATCAAAGCAATTTATTCTCTACCACTCGTACTAGTTGGATCAATATTATTGTGAACACCTGCACTTCAAAGTGATTTCATCGTGTTGCTAAGATATTTACTTCAATGGCAGATTGAAATACGTACAGTATTACATTTCGTATCACAGCGATTAATAGGACACCTGGAAAAATTGCTTAAAATGCATGTACAATTTCTGTCACCGAAGACGGTCTTGTTTTCACTCCTTAATATATCGCATTACACTGTTTTGCAACGCACGAGAGGCAGACTACTTGTGCGACACCGTGCAGTGTTTACACAACGTATATACGTCTTATTGATTTGTGACAGTGTACAGTACTTACATGTATTCATTTCAAGGAAAGACTTCGTTAACATCAGGGTTTTCATGTACATGTATGAAAATTGCAAAGTCTTCCTTATGAAATATAATTACAACTACACGAGCGTAGCAACCCAACCATGCAGTAGAAGAATTACGTGGTCAAGTTTAGCCGAAAAATTACAATCAACACTTTGAACTTTTAAACTAATCCGTGTATGTGCACATTCAAAAGAAACGTGACGACAAGAAATGTCGATAATTGCACCCTTACACTCAAGCATTTAGGCAATCCGAACAATGATAATTGAACCCAGTATGGCTTTAGGGAATCTAAATTTAACCAAAAGGAGAAAAGAACGTGTGCACTTCTCCCCCCCCCCCCCCCCCAGGCCAGCTAGTGTACATTAGAATGAACCTTCTCCACAAGGAAAGCAGTGATACCCTTCTCATTGGCTTCAGGTTCTGTCTTGGCATACACAATAACTAAATCGGACTCAGGCCCGTTGGTGATCCAGAACTTGCTGCCATTTAGTAAGTAGCCATCGCCGTCCTTCTCTGCCCTCAGTTTCATGGAGACTACGTCAGAGCCAGACGAGTGCTCACTCATTGCCAAGGCACCCACCCACTCCCCACTGATCAGCTGTGGTGTGTGTGTGTGTGTGTGTGTGTGTGTGTGTGTGTGTGTGTGTGTGTGATATGAAGATGTGCAGGGGGTAGATAAAAGAACATGTGAGGAGGTTGTGGTGTAATGTTAAAACGAACATGTAACAATGCTGAGTATGCAAAACGTTTTGATGAGGGGGCTATCCAACGAAACTCCTTTCAGATTGTAAGCATTCTCAATCCTTTGATGATCTATATGCCACCCAGATGCCATGATACCAGATAATTCAATTGGAATGAGTTTCAAAGTAGTATCAGTTACAGCAACCATGGATACCCAGGTTCCCTCCCAATGTAAGACAGAACTAAATAATAATAATTAATTACCATTGTCAAATAAACAATTTTTGCGTGATGTACATTGTACTAATAATAATGATTTAATAACTCCCACCAAATTGCTGATTCAATGAACGGTAGCTTTGACCAATCAGTGTACCGTATAGCGAGTAATTTTCGTGGGGTAAAAAAATATTCGTTATTTTCGTGGGCAAGCTGACCTCCACAAAATGTTAACGTAGGCGTGGCTTACCGGAATGTATGAATGCAGTGCAGGCAATGAAATTTTTACTCATGAAAACAACCGTTTTCGAGTTGAACGAACTTTTTACCCCACGAAAAATTACCCGCTATACGGTATGTGAAATGATTAAATGGGTAAAGATCGCTATCTATAACATCAGAAACAACACATGGGAAGCGGTCAGCCACGTTAGTCACAAGGTATAGATATTCAGTTATTCAGTAGCGGATCCAGGAAATAGGAAAAGCGGCTTAAAGTAAACACATTTTTTAAACCCACGCACAGTGGCAAGAATTATGGCTAAGGAGGAAATTGCTGAGCAGGGTTTCATACAGAGGGGTGGGAGCCCTGAGCCGTCGTCATTTCCCCCCCTGGCTAAAAATCCTGTATGAAACCCTGCTGAGTGTGTAAAAATAATACATTTTTGGCTAACCTTAGCGTTGCTAGCTATAGCTAGCTAGCAGTCAGCAGGGAAAGATCATAATTTATCTAGAAACTGATTGCGCTCTATTCTTGTGCTTTTCAGGTATGTGATGTTTAGTTGACTAAGTTGTTGATCTCTTAAAAGGGGGTTTCATTTGAAACCACTGAAACTCCCCTGGACCCGCTGATATTCACTATATTCACTAGGAGCATGCAGAGCATGTTTGGAGCAAGCGAGCGACTTGTGTATACAGTAGAACCTCGATTATCCAGAACCTCAATTATCGGCTTGGCAATTTTCTTTTTAATAATCAGAAAATGGGCGCGTCCCTTAAATGTGCATGCGCGTTGCAGCTGTTACTACGGAAACAGGCCTGCTTGTCTTCTGCGCATGCGCAGACAACCATGTTGGCACTGCTGTTTATTAATAAAGTGGCTGGATCAAGGCGTGGTTTATCTATTCTACTATCCGGCATATTCAGTTATCCGGCCTGCCTCTGGAACCAATGTGTCCGGATAATCAAGGTTGTACTGTAACATTTTTGTTGTTAAATTAATGATTAAGTGGTTGTGCATGGAACACGAGCGCGTCGTTTTCCTAGAGGGAACGTCTGGTCACTATTGCACTGATTCTGTGGCCCTTGCCCGAATGTGGGCAGTACCAATCGGATTTGACTATGTGTTTAGAGGGCGCTAACACCCCGTAATTTTAGCATAAAAATTAATGAAGGAAGATATAGATCTAATACATAATTATTAGCTCTATAAAAAATAAGAAAGCTTTCCTTCATTGCGTTGGTTCATGTTTCAGTACATCGTTTACTATCTATGACTACATATACACGCGCACTGACTGATAGGTAAGGATCACGATACCCAAAAACTAAAATAAATGATTATATGCGCACTGACCGATAGGTAAAGATCACGATGCCCAGAAACTAAAATCTATAAGCACTGACTGATAGGTAAAGGTCAGGATTCCCAAAAACTCTAAAACTATACAGACTTACTGAAGATTTCACGATGCCCAAAAACTAATTTCTCTAACTAGGAGAAACCTTAAGTATATTATGTGCACTGACTGTAGGTAAGAATCACGGTGCCCAAAAAAGAATCGTGGCGTACGGTCTACCAAACACAGACAGACAGACAGAATTGCAATGTTGATGACTAGGTAGAGACTAACATCGCTCACCCCAATAAGAGCTACACTGACCATGCAGTGTCAACAACCTATTGTCTGGAATTGTACAGAATCAGTGTACTTAGATGCTACATGTAAATTAACTGTGAGCAGGTACTACATAAACATGTTATTGTACATTGTTCACAGAACGCTAACAAAAAGACGTTCCTGGCAAGACAGAAAATTGGTTAATTAGCATGGAGTACACACAGACAAGACAAACTTGAAAAATAAAAGACCAGACTTAAACAATCGTCTAGCTTAAAAAACGGGCCCCACCTTAGGCAAGTACTTGGTTTTTTGCTCTTCGTTGCCGTTTCTCACAATCTGGTTGATGCAGAGATTGGAGTGATCACCGTAACTGAGTCCAATGGCCCCGCTGGCTCGGGTAACCTCCTCTATTGCTAATATGTTCTCCAAGTAGCCGAGACCCGAGCCCCCGTACTGCTCTATGGGGGTGAGTAGAGGGAGGGGGCGGGGCAGAGGCAAAATTAAAAGCAGAGCACAGAGTAATTTGACTAGTGATTTCTACCTACTATGAATAGAGGTCAACACATACATGTACATCATCAGAGAGTCACATAAATGTTGCCTTCAGTCTCCTCCAATGACCGTGCAACATCAGCTAAAATTTACATCATAGAATATCATTGTCAATAAGCTGTGCCAGCATAGCTATATCCCAAATATTTGTCCCCAAACACTAACTCTACTGTGTACCTGGTGCAGTGATTCCGAGCATGCCCAGATCTCCCAGCTTCCGCCAAAACTCCCTGAACTGGTCAAACCCGTTCTCCTGGTCAATCCGGTCGGCATGCGGAGCTAACTCTGCATCACAGAACTTGCGAATGGTGTCTCGGAACTAGAAAATGAATGGATATAATATTTATGTACATAATTATGTACATGTACGTATTGGTAGATATATACAACTGTACCTCAAAATGAGGCTCGAATGCACGTTTGATACTTACTTGTATCTGTTCCTCTGTCAAGCCACTGATCAGGTCGTCTACAGGGACAAAGCTGAGCGCCCTCACATGAGAAATAGGGAGTCTTGAGGGGAGACAGCGTCCAAGAAGAGTAGATGACCTTCTGACAAACCCAAACAGAGCCATCTTGATTTTGTTTATGGGGGTGTGGCTCGAACCTGACAACCAGTATGAGTGTATAGGAAAGAATCGTTAATACTCTTAGTGCAAATCAAGCTGCTACTTATTTTTGTGTCCAGATTTGTGACAAAAATGAAAAATGTGTAAGCTGCATGCTCTAGCCAGAGCTCTACCTATGTTATCTTACTTCATTCCCATGCAGACTTGCTGCAGTTCCAATGACCAGTACAATGGGGGAATCGCTTATAACTTATAACATATAAAGGTCGACCCTGCTCTTTGGCTCGTACCAGGAGTGCACTCCTGCTCCGACAATGAATGTATCATACAATGATGTATCACAAGACAAAATGCAAGATCTATGTGAGGTGCCTTAAAATTGATGTACAGTTGGCCTCTAGATTGTGCCTCACATTTCAAGTGAGGAAAACGTAGACTATGTTTATTTTGCAGCTCGGTCTGGAGGCTACATTTAATTTTAATTCTAGTTACTGGATGTGTGTAATTGATTTAAACACCTCTGACATCTTTAACAGCCTAAACTTCCTGTTGTGCTGACATTCTTGTGCCAGCATTTTGCCAACAAAAGCCCTTGACAGTGCTAATGTATGGCTTCAGCATGTGCATTGCAGAGTATAGATCTACTGTTGATATATGAATTTCATGTTAGAGCTAGAGCTATAGCATCAGTTAATAGTACATCCTAAAAGCTTTGTGTTGATAATTATTTTGTCAAGCTGACAATGGGCTCCAGGATCAGTCAGTCGAGTGGACACACAGGATCAGAAACGTATGAAAATCTAGTAGTGATAGTTTATACATGACTTGTATTACTCCTTATAGCTAGTAGCTATTCATAGTGAATAGTGATTTTTCATAGTGACTTTTCAATGGAGCATATAATTATGCATGCCAGCTCTAAATTGGTAAGGAAAATGTGTAACTTTCTATACTGTAACAGTGTGTATACTATACCGTATATAGCGGGTATAATTATTTCGAGGGTGTAAATGTTCGCAGTTTTCGCTGATCAAGCATGTACTGACAACATTTATACCTACGAATTTAATATCGCATGCATGCATGCTGCAAAAAGGCTGCTATTCCGCGAAAACACGCAAAAACCTTTCTAACGGTCATTCATTCATCTGCGAAAGTTTATACCTTCGAAATATACGGTATACTCGTTCTTTCTGTTGTTAGTATTGCACTAGCCTCGTTCCCAGCCGAGTTGTCTAGTTAGGTCACCAACTTCATTCCATTAAAGAAGAATCGGCCTGGGACCGAGGCTAGTATATATTGCACAGGAATAATACAAATATGTCAATGTGAAAAGTATCAACAATAAACCTTTGTTCACCAATTAGTACATGTTTTCTTTTGTTGAAAAGTGCTCCTCGGGCCCGTTATATTATCAATTATTGATGAAAGGATTTTTAAGGGTTCCACCCAAACATATTTTTATGTTGTGGTGTGTCCAACCCTTGTTTGCAGAGTGTTGGTAGCCATTATGTACAAACACACCCTGTGGAAATTGAATTGTGTCCTTGTAATACAAGTTCAATAAAGTGCCAGCGCACACACCTTGGTAAATGACCCACACGGAGACAATAGATATTTTAAGTGATCAAACAATGGATTATTCAAAAGTTGTGATCAGATGTGGGTTCCGGAAATGCGTGACCACTGTAAGTTCTTAAAAGTAGTGCCAATCCTACAATAATATTATTGCTGTTTTAGCTAACAGTCCAGAGTCAATTTTTTAACACATTAACTAATTTCGGGTGGTGCTTGGTGCCTTAGATTAACTTCGTGCATGCAGCTCATCCACTTTTAAGCTGAAATCATCCTTTAATGTGTTTATGACACTAGCTTCCACAGTGTCAACATGGACTGTTGTTGTGTAACTATTTGCACCATGTTGTAAACAAATGGAAGCTGTTGATTGAACCATATTTGTTGTTGATATACCACACACGCCACATCATTATCAATTATTATACAGATAAATTATACTGTGACACAATCAATAACTTAAAGATTGAGTGGGCTGGATTGGTTTCCGAGTGCAATAATTATAATAGAGTGAATGTTGATAATTATATACACATTAATTAAAAGCATGTATGATATTAGTTCGCTTGAGATGCAACGGAGCATGTATAATTATACTGTTTATAGGCTCCGTTGTTAACTTCGAAGTCAATGTCAGAGAATATGCATATGGCATTGCAATGCTTACTGCAATGCTTATACTGAAATTATAAGTCTTTGTTCAGCTTCTTCATGCAAAGTTTAAACATGGCTGTGTTTAACAGCTAGTTACTGTTTTCATTTGGAGGCTGTGTTGATGCCATAGAAGCCACTGGTAGTTATGGCTCTCACACAGTTGTTGACAAGATGCCCACTATTGCCTGGCTGCATGCTCTGTACAGCCCCCTCCCACACCTTCTAAACAACTGCTCTAGACTAAACACAGTGGGTACTCCTAGCACAACAAATTGCATGGGATATATTAATTGTTGCATTGTATAGTACGTGTTCCTTTTTCTGTTCAGTAAACCATCCTTGGCCTCAGGGCTTCGCTCATCCTTGGATCGAGGTTTACTATCATACATTCTGATGTAGTGGACAATAAGTATAACTTAATTTTGTGTATGTCATATTTACAACATTAATGCGAAACCAAATGTGACAATCTACCGATCTATTGAGAATGGTATAGCTGTAGTGTATAGGATGACAATAAACAGTGTTCAGCTCATTTCCCTCCCCATGCATACACTTTTAGCAACAGAAACTCCTTTTTTGCGGTTAACCTTTATCGCTCGTTCAGACAGACTGTGGAAAGAAGGAGACAAAGGTCACGATTAGGTGAGTTGAAAATATAACTATAAGAAACTTAGATACTATCGTATACTATTCATTCGTGTGATCTGAGCAAGAAACTCATGCATAGAAAATGCATGGACACATAGGAGAGCCTAAAAGCAACTTGCTGTTGTACCAATGACTTGTCTCCCATGCAGCATTTGTAACTCAAAATTAATTATGCAACATAATTATAGGACATGGACAGCCTCTTACTCAGAGGAAGCGAAGTTCTATGAACCGACCTGTTCTAAGGCTGCAAGTAAAATCGGACACTCTGGAAAGACATAAAAAGAAGATGTCCGGACTTCACCTCATTTCAAAGGAGAAATTGGAGACACTAGCTAGAGAGTCTGGAATGTATGGTACGTGAGTGGACAATAAAATTTAACATAGAGACATGCATGTTAAAGAATGCGAATGTCGGCCTGTGATATTTTGTGTTTCCCCATCACACACACATGTACACACACACACACACACACACACACACTATCTTCTACAGAGAATATTTTCCCCACCAGCCCCCCACCATTCACGAGGAACCACAGCAGGGGCCAGAATCACTTTCGTCAATCCACGGCGTCGCGTGAATCAATGGTCATCATTCAGTTTGTTGATGATGGGCCAATCAACTTGGCAGACGGTGGTAAACATGAAAACGATTATGACAGATTGTTGCCTAGGGGAGATTTTGATCACCTTTGTACCCTACAATACGGCAGAGTGAATTCTAATATCAGCTCCAGCACCACACAAGTTGAGGACAGTGACGACCACTTGACCACTGTCAACATGTAAGTGTTCTTTAAACCACTGTTTAAAGATCATGGCCTTATCGATGTAGCTAAAGAGAGTTCTTTTAGGGGTTGAGGTTCAGCTGAAATATAATGCCTATGCCTTAACTTACCCACACGTATACCCATGCATCTTAATTATCACGATCACAAAGTAATTTTCTGCTGCTGATGTTGATTCAATGTGTCAATATCAATATATGAGCTATGTTCCCATCTCCAGAGGTAGACGCAACTCCCAGCCCTCTCGAGTGGACGAGTCACTTAAGATGGAGCAGCTGAGGGAGAGAATCATTGAGCACCTTGAACCGTACGAATCTGACCCTTTATTTCAGCGCTCCAACTCAATGAGTGCTCTCTCCTCACTCAGAATCAACGACAACCACATGAGGAGGCAGTAAGTCGACGAAATTGATTACTCTAACACAGTTGTCTCTAGATTAGTGCAGCAATAAATACTAAACTTACTAATTACACTGATTGTAGATACCATTGTTTTCGCTTTTATAACGGTTAGATAAACATCTAGCTCAGTTCCATTCTCTTTGCGGTTTGTAAGTAATAATAATTATCTATTCACTTTCAGTCAAAGCACTGGTCACCTTGAGAATGACCTTGGTGATTGGAGTCTAGGGGAGTCCATCATGAGGACACTGTCCAAAGGAAACATTTTACTCTTTGACATCAACAATCCACAACATGAAAGGTGATGGTCTATAAAATTAATAACTAAAACAGTTGAGGGATAGTTATTATTATTATAACTTTGTTGCCTTATTGCTTGAGATCGTACCCAGTAAGCTGATAGTGACTTAAGAGGTGCATGGCATACTACCGTAGAAACTGGATTATTAGCGCTTACTAGACTATAAGCGTATCTTTATTTTCAGCGCATGCTCAACTGCAGGCTTTTTATACTCGAATTGAAGCGCTCTTCCAATTATGCGACGGTTATTAGTGACTATTCTAGTTGCTATAAATTATGCATCAGGGTTCAGTGTACACTGATTTTTTTGCAGTGAAAAGGAAGTGAATCGTGCTTGGCCTGGTCTGCAGCAGAAGCTTGCAAAATGGCGTCAATCCCAAGAAAGTTTGAACAATCTAGAACATGACTCTGATGGTGAAATGTTCTCTAATAGTGGGCGTGTATCCACCCCTCCTATTAGCAGTCCGTCAAAGGTGTGCCTTCCAAGAAAATCTTCTAAGGAGCACCTAGTGTAGTCAGTCACTTTTACCAACTATTTTTACCAGCCGCTGCCACTATAAGTTAATTGTTTACAAGTGTAATTTTATGTATGCAAGTCTGTGTTTATCAATTTGACTATCATAGCGGGTATATTTCAAGGGTATAAACTTTCGTGGAATGACAGTTTGCGGAATAGCAGCCTTTCGATCTGCAGTGCATGCATGTGATATTAAATTCGTGGGTATACATGTTCGCGGTAGATGCTTAATCAGTGAAAACCACGAGCATTATACCTTTTGATTTAGCATTAAATTTTAGCAATTATTATTCATCATGATTAATGCTAAATGCTGAGAGATGCATGTATCGATCATCTCTACACTATTATAGTTAATTCTCTCATGCACATCTGTGTGCACAATATACTGTGGAACAGCACGTGCATGATATGCGCAGTGAAACAGCAAATCTGCACATGATTATAACTATAGGGTACTATAGATATGACATCATATGTAGCTGGCATGGGTGGGTGGCTTCACATAAAACCTTGAACATGCAGTAAGTCAGTATACATTAGCACACTTCACTTGAAGGTCAGTTAAATCATGCGGGTTGATGCCATCAGGCAAGGCAATTCAACTTAATTAATTAACACATTTATAAAAACACAACCATACGATATGTATAAATACAAAACAAAAATCTCTTAATTGGGTGGAGGGGGGAAAGTGACGCAGTTTTGTATATTAATTTTTATACTATGTTAAGTAGATCTAGTACACGAACAAGCATACCTATATATAAAGCGTGTGTTCTAACTGGTCTTGCACAGTGATGTATTTAGTTAATTAGTGTAATGTCATCAGCATAAACTGGGTTGCTGTTCTCGTAATCACGACGAGCAATCACATCGTAACCTTCACTGTCAATAACACTAACATGATCATTATTTTCCATGGGATCATCAAAATCCTCTTCAGAGCTGTCAACCACCTCATCATAGTACTGTTTAATGTTATCAATGGGGCGGCCATAGTTTTTCTTGTCTCCATAATCTTCTTTAACATTGTCAATGGGATCGTACCCATCATCGTCAAGATCGTGTTGACTATACTCAGTGACATTCTCGTAACCGTGTAAATCTTCTCCATACAATGGATTCTCGACTGTCATAACATTTCCCTCGGCTTGAATGTGATTATATGCTGGGTTCAACTTGGCAACCACCGGCTCGTAACTATTATCATCTACACGTTCAGGGTCGTTGTTAAATCGTTGTGGGCGGCTGTTTTTGTGTGCATGCAACAGTGAAATTAACCAGGATGCATGTGGCAATAGGAAAAAGTCGGGATGGGAATGAGGCTATAGTGCATGGCAACCATATTAGAGGCCATATTTAAGACTACATAATCATTAACTTACAAATCATCCTTTCCTTTTCGACGCTTGTAGACAATCAGAGCAGGCACTATCACCAAGATAGCCACTATGGCGATGATGATGAGTAGGCTACCACTCACGCCACCTCCAATAGTAGCTCTCTGTTCACTCACATCTAGTACAGCTGTTGGGAAGTAAGTGTAACAATTTAAATGCTAGGGAGTGGCACACGCTCAGGTATACACTGGCTATATATATACATACCTTGGCAAGAGGGTGCAGTCCCATTCCATTTCCCTGAGCTTCCAGTTGCACCAACACATTTCCTTACAGTGTCACCCTCGGACAGCCCAAAGCCAGAGTTGCAGCTGTATGTGGCTGTACTCACAAAGCCCATGGCATTCTCAGAATAGGTTATCACTCCACTTATGGGGAGAGATAATTTGAGACACGAAAAAGCTGAAGAAAATGAGAGGTGAAGTAACTACACTTTGATTTTCAACACAACACCTGTGCAAACTGGAGTTGAACCACCGCTCCAAAGGCCATTAACACTGCTCCCATCACCACTACATCTTTGCTCGTTGTTTCCTAGCAACAGAAATCCCTCGTTGCATGAATAGGTGGCAACTGTACTAAAGGTAAAGGTGGTTGTAGTGTCACGGCTATACACTATGTTTCCGTTAGTGACAGAGCTCAGGGGTGAGCAGGTGATTGCTGCAAATAAGAGAATATGCAATTTACATAAACGTATGTTACACATGTAGACAGATTTCACTACGTATAAAGTTATGTATACATTTCCAGGTTTACCAGGTACACATGCTTGCATGTTGCTATCAATAACAACCACATACAGACAGACCAATACATCTCAACAATCATGCTGCTTGCACAAACTTGAGCACTTTATTCTCACGTTCGCATGCTGGGACTGCTCCAATCCAAGTACCAAATGGATCAGAGCCATCCCCTCCACATGTTGTCATCATATCCCCCCCACTCAGTCCGTAGCCCACATCACAAGAGAAGGTAGCCATTGTACCGTGAGTTAGGAGAAAGTCAGTGGAGAAGCCAACTCGTCCATTGATAGGTGGGGACTGGGAGGGGCAAGTGATGGCTGGAGGGGAAGTGAGTAGCCAAACGCATTAATTTAACACAGACAAAGTATAATTATATGAACCAGCATGAGATCTGACTGGTCACACCACTATGAGTACTGTACTGCATTGGGATATTGCGCTCCATAAAAACAAGACATGCTCACATTTTGATTTGTACGCTTATAGCCCATGCAATGAGCAACTATGTATCCATGCAATGTACGTCGATCAGCTACATGTATTAATTTCTATGAGATGTAGAAGCCTCAGGTATTTTTTTAATCAGAACAATGCATCCGCCATTTGGGTTTTATTCCCATAAGTTATATAGTACATCGTTGTCTAACTTCTAAGCATCATTGTAACAAGGTTTCAGCAAATGCAATCGATTATCCCCGTAAGCACTCACTTTCACACATTGGAGCAATCCCAGACCACTGTTCAATGTTAGCACTTCCTGAAATACACTGTCTAGTCCTATCTCCACCAAATAGTCCGTATCCTTCAATACAGACGTAGGTAGCAGTTGTTTGATAGTCATACGGAGAAGTTGTATCCGGTCCAAATGAAATAAATCCATTAGTTGGAGGAGCCAAGCTGGTGCACACAGTAGCTGTACAGGTATCAAAAGAAGTCAATCACAGATAGCAGTGACAACACTGTATCTCCACACTAAAATGCAATGCTCCAGCACACTCACCGATGCATACTGGTTGTTCTCCCTCCCAGAAACTGGTGGCTCCAGATCCATTACAAATTCTAATAGAGCTATGACCGCTCACGTAGAACCCCTCGTTGCAGAAGAAGGAGGCAGTCGTGCCAAATTGAAATGGATTTGATCTATCAGGGTCGTACGTGATCACTCCATTGGGAAATGGCGGCAGCATTGTACAGGTATAAGCTGCAAGAGAGTAATAACAGTTAGCAGTTCACTTTTTATAAACTGCATATAATTTCTATTTACAGTGCCACTCTTTAAATGTTTGCTCCAATTGAGCGCCAACTACAGTAGCTTTTTATGCTACTTCAAATTGTTAATGGCTGGCGTATATATATATAATAGGCTAGAATGTAAAAATAGCCTCATGGATTGGTTATCTACGTTCTAACGCTAAACGCCATTTAAGCGCCAATCTGATTACAGAATTTCTTGTATGTATGTGCCACCGGAAAATCGTTAGTTTTTTGGGCGCTATAATATCTGCATGCTTAAAAATATAATACATGTAATGTGCATTGGCAAATTTATAACTCACCAAGGCAGATTGGAGAAAACCCATTCCATACTCCATTTGGAGTAGCTCCATCTCCTAGACAGGTTATTGTGGTATCTCCACTCACTCCATACCCAGTAATGCAAGTGAAAGTAGCTACTGTTTCATAGCTGTAACTGGAATCTGTGTCAGACCCTAAGTCAGTGGAGTAGCTAACTTTACCACTTGAAGGAGGAGAGAGGGGAGGGCAAGTGATGGCTGTACAAAGAAATAATAATTATTATTGGTATATACTCAGGAACAATGCACACATGCACATGCAAACACAGGCAAACTTACTGTACGTAGTTTGATCTGTATGTTGTAATTTTAGAACGTAAAGTGTGTAATACACCATATATCGGGTTGCTTAATCGATAGCTGATTGCATTTTGAATTGCATGAATGCAGAGCATGGGAAATTGCATGCGCATGCTCAGTCTTTGCACTTCTTCCGATTGCAAAAACTCGGCAATTCATAATCAATAGAACATTGCATTCAACCCGATATACGGTATTCAACCAGACTATTATTTCTACATGTAGTCTTACCTTGACAAGTGGGTGCAACCCCGGTCCACTCGCCAGAGCTTCCAGCTGCACCAACACAGGTCCTCACAGTGTCTCCCCCGGACAGCCCAAAGCCAGGGTTGCAGCTGTACGTAGCCGTCTCCATAAAATCAAGGGAGGAGCTAGAGTCCTCAGAGTACATTATCACACTGTTCTCAGGGTAGGTCAGCACAGGGCACATTATAGCTGTATGAAGAGAGCACAAAGTGAGATGATGCACCAAAAATGTTCATTGGCACAGTTAATACGAAATGACATACTAAATCACAATAAGCCCTGTTTATTAGCTGTGTATACAATATGCTAATATGTATAAGCTCCCTATTTAGGTTTTGTTGATCTTCATGCATGTGCTCATAAACGGTACCTGCACAGACTGGAGGTGAATCACTCCAAGATCCACCCACGCTTGACCCATCTCCACCACATGTTTGAGCAGTACTTCCTGTAAGGTAGAATCCCTCATTGCACGTATAGGTAGCCGTTCCTCCAAAGTCGATAGAGCTTGTGGCGATTGGACTGTACGCTATGACTCCATTGTTGATTGGACTCAATGAAGGGCAAGTGATGGCTGCATGTTTATCAAAATAGTATGATAATTATGATAAATTAATAAACTTTGCAATAAAAGAACGTGCAACCTACAGTAGCTATCTGTACACTTGCTAATCAAGATTCTTAAAGAGAGGGGAAAAGACAATTGAGGATTGTTTTCAAAGTTAAACTTGGCACAATGTTAACGTAACCTACGTATCATGCATTACGTACGTCCACAGCTGACAACTGGCCCACTCCATACTCCAATCTGACTGGAACCATCTCCTCCACATGTTCTTGTTGTCTCTCCCTCACTCAGTCCAAAGCCACTCACACAGCTGTAGGTAGCCACCACCCCAAACGAGTAAGGTGGTGTAGAAGAGAAAGCAATCATCCCATTGGTCGGAAGTATCAGAGCAGTACAGGTGATAGCTGCAACCAAGCATTAAAGAGTGATAAATCGTTACCTATAGGACCTACACACCTTCACAAATAGGAACCACTCTACTCCAGGCACCGTTTGGACTAGAATCATCTCCTCCACAAGTTAGCATCCCGTCTCCGTCACTCAGCCCGTAGCCTTCATTGCAAGAGAAGGAAGCCATAGTACCAGATGAATAAGGTGAAGCAGAGGAAAATGTAACTCGTCCATTGGTAGGAGGAGATAAGCTAGGACAAATAACGGCTGCAAAGGAGATATAAATGTACGCATGGCGTGATTGTGCTGAACAAGCTAAGTACCATACTTTTACATGGTAATGGTGGGTTTACCCAACAGTCATACAGTACAGTAACTCTCTATTAACGGACGCTCCGAATAGCGAACTGACACTGTTACAGTATAATTATAAACGGATACAGCTCAAGGTACAGATCGACATCATATCAACTGCACCAACTACACTCCTGAATAACGAATTCTCCCATTTCCGGACTACAGACATGCATGGTTGCTGGTTCCATTAAATTTCCAGGAACACGTTCTTGGCTAACGGACAGTGGGCGGGTCACTCTCGGGTATGATCTGGAGTGATGTCATGGAGACTGCCGGAATTTACTACTGAAGCAGCCTGGTTCGAGGATAATTATTGTACAACTATATACATACATCTGTCCTTTTCATGGTAAAAAATCAATGTAACTAATCAATGCTGGATAGCCTTTCTCAATATAACACATAATCATCTTACGTTTTTATGCTCATAGTTACACATTGCAAACATCATTCAATACACTCTACAATACAAAAATTGATTGTAAGCTTTTAACTGAGTGACACTCTCCGAACAAAGGACAGAGATTTTGGTGCTAACGTGTCCGCTATTCGGAGAGTACACTGTACATGTACACACATAGACAATGAACTTCAACCGTGGAACTTTGAGAAAATGTAATCTTCCCCCTTTTGATCAATCAACCAGCTGGTATAAATGTTGGTAGACTTACTTTCACAAGTGGGAGTAGTTCCACTCCACCCTCCATCCCCTGGACTTGAACTATCACACTGTCTAGCCCTATCCCCACCAAACAGTCCGTATCCTTCATTACAGCTGTAGGTAGCAGTTGTTTGATAGTCATATGGAGAAGCTGTGTCTGGTCCATAAGAAAGTAATCCATTATTTAGAGGAGCCAGACTGGTACACACAATAGCTGCATATAAATATAGGTATCAAAAGAAGTCCAGATATAGGGCTTTGAACGAAGTACTCTCGCTGACATTACAATAGACGCTTTTCATGGCACTCAATACTATATACGTACATATATGCTGTATAATAATCATAATAAATATGTATATTACGTCAATGGACAGTGCTCTTTTCTCAAAGCCTGATCGTCTTACTTATAGCATCAATAAGCTAACCTGCACATTCTGGTTCTTGTCCCAACCAGTAACCTTGTACAAGTGAGCCTGACCCACTGCAACTTCTCATTGACAACTCCATGAGGTAGAAGCCACCATTACAAGAGTATGTGGCTATAGTCCCGTAATCAAATGGACTTGAACTGTCAGGGCTGTAACTGATCAATCCATTGGAGATTTGAGGCAGTGAACTACACATGTATGCTGCAATGAAGACATATTAGACATTATACATATTTAGCCAGATAACAAAAGTCTGTGCTTTGCATGGTCTGTAGAAAATATTTTGACAGTGACCGATTGAGATCACATGCAAAAAGCTAACTTGTTTATTTTGTCAATTCTATACGTGGTAACAATTATATGTGGTGTCACCTCTCTTTTCGGGAACACTTTCAATTTAGATTTATGTTGGCAGTGCTAATCATACACCATTGTGCGCCATACGCAGCATATGTAGGTTGTTGCTCACCACTACAAGTTGGAGATGACCCACTCCACACTCCACTAGTAGTTGTCCCATCTCCCTCACACATTCTTGTGGTGTCTCCCCTCAGGGCAAAACCAGCAGCACAAGTGAACGTAGCCACCGTCCCAAAGACATGAGGGGGAGTGGTATCCGTAGAGAAACTAATTCTTCCATCGGTGGGAGGAGAGAGAGCAGAGCAAGTAATAGCTGGAGGAAAGATGTAATAGTATTGCAGCAATGTAATTTGAGTGAGCAAACTATCCATATTCAGGAGAAATAAATTAAGCTAGCGTGTTCATATAATTATATCCCTGTTTGTCTTAGAGCCCCTTTTCTGTTAACTTGACTGCATTATACCTTGACAAGTGGGTGCAGTTCCGGTCCACTCGCCAGAGCTTCCAGCTGCACCAACACAGGTCCTCACAGTGTCTCCCCCGGACAGCCCAAAGCCAGGGTTGCAGCTGTACGTAGCCGTCTCCATGAATCCAGCAGCAGGAATGGAGTCCTCGGAATACGTTATCACACCGTTATCAGGATAGAGCAATACAAGGCACATGACAGCTGTAGACGAAACAAGACATAACTTATACAATTGCGACACAGCTTATTGTCCAGCACAACGAGTTGATAATAAATGTACGTACCAGCACAAACTGGGGCTGGGTCACTCCATACTCCGTTCACACTGAGACCATCCCCACCACAAGTTAATATACTTTCTCCTTCCAAAAAGAATCCTTCGTTGCATGTGTAGGTGGCCGTTGTCCCAAAATCAGAGGGGCTTGTGGTGGTTGGACTGTACTCTATGACTCCATTGTTACTCAGACCCAATGAAGGGCAAGTAATGGCTGCAAGTAATTAGAATGAAATACATGTATGTATGCTCACCCACTCAAATAACCTCCCTTATTTTTGGAGAAGACAAAACAAAAAGGACTTGAAGTAAATACACACTTACATAAATACCTAGTGGTATTTTCATGGGGTCAAAACATTTGTGTATTTGTGGATACATTTTCGTGGTTGTGTGCACTGCAGGCTGATGAATGGGCTTACAAAACTAGATGGGCGTGGTCAATGATCGCTTTGTTCTTGAGTAAAATATTTGTGTTCATGCAGGGATTCAAACGAAACTAAAATATGTTTTGCCCCTTGTAAATTAGCC
Organism: Halichondria panicea; assembly: GCF_963675165.1. Lineage (NCBI taxonomy): Eukaryota > Metazoa > Porifera > Demospongiae > Suberitida > Halichondriidae > Halichondria > Halichondria panicea. The sequence continues at coordinate 6,427,506 of NC_087382.1, read as the reverse complement.
GCTATACAGTACACATGGCTTATAATTACACTTAAAAAGAGCACATTTCTGGATGATTATAATAGTACGTACGTATGTACCTACATAATAATTATTCCAAAGATAGCTTACCTCCACAGTTGACAGGTGGCCCACTCCATACTCCCTGACTGGAACCATCTCCTCCACATGTTCTTGTTCGCCCTCCCCCACTCAGTCCAAAGCCACTCACACAGCTGTAGGTAGCCACCGTCCCAAACGAGTAAGGTGGCGTAGAAGAGAAAGCAATCAGCCCATTGGTCGGAAAAATCAGATCAGGGCAAGAAATGGCTGCACCAAAAATATGTGTCAAATGATACTTACAACAGTGTACGTTTTACATACTGTTGATACATGTATGTGCGGTATTTAGACTATAGACAACATTGTCAGTAATAAACATAAACGTAAACAATGATTTGGAAGGAATGTGCATGTATAATGTATGCATCAGCAACTGTTTAACATACCTGTACAAGATGGAGCCTCTCCACTCCACACTCCGCTAGTGCTTAAGCCTTCTCCTCCACATGTTCGAGGTATGTTTACACTGATTGTGTAACCCTCATTACAAGAGTATGTGGCTATTGTGCCATAAATGAAGGGTGGTCCAGCAATGAAAGCCACTTGACCATTGCTTGGGGGTGACAAGTTGGGGCAGGTGATGCCTGAAATTATGGATGAGTGTAATTATTTCGACTGGCTCCTTTTGCATAAGTTACTACATGTATGTACATCTAATTCTTGCGATCGAAAGTTCATTACTGTTTTGTCAGCCTAAAAGTAGCCTCATCCCCACCCCACATTCACTCCTTATTAATTGGGTCGAAGGAGGCTACATAATTTTACTAATACTCCCAAAATTGCATGCTCTTTCTTACGGTTAAAGAGTTAGGGATACTTCTGTAATCAACTCACTTCCGCAAGTGGGAGTGGTTCCACTCCATCCCCCGCCTCCCAAACTAGACACTACACACTCTCTTGTCCTACTTCCACCAAACAGTCCAAAGCCAGTGGTACAGATGTATGTAGCAGTTGTACCAAACTCGTATGGAGCAGTCAAATCAGGGTCGTAGGAGACAAGTCCATTAGCAGGAGCATTCAGAGTCGAGCATGTAATTGCTGTATGTAAAGCAAAGAGTAACAACAGAGAGGGTGAGTGGTAATAACAATCGGGTTTCAAGTAAAATACTGCAATATAATAATAATACAATTTATACAATAATTATATACAAACAATAATTATAATATTATAATTATTGTTCTACAGCTTGTAATCGAGTGAAAGCAAAAATTACACATGCAGATCTATGGTCTTCGAATCAATTAATTCGATCTTGACTAAAGCCACAATTTCCGCGAAGTGAGGTACGTATCATTGTCAACATGGTATCTAAAAATTTCTTGACAATAATTATTAATAACTAACCTAAACATTGAGATGCTGATCCATCCCAAATGCCCATTGTTCCAGACCTAGTACAGCTCCTAGTGGAGCCCCCACTCAAGTAAAACCTACCACTACAAGAGTAGGTGGCAGTAGTTCCAATATCATAGCGATTGGACGTGCTCTCCTGGCTATAAGTGATGGCTCCATTGGGAATAGAAAGCAGCGAAGAGCAGGTGTATGCTATGTATAAAACAAGTAGGGAACACTGACATACTGAATCTGCATTCTAGCCATGCAGAGTTGTCCCTACATACAGACCATGCAGGCAATATAGCTACTGTATACCATGCATTTAACAGTGATGTTATAATAAATTATTATTATACTGATCTGATCTGATCTTATACAGGCACACAAATAATTATTGGTTTAGAAAAAAATGCGGCGACTGAAGTACTCCTTACTCACCTGTGCAGATGAGGAAGAAGTCTTCACAGCAGTCCTGTAGGATGACACAGGAGATGTCACAGAAACAGCTTCTGGGCAAGCCCTGGCAGTCTCCCCCTAGACAGCAGTCAGTGAACCCAGCATTGCGGCATGAGCCTGTAAAATACGTACAGTAGGTTTATGTAGGTGGATCACATTCCACAGCAACAACAACAATCACCCTTGTGAGCTTGAAAACCGTTCACAAGCAATCTATACGTATACTATACACAGTAAAGAAAATTATCCGTTTAACTAGTACCATATTGAATTGGAGTTGTAGGGGAAGGAGGTGTCACGGTAGTGATAACATCTGTGGAATAATTGTAATCTGTCGGCTACACGTTGCATGATCGATAGAGTAAAATTGACTACGTACATTGCAATAAAAGTACTAGATATCCATTCAGTATATACATGTACAGTATGAGCTAGATGGCTTACTGCAAGTTCTTCCATTACTATCCAGAGTGTATCCCTCCACACAGCGGCAGGAGGCTGCCCTACCAGCACTAAGCAGACACAGCTGATCACAGTTACCATTGGCAGCGTCACATGGATTCGAAACTAGTATATAAGAGAATACCTCAGGTTATTAAGTGAATGAAATTGTCTTTCACAGATGACCACGTCTCCTGACTACGTCCCTACTGAAGTACTAGGTGATGTGTTTTACCATTCATCCGTGCAGGTACAGGTACATTTCATTCATAGATAGGGAGACTTTAATATTGGACAGTGTTTACATTAACCTTACGGAACTAAAGCAAACTTTAATGTACCAGAGACTGGAATCATGTATGTATAGACTATTTGAAGCGAGGGCTCCACTCACCGAGTCTTTGTCTACTTGTGGAGACAGCCTCAATCCCCATTGGCTCCGTGCCAAGGCGATTGTACACAATACTTGCAGTACTGGAGTCAGTGGTCTTCATATACACTGCATCAGACTAGAAACACATTAACATATCATAGCAAGTGTGTTCTTCATCAGACATTTCATTCAGTATTAACATGTAAGTGTATTATGTATCTGCATGCTCCTGTATATAATAGGCTATGACCCTAATTTAAAAGTAAACAGTACGATGATTGCAACTCCTGCCCCTCACCTGCCAGTCAGTCCAATAGAGAGCATTCTCGTGGAAGGTGATTGAGAACGGGTGAAGTACACCAGAGGATATCAGCAGCTGTCTATTGGATCCGTCGTATCCAGCACTCTCAACTTTATCAAGACTAGCATCAAGCCAGTAGAGGGTCTGGGACTGCCACCAAAGAACAATGTAGTTATCTTAGTACGTGCATTAATCTCTTTCCAGTACCTCATAGTCAATGGTGATGTCATTGGGCCACACCAGATTAGTGTCTGCAATAGTGGTCCTACCGGTACCATCCATGTACGCCCTCTCCACTTTACCAGGACTACCCCAATCAGTCCAGAACATATAGCTGCATGAATACGTACATACAAATATGACAGCTGAGAAACAGGGAATGCATTGCTAAAATATGGATTTACCACAGTGTATACAGCTGGCTTTGGTGCTATAGGCTGTTTATAACGATTGATCATTATAGAACCGAAGTTCCCATTGAAAAGTCACAAAGTCGGATACATGTAGCTGACTTATTTCATAAGACGGCCAAAGAACAGTTGTGCACAACAATGTATTACGTTGTGGACATGAGCACATTTTAATGCTGGAATTGATGACCAAAGATCAGAAATTTCCCTAGGTACACGGTATAAATGTAAGCTATATCCATATGGGACACCGACTCATGAATACATTATAAGAATAGTCACAACATACAATGTATTCGCTATTGCAACATAAGCATAGACAGATTGGAATTCAATCCTGCAACGTCCTTAATCAATATAGGCCCATGATTAAAGGTTAAGGGGGTATTGAATATCAGGTGTAATGAATCCGTGTAGTTCGTGAAATATGCATAATTATACGTACATTGTACATGTACCACAGGGATCGACATTATATATGTGTATATGTGTCCTTGCTCACCCATTAGCTGGGTCGAGTGCTATCCCTCTAGGTACACTAGATGATGACAGAGTGAAGAGTGTGAGGCGATGTCCACTGTCCAGATCAAGCACTGAGATAGTGTCTGGGGTGGCCTCAGTCCAGTACAGCTTGTTTGTGATCCAGTCAATCGCCAAACCATCTTTTACGAGAGGGGTATAATTATAGAGTGTTCAATCAAAAATCAGTTAGTTGCATGGAGTTGTACAGAAAGTGAGCCGATATATATATATATATTTCTTATACTTCCCTTTTACAGTATAATGAAGAACATTATGTCATAAATAGATGGACATGCACACTTTGGTAATGACGACTGTACCTGGCACTTGCAGAGATCCACTTATGACTGAGGTCACTCTCCCTCCCTCTAGATTGCTCTTGAAAATACTCCCAGAGCCTACATCAGTCCAATACAGGAAATCACGCCTAATTAATGTTGCAAAAGGGGGTCAAAGTCAGAGTAAAGTGCATTAAATTGGCTATAATTAAGAAGCAACTGTACATGACACAATGATGCAAATCCGATGACATAACATCCTGAATAATTACTGCATGCATGTCCAACTGCAGAGTACTTACCTGTAGTCATAGTCAAATGCGATAAAGTTTCTGGTAACGTCAGTGTAGAGAGTTCTCAAACTGTAGGTGCCCAGTTCCAAACGTTGGATGAATTGACGATTTGCAAACACAAGATAATCTGTAAATGTAATAAGTACGAGTCACAAGCTCACAGCTACATGTAATAACATGTACATACGCTACTGATTCACAACACACACATACTTGTCAGTGGTCAATTCATTCATTCTGATTTTAGCCATGCCTCGGTGCGCATGCTCAGGCGAAGTATACAGTAGTGTGTTTGTGTATGTGTACTACCGGTGCAATGTAGGCGTCAGTGTGTGTACTACCGGTGCAATGTACATGTAGGCGCCAGCAATAGCTTCTAGCCAGTTTTTCCTCGTGTTATAGATTCATGGATTTGCAAACCAAAGCTTTGTTCGAGTTACGACTTGTTTTTTGCTTACTCTGAAGGCTACTCCAATCTGTCAAGACTTGCGCATCAGCACCCGATTCATTATCAATCATTATTGTGTACCTTGAACTGCAGTACAGGTCCTTCCATTGCTGGTTAGAGTGTATCCATTCACACACGCACACGTGGCTGTCCTACCAGCGCCAAGCAGGCACAGCTGCTCACAGTTACCATTAGCAGTATCACATGGAGTAGAAACTATATGAGAAAATAGATAAAACATTAATTATGCATGCTCCTAATTGTCAGGAATATTGTAATACACTCCTAATGTGCTTTGTGAGTCCTACCGTATAGCGGGTAATTTTCGGGGGACAAAATATTTGTGGTTCAGCAATATTGAGACATTTCGTGGGTAATATTTTCGTGGTTGCTTAGCTTGCACTACAGGTAAAGGTAGGCAAGGTCGCTTCATTCGTGGGTAAAATATTCGTAGTCAGACCTCCAACCACGAAAACCACGAATATTTTGCCCCACGAAAATTAGCCGCTATACGGTATGGTATATTATACACGTAGTTCTTAAGGTATCGTATTATTCTGTGTTAACACATAATATTCATGCACTCTTGGTACTACATATACAATCATAATAATACATAATTATCTTGTTCACCAATTTCTTGTCTGTTTGGAGATATTGCCTCAATGCCCATTGGTTCTGTAGTGAGTCCACTGAAGACAATACTAGGTATGTTGGTCCCCACAGCCATGGCATACACAGCATCCACCTGTTAACGTGAACATCACAACAAAAGCCTTGATCAAGGATCGAAGTTTAGATGCACACACTTTAAAGCTACTACAGCTTACAACTAATTTTAAAACTACGATCTCGATGAATGCTTATCCTCAGCAAGTTAACAATAAATCTAAGCTGCTCTACAGGACATGCTCTGGCTTTGTTCTCACCTGCCAGTCTGTCCAGTAGAGGGTGCCATCGAAAAAGGTGATTGAGAACGGGTGGAACACACCAGAGGACACCAGGAGTTGTCTATTAGATCCATCGTATCCAGCACTCTCAACGTTGTCAAGATTAGCATCAATCCAGTAGAGGGTCTGGGACTGTTAAGTAAACAGTTAGTATATAGACAGCCTTCATACCGATACTTCAGTCTAAATTAAACTGTTTTCAAGTTCACAATTGTAAGCACAGTAGCTAGCACAGAAGGCAAACAACAGGAAAGAAGTATGTACTTGGATGTTGAAAGTTGAACAAACCTCATAGTCAATGGTGATGTCATTGGGCCACACCAGATTAGTGTCTGCAATAGTGATCCTACCAGTACCATCCATGTACGCCCTCTCCACTTTACCAGGACTACCCCAATCAGTCCAGAACATATAGCTGCATTGGTTCAATAGTGACGCACGTTGTATTCTATGAAACGTTTACGTGCAAGTTTATAATGTGTCATGCTAAAGTCTGTGTTTTGTGTAAAGTGCAAATTTGCTCATGTAGACTATTCATATACGTGTACATACTTATGTTTAAGCAGTATAGAGCAACACAACACAGCACGGTATAATATACCAACAGTTATGTACTAGATGGACATAATTATATAGGCAACCATAAAATACGTAAATACTAGGTTTGGGACTCACCCATTAGCTGGGTCGAGTGCTATTCCTCTAGGTATACTGGACTCCGGCAGATTGAAGAGTATGAGACGATGTCCACTGTCCAGATCAAGCACTGAGATGGTTTCTGGGGTGGCCTCAGTCCAGTACAGCTTGTTTGTCAGCCAGTCAATCGCCAAACCATCTGCAGGGAAGTAACTAACAATTAACGATCAATAAGAGCCAGCGATACTTATACGTATGACTCAAATCTCAAACTGTCAGCACAAAAATTTTTTTAGTTCAACACCATTTGGTACACCGTGATATTCATGATCGATGTTGGGAGAATAAAATATTATTGGTAACCGATTTCTCTCCTATAATTGTACCTGGCACATCTAGTGAGCCGCTAATGATAAGATGAACATCTTCTCCTTGTAGATTGCTCCTATAAATACTACTTATGGGTGTGGAGTAGGTTTCAGTCCAGTACTGGTACTTACGCCTACGAACAAGATAAAAAGTTTATCATCATGTAGCATTCAAAATACCAGAGAAGGAAGATATCAAATTAAAGCCATACACGGGTACGTAATTATACTAACACTGGCTCGTACCTGTAGTCATAGTCAAAGGCAATGTAGTTGTTATTCAAACCAGTGACGAGCGTTTGCAGGCTGAAAGTGCTGAGATCCAGTCGATGAATGAAATAGCGATTAGCAAATCCCAAATAGGCTATAGGGGTGAACGAAAATATTATGAGTTGATGAACATTTTGTTCATTCGATGCATGGAATAGAATGAAAACATCATTCTGTAAGAGGCTGCATTAAACTAACGTGCATGCGTATATAATTATCGTATATCGGTAATGATAGTTGCGCTGCATTTACCTGGAGTCTCGCAGGTCCTTCCATCACTGGCTAGGGTGTATTCCTCCACACACGCGCACGTGGCTGTCCTACCAGCACCGAGCAGGCACAGCTGCTCACAGTTACCATTGGCAGTGTCACATGGAGTAGAAACTGTTTGTGAACAAATTGTTAGCACCAACAACTTCATCAATGATTTCATAAGATAATTAAAGAGCGAAAAAATTTAGACTGAAAAACAATACGTACTGTTGGCTTGTATAGTCCGGAAAGGAAGATGTATATATTATAATTATTATATAGCACGAACTAGTCTTACCGATTTCCTGCCTACTAGCAGAGATCGCCTCGATGCCCGTTGGTTGTGTACTGAGTCCACTGAATACAATGCTGAGCGTGTTGGACTCAAGAGAATTTGCTGTGACGACCAAATCCTGTAAATAAACAAACACAGTTAAAGCAAAGGTTCAATTCATGTGTACCACACTGTAAAAAATGAAGTGTGCTGAGCACATTAAAATGTTGCGTATAGCACACTTTTTTGAAAAGCGTGTTACATGTATATGCGACATTTTAGTGTGCTCAGCGCATTTCAGTGCAACCAATGGGTACTTTCATTGCTGCACTACCAATCATGCATGCACACCATTTGAGACAGTGCCAAACTTGGGTGCAAATAGACTAGCGCTGGTACCTGATGGACTGGTTTTCTCAATACATGTATCATGCAGGGAAGTCTTTACCTCTACTGCACATGCACACACAAAAATGGACAACTGATGAAGCTACTATATACATGTACCTGCCAGTCTGTCCAGTAGAGTGTCCCATCATAGAAGGTGATTGAGAAGGGATGATACACACCCGGTCCACTAGATACCAGCAGCTGTCTATTGGATCCATCATATCCAGCACTCTCAACTTTATCAAGACTAGCATCAACCCAGTAGAGGGTCTGGGACTGCGGTATGCAAGTCATGAATCATGATTAAACTCAATTTGCATGAGCATGAAAACACATGCAATAGTTATGTATCCTAAATTCATGACTATATACTGCATGCTGTAAAATCAGTGGGGGGTATAAATAATTATGCATTGACTATTAAATACTTGTGTAACTACGTATGCAGGATAGCTGTCAATCAAGTGACAACTACGTACTATAGAACGAGCCAATCCACAAACCTGTTATACATGTATAATTTTAGGAGGAGTTTGATGTGACAAGGAGACCAACATTACTTAAATTACGTACCTCATAGTCAATGGTGATGTCATTGGGCCACACCAGATTAGTGTCTGCAATAGTGATCCTACCGGTACCATCCATGTACGCCCTCTCCACTTTACCAGGACTACCCCAATCAGTCCAGAACATGTAGCTGTCAACAATGAAACGCATCATTTTATGTTAATGTTTGCAGGTAAATCATAGTCACCACAAACAATTTATTGTATGTATATTGGGTTTCGAATGCGACGTTCTTTCGGTGCGAGTATTCGCAAAAAGAAAGAAAAGCAAAGAGTGAGCATGTGCATGCAATTCGCAATAAAAAAAATGCAGTGTCACGGCATGCCAGCAATCAAACTAACCTCGCATATTCGAAACCTAATCTGTGATATATGGTATAAGGTTCCTCCAGATCATGCAAGTTCTATAGGCAATAATTAAGGTGTGAAGATACAATGTAGTTGCTAGGTGGCCTGCCCTGTACGACGCGAGCAATTGAATGTGGTTCGAGCTTAATTGTCCCTTAGCCATAGTCAACTATCTTGGAATTAGGGTAGCTTGACCATTCCAAACTTCACCTATGCTTATAATTGGAGCTAGCAATCATGCAGCCCTTCATCTCTTCTCATTTGGTTCTCATTGCTCACCCATTAGCTGGATCTAGTGCTATCCCTCTAGGTATACTGGACTCTGGCAGAGTGAAGAGTGTGAGACGGTGTCCACTGTCCAGATCAAGCACTGAGATGGTTTCTGGGGTGGCCTCAGACCAGTACAGCTTGTTTGTCAGCCAGTCAATTGCCAAACCATCTGCAACAAATGTAGTATGAGAATCTGTATGCAGCCTTTATCGTAACTGCTTAAAATTTAATACAGCAGAATATATAGTTGGTAAAAAGCAGGCCTGCACGCGCAATCACTGGAATCAGACAATGTACAAAAAATGTAGCTGTACTTCACAAAGACACTTTTCAAAACATTAGCTCCACGAAACTACTCTCACACCTTTACACGCATGTATAGCAAAATTAAATGTACCTGGTACATCTAGCGATACACTGATAACAGTAGTGAATCCTCCACCGTCCAGGTTGGTCTTGTAGATACTACCAGTCGGACCAGAGGTAACATCCGTCCAATACTGGAGATTACGCCTTTAGAGATAGAGACATAAGCACAACTCACATACAATGTAGATTTGTAACCCAAAGATATGATTAAAAATTAATTACGAAGCAAGCAATAGACAACTTTAATGAGAGTTAAATAAATCTCAGCTCATACTATAATACCTGTAGTCGTAGTCAAAAGCGATAAAGTTCCCACTATTGTCAGTGTAGAGAGTGCTCAAACTGTAGGTGCCCAGTTCCAATCGATGGATAAATTGACGATTCGCAAAAGCTAGATAGTCTGTAGTAAAAACAAAATGTTAATAGGTGTTTGTTAGACAAGTGTACAATAGAAAGCAGCAAATAAACTGACTAGATAATGCAAACTCATTAAGTAGAGCTACATGTACGTACCTTGGGCATTCACAATTTGCAGTTCAGGTGACAGTAGGGATAAAACAAAAGCAATAAAAGCGATCTTGTATAAACCCATGGCCATTTTGTACAGTATGGTGTAAATGACTATATAATAGCGCTGCAGCTACAAGAGCGATGTTCCAGCAGGTCACAGGTAGAATTTATGGTAGAGGGGTATTAAACTGGTCTATGTCAGATCTAAATTAAACAGTCTTGCATCTTGTACAAATGCTACTCTGTTACAAAAAATCTATGGCTATAGCTATATAGCTAGACACTTTTCTGGCTATTGTTTATCCGCTGGTGCCATGAATGCAGTTAGCTATATTCACCTCTTCAAGTTCAATTATATTCATAAACATATCTCAAAATTTCTTTACATGCTTTGAATGCCTTGGCAAAATTTAATGGTTCTTTGTTGTCTGTTGCAGAGCTAATAACATTCACGAGGGCACTGGGCAACACCATGCAATTTGCAAAACTATGATATAGTACCTCGATCATTTTACAAAACAATGCTTTAGGTGATTGCATGTACTTAAATCGTCTCTCCTGGGGGAGTAACATGGGGGATTTGACCATAAACGGGTGCCCTGTACTGCGTCCACCCTATAAGCAGTTGCACACATTAAAACAACTTGCATCAGGCCGATTTTTCTTAATTTGGCTTGGGAACAAGTCCACGCAAAGTTATGGCGCAAGGCAAAGTCCCAAAACTTCAGTATCAAATTTCTTACATATAAGGGGGGGGGGGGGCGTCTATAGTGGAGTAGGAACATCTAAAAAATTGGGGAGGCCAAGAGTTAGGGTTTGGTAGATTATGCTCGAGATATTACATATTATGCTATTCTTTTATGCTCAAGTAAACAGCCTATCAAATTGCCTATTATTCTTTTCAAGTAACATAAAACTATAAATAATTGCCACATGACTCTATCTATAATAACACTATAATAGAATTTCAAGGAGATAATTAACTACCAATACTTCCAAATGTTTATACTGTGACTCATACTGACCTGTATTTCTGTGAAACCTGCCTATTATTCTCATAATTGTTATAAATGTGCCTATTATGCCAGCATAATTCTCACCCAAAAAATGTACCTATTATGCTCGAAATTATGCTAGCATAATCTACCAACCCCTACCAAGAGTTGCGCTTGAGTGCTGAAAATGTTTGAGTTATATACACCCTCCTCTTGTCTTACGAGTCCCTCCTAATTATTTACCCGTTGCAACTTAAAGAATGTCGTATAACAATTTATATCTGTTTGTCAACTGACACTGATCCCTAGTAAGTACATAATTATTATAACAATAGCATTGCAAATAGACTTAAAGTATGACTATACCGTCTTAATTCTTCTAATTACAGCGCCACCCTATTAATGAAGCGCCAAGTCTAAAATACATATAGTTGAGCGCAATGTAATTATTTTTTTGCTGCACTTAGGTAATTAGAAGAGAAATTATAATGAGGCCTGAAATCGAAATACCGTATAGCGGGTAATTTTCGGAGGACAAACTATTCGTGGTTCAGCAATATTGTGGGTAATATTTTTATGGTTGGAGCTTGCACTTGCACTGCAGGTAAAGGTATAGGCAAGGTCGGTTCATTCGTGGGTAAAACATTCGTGGTCAGAGCTTCAACAACGAAAACCACAAATATTTTGCCCTACGAAAATTACCCGCTATACGGTGCATGCAATTGATAAGTATTATACGTAGTACAACTGTTATCGCTAACTTTCTATTTGTGCACCATTGGAAAATTAATTTTTGTGGCATTGTATTAGAAAAAGGTGGTATAGTTATTAACCCCCCCCCCCCCCCCGTTTTAATGTTGCGGGGAGTGCCTTGAATCACAGCACAACAGCTAGCAATTAACGTGTATATAATTAACTAACTGTTTCAGAGCTTGTTGAGTTTGTTTGAGAGCATCAGATACCAAGCCATGCATGGAGTTGGGATTCCTTGGGTCCAGTATACAGTAGATATATAAATATATCTATATAAAACTCATGATTAATACCAAATAATGTGTACAAATAAAACAGGCTTACATCAATTTCGGCATTGTATTGACCAACTACGTCTATACAGTCACAAAAATCTAGTGCAGCTCCACTTTTGCTACTCGTAGACGAATTCTATCACAGTGCAAAATTTCTTGAGTTAATCGCCAATTTGCCAAGAATTTTGAAAGACCATTTGGAGCATTGCATATGCATTCTAAGGGTTGTATAACGTTCTTTAAACTGATAAAAGTGTGAAATACCCATTTTCTTGAAATACAGTTATAAATATGAAAATGAATTGTTGCCTTGAGTGGCCATCGAAGCTTGTCATCGTATTCTCCTCTCATGATGCACAAGTGTACTGAAAGGTGAGTGTTGAATCCTGCTCCCTCACCGTTGGGAAATATCTGAAGAAACATTTTGTAACCACCAAGATGAGAATAAAAAGAAGGGCTAGTGATTTCATAGTTAATGTTCTTGTAATGCTCGAAATTAACAATAGTGAAGTAGAAAGGAGGCACTGACGTAGGTGGACTATGAATTTCAACTTGTTTCATAAGTGATGAAACTTGTGCTTCCAACCCCAAATTTCTTTTTTGGATATCTCGATTCTCCTGTTGAAGCACTTTAATATCTTTTTTGAATGAAAGATTTTCAGTGGCCAAACTGTTTAAGTGTTCACGAAGCAAAGCCATTTCATCCTGCACTAAAGATGTCTTTGCAGGTCGTTTTGAACACCCCTCAGCCTCATGATTTCGAATCAAACCACGTCTAAATTGTCTACCACATTGGAACATGCAATCGACAATGACAAAGGAGCACCCTATTTCTCCTGACCCAGGAGCTGGGTTGAGATGTTGTTTCACCTGTCCTAACTCCCCCTGCCAATCGCAACCCTGCGTCTTCTCAGGGCAATACACTTTCATAGCCTTGATCTCTCTTGCCACACCTTTGTGTAGGAAGGTTGTAAAACTACTTTCATTGCACAGCGGGCAAGGTTTGTCGTCCTGTTGGATACGGTTGATACAAACGTAACAAAATTGGTTGCCACAGCAACTACTGACATGCGGATCACGAACAGTCAATAGGCAGATTGAGCACTCTAACGACTTTGTTGTACAAGAAACAAATACATAGTCATAACCGCCGTCTAATGAAGCCATCAGTTTTATACCAATTCTTTGGCACAATCACGAGCAGTACAAAGTTAGCAACCTGGTGGATGTATGAGGGTATTTATATAGACTGACATTCAGAGGTCTAGTAAGGCCAACTAGACGTATTACTGGTATTAATACCTGCCCATACTGTACCGTATTTATTCGATTTAAGGCAACCTTTAAAAAATAATTACAAAGCCAGAGGTCGTTTCTTTTGGAGTTGACAAATTATGTTGAAGTCCTGGTGTCGCATATTTAGAGGGTCGCATCTAATTGGAGGTAGGTCGAGGTTACTCGATTACAGGCTGCTTAAATTACATTCTAGCGGTTTGGAATCGAGGCTATGGTTTGACCTTTTAATTGAGGACACGATATAAAAAAATACAAACAAAATAATTGTCAATGCAGTAGTCGCTACTTTTAGAGGACAGAAAATTGCCAAAGATCGAGGGTGTCGCATATTTGGAGGGTCGCCTTAAATCGAATAAGTAGTCCAACAGTCAATATTAATGCACCTATCAATGCAAATCCCCACCCACCCCCTCACGGGAGAGGGTGGGGATTTGTAAGTCATTTGCAAAATAACTTCCTACTTGGGGGCAGGGCTTTTGTCAATCCGTATATTCAAGGATACAAGAATCAGTATACTACAATATGTGTTTCTTCTTTTTCTTTGTGACCTCCAATGCCACATGGACTATAGCAGGTATATAGAGCTATAGTGTGTATACGCATATGCATATGCTAGTCATTGTTCTTGGATATAGGCCCTAGTTTGTGCTTAATAGTATGGAGAAGAAGGTGGTTGTGTCTACTAGTGGTAGTATAGAAGTGCACATTGTGAACCATTCTTTTTATTAATACTTTTTATTAATATTGTTGAATCCCCTGTGTGGGGGGAGAGTCGTTTGTAGTGCTATGGACATGCATTTGTACAAAGAGGTGTTCCCTGGGGGAGTGTCTTTGTAACTCCCCTATTGACAAATCCCCACCCTATCCTGTGAGGGGGGGGGGTGGGGGGTGGGGATTTGCATTGATAGGTGCATAATTAAGGCAGATGAAGCACTCCCAATGCAATGACTTTAGTTGTACGATATAAATTATAGAAGGTTTATCTTTAGACTGACTCACCTTAACCTTGGTATCAGTGACTGAGTCGGACTGAGTGCACTGCAGCATGCATAGACTGTAGATAGAACACTTGTAGTACCCTAGCAGCACCTGATAATAGCCATGTGGGTCCGCGGGTTGGTAAAGGTTGCCAGACCACGCCCGTAATCATTAACTGGGTGGAGCTCGTTGTGACATGGGCCCGCCCAGCTAATCTCTGGATCAGCGCATGTGCTTGGCATTGTCAGAGCAGAGATTATCGAGTTCAGGTTTGACTGGTCTACCAAATTCTGTTGTGTGAAGAAAGGTGAAGGATGTCTGAAGGGCAAAGTAAGTAGTAACAATGAGATTGCACGCAATCGTGAATGAGACCTGACTCAAACGGAGTCAAGTTTTGAGATAATGTGTAGTGGGCTCTATTTAAGATGTATATGTATTTATGTCCATATCTACCGTAAGACCTCGATTTAAGGCGACCCTCCAAATATGCGACACCCAGGAGCTTCAGCAATATTCTGACCTCTAAAAATAGTGACAGCTGTGTTGACAATTTTTTTGCGTTCTAAATAGAGGTTCATGTAAATGTAGCCACTCCCTAGCCTCGATTGTAGCCCACTGGAAAATCATAAGCGGCCTGAAATCGAGGCAAGTAGACTCTGTAAAGTTACCTCCAATTAGATGCGACCCTCTAAATATGCGACACCATAACTTCTTTTCAACCTCCAAAAGAAGCGACCTCAGGCTTCGTAATTATTAAAAAGTGCCGCTTTAAATCGAAGTCTTACAGTAGCTAGCTAGCTAACCTACTATTAATGTACCCCCCCCCCCCCCCGCTAATTACAGTATTACAGTGGCTTCAAAGTTGGCAAATATTTTATTTAAAATGACACTTACGAAGCCAGAGGTTGCTTTTTTTGTAGGTTGAAAAGTTATGTTGAAGTCCAAGTGTCGCATCTAATTAGATGTAGCTCTGCGTGCCTCGATTTATGTTGTGCATTACTGGATCGAGTTGCTAGCTCTGCAGTATGTTAGTTTTCTATGTATATCATAATCTCATTGGTCAACAGCGTATGATACATGTAACATGTATCATATGCTGTTGACCAATGAGATCGATTAGTGGTGAGTGTGAGGTATAAACTTGCTTAACAATTTTCTCTAAAAATGGGCGTGTCCCTTGATACGCATACGCAATTAACAGCTGTTACCATGGACACAGCATGGTAATAGGTATGTATATCTTTAGCCTCCTTCACAAAGCCTCACTGACCGCTTGTGCATGCGCAAAATTATTGGATAATTTCTCTGTAAAGTTTCCCATTAAATTGAAATTTTACCAGAAAAATATCCTGTACAGACAAAGAATACAAATACATAATATTAAAGCTGTATAGCTAGCTAGCTAGAGACAGAGCTGTATGTTTGGTTGCAGCAGCTATTTCTTTCTGATAGAGTGACATCTACACTTAGGTTAGTATCAGATGGACATGGCCTATCCATAGGCTATTGTCAGCCTTCCCTCCATTCAGACGATTGTCATCCACACTGTTGCAGGCTGTGAGTCTTTTGTTAACATAGCAGGCTAAGGGTAGCTATTAGAATGCTATCAGACAGGCTAGAAACCTTCACAATCGAACTTCTATCTACTTTATTCTATCCACTTCCGTTTGTTGTGATGTTATTATTTTACTAAGCATATGTGGTGCATGCGCAAACAGTCGATACCAGGCCCATCTTCAGTGCGGCCTGTAATCGAGGCTAGTATATCTTCTGCGCATGCGCTGACCCCCACGTGCACTAAATTGCACAAATAGGTGGGTAGATCAAGGCATGGTGTATCTATTCGATTATCTGTCGTGCCTCTGGAATCAATGTGTCCGGATAATCGAGGTTCTACGTACATGTATCTGATAGTTGCATGCACGTATTCATCATAATTATATACAATGTTCAGATGATAGAAAACGTTCAAGTGAAGATGGCTACCAAGGTGATAGTGTCCATGGTGACTTGAAGAAACCCCGTACTGAGAAACCACCTGCAACACTCAGACTTCTCGTAAGAAACAGAGACGCAGGAGGAATCATTGGGAAGGTACATGTACATGTGTGGTGGTGAAAGAGAAACAAATTAATGATGCTATTAATTTTTATGCGAATGGCTATAATGTCGCTCCCACATTTAATCGGTATTTTAGTCTCTTTGAAAATCGTGTCGTTAAAGTTTAACTGTTTTCAAAGCACTACAGTTGTCGAAAAAACATAATTTTATGGTCATGATTGTAATTATGTTTGTAGCACTGCAATTATAATTGCACCTTTCTTCCTGACTACAGGGTGGAGACACCATCAAGAGGCTGCGTAGGGAGGTAAGTCTGCCAATTTGCCTGTCTTGTGTGGCTGCAGTTGTACTGTACAGTTTATGCAATTCTTGGACTTTCTCTCATAATACAAATGTCATTGGTACTACCCAGTATACATGTAACTCAAACTTACAATTGTTCTATGTTGCCACCATGTGTTAATTTTGTATCCTTACAATTACGCATTAAAACGTAGAGAAATTGAGCGGTAAGTACAACATTGTACACGTACAGTATTTTGCAATAATAATTACTTATTTTTGACTGTAAATTTTGCTGACCTGTCTAAATTCTGTCCAATGTTTCGCTGACCTGTTTTACTAACCTGTGTCTTTATTGTCCTGTCCCTGCCATTCAATGCCTCCCTCCCACGTCCTGCCCCCGTCCAGTTTGATTGTCATGTGATGTTACCTGACACATCAGGGTCGCCCGAGCGGTATGTCCCCTTGGAAACAGTTACCATGGAAATAGCATCCATTACCATGTACCCTAGTCCATTCTAATTATTTTATACTGTAGGTGTAATGTATGTCAGGGTTCTCCCTCATAATAGAAGAGATACATTATTTGCGGATTCATCACGTTTCATGTTTTGTTTTATTTTGCTATACATGTACATGTACATGTACTTATGGCGGCAAGATTTTTTTATATGGGGAGAACCCTGCATGCATGGCTCATCACTATGTATTGTGTTCTACCCGTGCATGTGCAAGGCATGTGACCGTATTGGAATGCATGACCCTCTGTGTGGTCGTTGTTGTGATGGGTGTGTGTGGTGTGACTGTGTGCTTGCGTTTGTAGGGTGCTCACTGTCATGGGTGAGATTGAACACTGTGTGAGTGTCCTCGGAGAAGTTCTCAAGATACTGCCAGAACAGGTTTTGTTTCGTACATGTATACAATTGTCACGCTTGATCTCCAATTTCTCTGTGTTTCTTAACTAATTGTTATAATCAATAGTGGTACATGTACTGTAAGTTTTGACGAGATATCTCCTTTTATGTGTAAGTGTTTCCAGAGCTAGCAGATCATAATTCTAACCTCTTATAACAATGATTACATGTACAACCATTTATTTGTGCGGGGCCATACATGTAGGTACTCTAATTTTCAGTATACCTACTGAACCAGTAGCCTACTGTAATTGTGCAGTGTTGTTTGTGTTCTCACCCATGCCTATTTCACAGGAGGGCTCTCGTAGTAGTGAGAGAGAGACACAGATACTCATTCCCCAGCCATTCATGGGTACTCTTATTGGCACGGGGGGCTCCAAGATCAACGAGCTGCGGAGGGTAAGACTCGTGTGTTTGGTCCTTACTATATAGATGCTTGCACGTTACCATGTAGATTTGCATGCACTATCAAGTAAATTACTGTACAGTTTACCCTTTGGTTTTGTCCTGCTGTACAGTACATGTTAACGTTCATGTGTACGTATAATGTACATACATGTAGCATGAACAGGAAACTGAAGATCAAAGCTATCCTAGTTCGTATAAACGCCATTATGGTGACGTAGTGTGTGTGCACATGTAAACGTTGGATACATTTCTCTAAATGTAACGTGTCTTTTTACCGATTATTTGTGCTGTACATACACCTCCAACCGCTTTCTCTATCTCCCAATACACACACCATGCAGAGAGTGACTGCCACCATCAAGATATTCTCAGAGCCTATGCCAGGATCCAATGAGCGCAGTATTCAAGTGACGGGGGAGGTGGATCAAGTGTGCGAGTGTGCTCGCTCATTCCTGGATGACATCAGTAAGGTGGGTGGATCCTACATGTACAAGTGGGTGTGGTGTAGTGTAGCAAAGCACTAAGCTGCTGTAACTATGTACCGCAAGTACAGTAGTTGGTGTGTCAATATGGTACCTGATACCACATAGCAGGAAATTTTCGTGGGTTCTATAATATTCGCAGTTCAATGCCAGGAAACCACACCTACCAATAGCTTTGCATGTGAAATACTAGTGTGTGGTATTTTCGCGTTAGCTGCTCTGCCCTCGAAAAAACGCGAAATTTTGCACCACGAAAACTTCCCGGTGTACGTGGAATATTGCTACCATGTTGCATCGTATACATACTTATAGTAACTAGCAGGTATTTGTGTGTCCTTTATCTCCACTCACGTGAACAATAGTTTGCGTCAGTTACTAATTTATGTATTACTGCAATGTTTTCGAGCAGTTTTTATGCTGGCTTTGATACCAGTGCTTGTATATTGACATCACAATTCTGTCAGATTGAATGGTAAAAATGTATGCAAGATTTTTATCTTCGAAACAATACGGCACAGTTGTACGATCTGCAGAAGGAGTCTCGAGAGCCTATTTACCTGTATGAGCCGGGTGCTGGGGGAGACTTCCAATCACCGGCATTCTTCAATGACTTCAGAGGTGGTCGTGGCGGGCCAAGAGGCAGGGGAGGGTTCAGGTAAGCAGGGAGGAGAAATCCACATATTTATACATGTGTGTTTTTTGGGTGTCAAGTACAAGTTGTCGTAAGATTCATGCATGATTCATTGTGTGTGTCTCTCTGTTACTTGTACAGGGGTCGAGGACGAGGATTTGCTCCGAGAGGTCGCGGAGGACCACCACCCTTCAACCCACCACCACCGTATGTTGTTGTTATTGTTGTTGTGCTTTTAAGCAGAATGTGTATCGCACATGTGATTGAGTTGTCATGAATTTTATTTTAGTCAGTGCCTTCATGTACGTGTTAGCACTGTGCATTAATTTTACACAGTGCGTTCAAACCTCCTGGCCCTGGTCCTACAATGGGTGGCCCTCGTCCTGCAATGGGTGGTGGTCCTGGTCCTGCAATGGGTGGGCCTCGTCCTGTAATGGGTGGTCCTGGTCCTGCCATGGGTGGCCCTGGTCCTGTTATGGGTGGCCCTGGTCCTGCAATGGGTGGCCCCGGTTCTGCAATTGGTGGCCCTGGTCCTGGTGTACCCCGGTCTCAGTACAACAACGCACCTCCTACAATGCCTAACCCCACACCACGTGCCGCTCCATTGGTGAGTCTATGATTGTGCAGTACATGTCAAGTCCATTAATTAATTAGGACAGTATCGTAGTACTGTACAGTACGTACATACTATGCAATTATGGAGTCAATATTAATGTGTGTTCATCGTTGCAGTTTTGCACCTAAATTGTTGCCTAACCTTTTAGGATTAGCACTTAGTGATGTATATCCCCTCCCAGGTTCCACAACAAGTTCCTCCGACTATGCCTCCCCCCAATTCTGTAGGGTACCCCCCGAGGGTGGGCTATGGTGCTCCTACTAGCACCTATCCACCACAGTCAAACCCCCCACCTGTGCCACAGCAACCACAGTCAGTATACACATACCTATACTATTTTGTGTGGACTGCATTAATTTTGTTTTTGTGACCATGCACATTTACATGTTGTTTCTTCCCAGCAGATATGCCCCCCAAGTGCATCCAAACGCACCTGTTCATCAGTTTACAGCCCCTCCCCCATCACACATGGCCACCCCCCCTGTTCCCCTCGTGCAGCAGTCTTCTCAGCAGGTCACCATTCCCTTGGAGGTGTGTGGAATATAAATCTTGTACATGTATGTGAACCTTATTTAAGTGAGTAAAGAACAACGAGCCCTACAGTGAAATGTTTAAATATCTCATAAAATCAAGTCAGTCATTCACAGCCTTAAGTGAAGGCTAGTCCATGTTCCTGTCAGTAACCCCCCCCCCTCACACACACACACACACAGTTCACTGATGCAATTCTTGGTCCTAATGGCTCTCGACTAGCTGGTATAAAGGCCCAGTCCTCATGTGAGATCACACTCAATCCTCCCACTCCTGGTACCAGTGAGAGGATAATCAGCATAATGGGCTCCAGTCAGGGAATTCAGATAGCCCAGCAACTCATGCAGAACAGGTGGGCTGCATGAATTATTGGAATAGGTCAGGTTATGTGAGTAATTTCAGTGCCCTGGCTTATACTTGTGTAAGGAAGTACGGACTATGGAACTTGAAATCATGTTAATTAAAATACTGTAAAAGCTAATTATCACTTCTGTACATAGCACATAAATTACTTTCCTTCTCTCAACACACACACACACACAGCGTTCGCCAGTACCACCCCAATGTGTGAGCAAGTCTTCCTTATTCTAACACTGATGCAACATTTTGCTTCTGAACTTTGAGCGAAAACATTCTCTACTGAATCACATTCCTTAAATTAGCCTCTCCCTTTGATTGACATTGTACCCTGTGTAATTATATTTATAGATAAAAAGTGTTTGCCAATTATTGACTAATAGTGATCATGCATGTGCAACTATGGTCTGCATGAGGGACATATAGAATATAAATTAAACTCACTGGAGAATTAAGGGCTGCATGATAGAAAAGCACCAAATGTATAAAAATCAGGCAAGCACATATATACATATTTATATGCAGCCCCTAGCTCGAGCAATCCCTCTTAGGCTCTCTATATAACACTTCTCAACAGATCCATGACACAAGATAACATCACTTGCGCATGCGCACACTAGGCATAGATCTAATTACCATCATGTGATGGTTGACATGTGACTTGATTCTTCTGCAAATGTAGAAACGCTTTCTGTTTTTCTCTCCGGTGAGTCTGTTTGTGTTCGCATTTTGTGGTTATGCATATATGCATGTACACTGCATAATGTTTTATACTCAACTCATTCTTGTGCTGAAGTGATTTGTCAATTTTCTGCTCTAATCTTTATCTTGTAGTAGATCTACAACATAATTATTGTTCTCACTATTCCACAGCATTTATTAAGTTAACTGAGCTCATCTGTCAGAATGAAGGTACTTGTTCTTCTAGCCCTGGTCGGGTTTGCTACTGCCTTTGACTTCCCAGAACAGTGGGAGGCATGGAAATCAGTGAGTCTCTAGCATCTCGATCCATGCATTTGCAACGGGACCATTTAATAAAATAAAATTCTCTCACATCCGTACGTTTTAAGTATAAAGTGACTGTTTAGTATTGAATCATTAACTGCACTTACCATCGCTACTGTGTAGCTTATTAGATCTACATGTATATACCCACCTGTATAATTACATGAATAGTACCGTATAATTTTATGTTCTAAATTCGTGGTTTGAGCAGTATCTTTTATTTGTGGCATTCGTGTGCTCAGGGATTCAACCATGAAAAAACCACATCCCCAGAAAATTAACCGCTATTAAAAGTCACCTGATCCCCCTGAAACACCAACACACTTCCTGCACGTATGTATGGCCTGACTAGCCATGGCAGACAAGGAAGATGTAAAGTGCATGACTGGACTAGCAATTTACTGATGCCATGCACCAATGCAACTCTATCACCTTCACTTACAATCAATGTACTGCACTATGGGACAGTTGCTAAAAGCTACATAGTACTTGTCTTTTATTGCATAATCTACAGTGTACTTGTTTGATGCAACCTCCCCCCCCCCCTTCAGACTCACAAGAAGGTATACGGGTCATTGGAGGAGGAGCTCCAACGTCACACCACCTGGCAGTCCAACAAGAAGTACATTGATGAGCACAACCAGCATGTCGATGTGCACGGATTCACTCTGGGTATGAACGAGTATGGAGACATGGTACGTATCAATATTAATTCTGTATTTTGTGTTTGCAATTATGGACCCTCTGAGTGTATGGCTGAGTGTATATTCACAAAGATCTATTATATTTTTCATTTTAAATTTCATTTTCCTTCATGTATCTGTATTCCAGCAAATTAAGGTCACCTTTTTTGCTCTCATGTGATTATGTGGTAATCAATTGATCAGTTGACCTCTACCCTTGTACCAATCAGGACCCAGCTGAATTTGCCAAGACTTTCAATGGATATCGCGGCGCCAACCCGACAGCTTTCCCGACAGCCCCCTGCACTGAGTATTCCCCCATGGGCAGCAGCTCTAATGGAACAGATTGGAGGAAGTTGGGCTACGTCACTCCGATTAAGAACCAGGTACATGTATGTTTCCTCCTATGTATACTCTTGCGCGAGAGCTGTATTTACATTTAGCTGTATGGCATTACGTCATTACATACTTATAGCCACAGCTATAATGAGATCCATTCTTTCTGCATTTCTTAGTAGACCAAATTTGATGATATCGTACCTGATATCATAACATAATTGTAACCACATAAAGTTCCAAATGCCCTTTTTGGTGGGTGGTGCTTTAGGTGAAAATCACCTGCTTGGGGATATTGCTATCCTGGTATTAATATCAGCTGTAGAAATACAGAGGAGGAATACCATGCAGGTCAAATTTTCATTAATTAACACCACGTGGTCTTATGTAAAACTGAGTTCACCCTTGCGCCCTGGGTTTATACGCCACCAATAGCTTGATCCTCTTTATAACCACAACAGAAATCGTTTGAGCTATCGCGCCCCAAACGAACCAGTTTGAGAGAGAAGATTTAAGTTTTTGACCTATTATTGCATTCTTCGAAATCACAAGATATAGAAAATTAGCCTTAGGATATAAATATTGGTGTACTGGCTTGCTACACCGGATAGATATAGCTTTCCAAGCACAAGCAAATAAACAACGAAAGTGCTATATAGCTGCTATAATTATGCAGCAAAGGTCAAAAACCCAAAACTTAATGAAAGATTCAAACGTGACCTTTTGACCCTGGAATTCCTCCTCTAGAAATATCATGATCTAGAACCTTTGATGTGGTCTGCCAGTATACGTGTAGGCTATAAGAAATTCTTGCTGCTATTTTTAGTCTTTTTGTCCGGCATAAATGCAGTCTTAAGTGCTCTTGCTCTGCTTAATTGCGCATTGTTGAATTCTGTGTATGCTGCATGTATACATGTAGTATGTCCGTGAATTTTGCCTAGTACATGTACTTTGCATATATCGAGTCATTGCATGGTTACACTCAATTTATACAGGACTTAAATATTTGACTAAACTTCTATATATGCCCTGGCTCTCATTCTAATTTGTTGGGTTTGTACAGGGCCAGTGTGGCTCTTGCTGGTCCTTCAGTACGACTGGCTCACTTGAGGGTCAACACTTTAAGGCCACTGGATCACTGGTCTCCCTCAGCGAACAAGACCTCATGGACTGCTCCAGTATGTAACTTGGCCTGTTTGTGTAAACAGTTTAAATTTATTGACCCCGAGTAATTGCTTAATTGCCTTTATATACTGTTAAAATGTTCACTTTTCCATGATTGTTTTCTCTTGCACAGCTGCTGAGGGTAATCAGGGGTGCAACGGTGGATTGATGACCCAAGCCTTTGATTACATCATCAAGAATGGTGGTGACGACACTGAGGCCTCCTACCCCTACAAGGCTCATGTAAGTTCACTCCATGAAGGTGTCTTCATTGGGTGTCTCGAAATTCTACAGTCTTATGCAACGGCTGAAAGATACCGTATAGCTGGTATATTTCAAAGGTATAAAAACTTTCAATGATCAATTAGAAAAGTTTTTGCAGATTTAATGTTTGTGGAATAGCAGCCTTTCTGTAGCATGCATGCATGCTATATTAAATTCGTGGGTATAAATGTTCGCGTTAGATGCTTGATCAGTGAAAACCACGAACATTTATACCCTCGAAATATACTCGCTATACGGTACTCTGTTCTGGGACTGTTGTACATGTATATATAATACCCACAATTTTGTGCCCATGACCTTAAAAACATTTAAATAATGGATTGCACAGGATGAGACCTGTAGCTTCAACAAGGCCAATGTTGGCGCTACAATGAAATCTTGCCAGTACATCAAGTCGGAATCTGAGGCTGACCTCTTGGATGCTGTGGAACACATTGGACCCATCTCTGTGGCCATTGATGCCTCTCACCTCAGCTTTCAGGTGATAGCCTATAGATGAGTATGTATGTCACTGCATGACTTAAAGTAATGGAGTATTTGACAACATGTAGGAGGGGAAATGTCGTGTGCAAGGGTGGCAAAGCGTATTAATTAGTACATGTACATGTATACGTACACATCAATAAAAAGTTCCCGTTCCGTTTGCGTAAAACGCACCGTTCCCATTTAAACGCATAAAAAACGCGCAATGAACGCATTGTAATATGCAAAAACGCTACCGTTTTCACGCATGTGCAGAAAAGTTACTGAGCAAGCAGATTCATTAACTTGTGATCGTGTAGCTACATGTAGCTAGCTAGCTTGTGTACTACAGTTTAGTATAGATTGTGTAGCGCTTTAATCCTCTTATAGATGCTAGTGTACCAGTTGTTCTCAGTCTCGCATCAGCCCCAAGACTAAGTTACTAAGTTGCCCTCCATGCAAATCCTGTGATATGGAATGACCGCTTTTGAAGACCGTCGTCTCTTCTCCAGTGCTGTATCAGTATGTATGGTTGCCATGGTAGTGATGCAACATGCCATATACTGAGCACTTGATTGTTTTGATCTGCCCACTCACTGGGCAACAAACGGCATTTATACGTTGGAATGTGTGGCTCTAGGTGCACTGAATGTGCATACTGAGGTATCTTACTCTCATTACAACCTCTCTCCATGCAGATGTACAGGAGCGGAGTGTACCACTCCTTTCTCTGCTCTCAAACCAAGCTGGACCACGGTGTGCTGGTGGTGGGCTATGGCACTTATGAGGGCAAAGATTACTGGCTTGTCAAGAACAGGTGACAATACCAT
The DNA here is from genome assembly GCF_963675165.1 of Halichondria panicea. Lineage (NCBI taxonomy): Eukaryota > Metazoa > Porifera > Demospongiae > Suberitida > Halichondriidae > Halichondria > Halichondria panicea. Next base: position 6,401,996 of record NC_087382.1, on the reverse strand, counting down.
TGTTGTGTACAGATGATATGCATACAGTTACTTCCCGCTAGAACTCACACATGTACACCAATTTTAACCCCCCCCCACACACACACACACACACACACACACACACACACACACACACACACACACGAACAGCTGGGGCACTAGTTGGGGAATGGAGGGCTATATCATGATGAGCCGTAACAGGGACAACAACTGTGGAATTTCCAGCTCTGCTAGCTTCCCCGTTGTCTAACTTGTGTGGTTGCTACGACAACATGAACTTGAGAAACTTTATATATACATAATAATTGTTATGGACATTGAATTAGTTAAGTGTGATATATACATGATTAATTAGTGTAAAATAAAAACTTTTTGCATTACCGTATAATGCTTGATCAGGAGCCGCGTCTCTATTATCTATGCTGCCACGTGCAGAAATGCTAGAGTCAAAGTTCACTGAGGCTACTATTTGAGAGCGGCTACTAAATGTTTCATTTTGCTAGCAAGGGAGGCTACTATTTGAGTGCGGCCTTTATACAAGAGCGGCCTCTGATCGAGCATATACGGTATGTTATGAATATTTATATTCCCTAAAATAATATTATGCATTATGACTGTACGATCAATAATTAAGTGTGCATTGAATCTTTAATCTATGATTGAACACTACTATATTAATTATATAATTATAATATGCAGCAAAGTATATAATTATGTTATATTATATCGGAGGAGGTACGTATAGAAAAAAGCATGCAATATGTTTAAAACAGGTATATAATGTTAAGGAATTAAGTAACTCAGTGTTGGTGAAGTGTTCATAATTATAGTCGTAGCTCTACTTTACACGGGACGTCATCTTTGGGCTGAAGGGTGCCACGGCTAACGACAACCAGCTTGTAGTTCTCGGGAAGGGTGAGCTTGAACGTCTGGATCAATCTAGCAAGGATCATCTTGGCCTCCATCTGTGGACAGACGGACAGATAGATAGATAAATAGATAGATAGATAGATAGATAGATAGATAGATAGATAGATACGTAGATGGATATATCAATAATTTAATATAACTATATTTGGCGAGTGAGCCATTTGAACCGACTTGGCGGTTTTTAATTTGGCGTCTCAGGCGTGGCTATATATACTACATGTATAGCAATGATGTTGTGTCCACCGGAAAACTTTGGTGATCTTTGGTAAAATCTGCCAAATTACCAAAACACACACCAAATGTTCCAGCTATACGGTAATTATATAGCTATAGTCAACGAAAGGGTAGCCTCGGCAAATGAGGGAGGGGTTTTTAGTCTATACACTATTATACAGTGAGCCTCTGAATTCGGGACACTTTTTACTACAGAGGGTGGGGAATTTGTGGGGAATTTTCCCTTTGTAGATGGTTTTCCCCATTCAGAGACTTAGTAGGAAAGAACAATATTTGTGAAAGGTCAAAGCAAAGTCATTAAAATGTTGAAAAACAGAGGCAGAAGTGTCCCTTATATTCAGAGAATTCTGCAGTTTGGACATACCATTGCAAAGTGTTTTCCAATGCATGCGCGATGACCAAGTCCAAATGGAAAGTAGACGAAAGAACTGGGTCTGGGATTGAACAAGAGCCCTCAGTAACTTGAATATATACACGTACATGCAACTCAATGTTCACTTACTGTTTGTTTTCCTGGTCAAATCTGCTTGGATTGAAAATGTCTGGATCATCAAAATACTCGGGCATTTGAGAAGACAATATGGTGCCCATCTGCAAGTGTGTACATGTACATGTACATCATGGGATCATGGCATCTAGCATAAACAAAATATCAAAACATAACGTACAAAGACCATAGTTCCAGCAGGAAGTGTGATGTCACCCAGGGTGGTATCAGTACATAGTTCTTTTGTGATTCCGCCTACTGGTGGATGCATTCGCAATGTCTCTAAAAGAACCTGAGAAAATTTAACAGCTTTTTGAAAACAATTTATACAAATAATATGTAGCAGCAATTACGTATAAAAGAACAAAATCGAAAAGCACGTCTTAACGCAATGCAATTCTTACCTGTTCTGTGTATTGAAGCCTTTCAAGGTCTTCTCCAGTGACTTCTGCTTTAGTGCCAAGCACATCATCAACCTCCATTTGTACTCTGTGGGAGTCACATGAACACGGAGTGCAAGTACATGTACACAATTATGTATATCACACATCACATGCATGTGTACAATGTACCTAGCCAGAATGTCCGGGTGTAGATGGAGCTGGGCTACAGCGAACGTGAGAAGGTTACCAGTTGTCTCTTGTCCTGTTGGGAAATAATATGTAAGAATTGAGAGGGACTACACAACTGACTGCAAGAATACACAAATAGTATTTATAATAGCTTACCAGCAATGTAGAAGGTAGCAAAGTCGTCCACTAGGTCCTCAATACTTACAGTCTCTTTAGTAGCTGAAAAAATAGTACATTGAGTACTTGTATTTGTGCTGACACATTTACACATTGATATACATTGAAAGTATCTATACCCATACATTGTGTGCTTGACATAGTCGAATCACACACTCTCCTGTTCTCTATACATTTGTAATACTTAACGTAAGGATGGAATTCAGAGAGAATTACGAATAGACACGAAACCTAAAAGAGTTTCTCAGGCATAGGGCATGCACAGACTATTATGTGAATGCTTACTTGTCAATTAAAGGGACAACCTCTCAATAAGGGACACTCTATATTGCACCATTTCTATTCAATTAAGGACATCCCTAATCAATTAAATCAGCTGAGTGAGAAAATGTTTTGTTTGGACTATTATTATTTGCTTGAACTCACAGGCTAGCCCGAGGATATGTGTGAGTATATCGTTGGGTACCTCCACTCCTCTCTCCACCATGGCTATCCTCTTCTTGATGCAGTCTCTACCAATGGTCCTGATGGCCCTCACTGTCTCTCTGTACGCCTCAGCCTCAAAAGGGTGAATATACTGTGGGGAGAGCGAACAAACTCGTACCATTGCAGCCAATAATTACAGTCAGTGAAATGAACCGAGAAGAGTAAGTACTGACAACAACACAATTATGAATGTAAGGAGTACAGGAACATGCAGGTGCGCCCCATTGGAAAATAGGGCTTCGATGAATTTTACCAGTAGTGCATGATTTTACCTATGTGCAGCTTAAATGCAAAGCGGTCGCTAATTATAAAGGTGACTAAAATGTAACTGAACTGATTTTGTGCTAAGGTTCCTGTATGTTGTGATGGCAGTTATACCTGAAAGAAAGGTGACTTCTGTCTCTTCATGAGTCCTTTGAAAACATTTGATATTAGAAATGTCAGTTTTCCTGTTCCCTTGGCTCGTTTCAGACCAAGTGACTTGTCATCCCACTGATCAGAAAAGTCTGAGCCAAAAGCAACCTGAAAATGAAGACCAAACAATGTTTCACGAGGAATTCTACAGACTACCGTATAGCATGTATATTTTGAAGGTATAAATGTTCGCTGTTTTCGCTAATCAAGCATGTATCGCAAACATTTATACCCACGGATTTAATATCGCATGCATGCATGCTGCAGAAAGGCTGCTATTCCGCGAAAATTAAATCCGCGAAAGTTTATACTCTCGAAATATACCCGCTATAATATGCATGGTACTTTGAATACACTATCATACGTGTTCACTGTTTAGTACAATGCACAAAGCTGGAGGGCTAACATTCTACCATTGATGAACGACTAAGACTAATCATATAAGACTAGATCTCATATTATTATTATACGCCTCACACAAATAATGACATGAATTTATGTACTTTAGTAATCTAACAGCAGGTATGTATAGTACAAGGGCTGCATGTACAGCAAAAGAGCATGACGTATGTTATATCATCACTGTATTTGTATACTTGGTAGCTCGATCAGTCTACTGTTAGCATGTTCAGTTGTCAATATCTCTAGCCGGTATTTCTATGGCTGTGTTTTTCTTCACTTTCAAGTTTTCTACCCTTTCCTGTTTATGGAACACTCATTTGTATACTTCCTGGGTGATTATTGTTACGTGAAACACCTTGATGTACCATTGACCCTAAGGTGATGCAATAGCGTACATGTACATGCTGAATTAACACTGCATCCCTGGAAATACAGCAGCAAAATTCGAACCATTGACCCAAAGGTGATGCAATAGTGTACGAGACTACTCACTTTGCTGATGACATAGAGTGTACATTCTGCAAGGTGTTGCTTCATGGGAACATCTGTTTCCCCGTCAGCCAATGGTCTAATACTATCCAGCAACACATCCACACACTTGTTGAAGGATGGCAGTAGACTCTTCAGGTAGCTGTAAGCAATACAATCTGGTAACATTAACACTTCACGGACTCTAACCTTTTATTGAAAGCTGGATCATAGAGCTTTCTCCTTGGCTTCCAAGTGTCATAGTCAGGAACAGATACGAGACCATTACCTAAAAACCTGCAGAGGAAAAAGCAAACAGTATAGGCCATTAGCATCGATCGAGATGTTGTAGACAGATAGGCTAATCACCTTTCTCCAAACAATTGGTTTACGAGGTCGGCCTGATCCTTTGGCTTGTTGTTCTTCACTTGCACAATAATTTCCTAATAAAACCATTAATGATTGATACTAACATGGCACGTACGTTCATAATTACCTTGGTATAACTCGGATCAATGACAACAACAAAAGCTTTCCAAAAGAAAAAAATGACATAAACTTTTGAGTCAGTCTCTTGGTACCTGGAGAGAAGCAAAATCAATACAAGTAGCTAGACTATAGCTTTAGATTATGGTTGACACACCATTTGAAGAACAGATCGAGAACAAACACTTCCTCGTCTCCTTTCTGAGAATCGATCATTTGTTGCATGTGGCCCTTGTAGAAGCTGTGGATTGTAAGTAAAAACTTATTAAAGTATGTACTTATAATCATGTAGGGTACGTACGTAGTGTGTCATATCATCTACTAGCCTCGATTCCAGGGAAAGGCGGCCTGGTATACTTTGTATGTACATGCGTGAAATAATTGACAGCAATTTCATCATACAAGTTGAAAAAAAACAGACAAAGTTAAGAATACGTATGACAAAGTGACCACAATGGCAGCTTTCAGAGACACTAATCAAAGTAGAATAATTATGCTGCAGCAGTGTTGTTCTTCTAGCTCTGTTTATCAAAGAGACAGTTCAAGAAGGCCTCCCAGACAGCTAGAGCTGCCAGCTAGGAAGAGTGGTGGACTCTTTAATACATCAGTATATAGATGAGTGAATAACTTCCTGAGTGTCGAGTTAAAGCTTATTAAAAGCTTTCAGGAGTGATCTTGTCGAACATAAAGGCAAGATTTGGTAGCAGAAGACTTGCCTGGTCCATATTACCATGCACAGCCTCATCAGGAGACCCACAGGAACACATCATGACTTTCCTATAACATCTGTAGCCTTACAGTGTAGGGTGTCGTTAAGTAGAGACTTGGCTTGATACAATAAAGGGTGTAAGACATCTTTGCACAAATACTTCTAAATAAGTTCTATGAACTTCAGAATACAAATTAAGTACATGTATACGGTTTATTTTACTGACAGTATCCACAAATACACGGATTACCTCCTTTTTGGGGTAATGTACGCGCATGCGCATACAAGGTATACCAGGCCGCCTTTCTCTTCGCGGCCTGGAATCGAGGCTAATCATCTACTATCTATGGTCATATTTAGGGCCCCAAATGGCATCAGAATGTATATAGAAAGTACCCACCCATCCTGTGATGGAGGTGGTCACCAAAATATTGTTTTGATTGGTTTAATCATAATCTAGATCTACTTTGCTACGTACCTGGCACCTATAAAATTGTGAAATTGGATAAGCTCTAATTTTCCCATACCAGTGTAGATATATCTATGTATAAACAAGCGGGTTGTACTAACCTGGAGTATTTAGGAGTAGGGATGTGGGAGTACTTGTTGTGGACATGGTAGACATAGCCAGTGAATGCCAGGAAGCACAGACACACAATGAGGACAAAAGCACCGAGTAGTAGCAACAGCACATTCATATCTCCTTTATCAGATGGTTCTTAAGGAACAGCCAGTTGACACTGTCAGAGTGATGAGAGTAGATCTAGATCTTACTGATTAAATACTCAGCATGCACTGCAGCCCCACCCTTCCACCACACACGATGTGGGTGGATCTAGCAAATATAGGTGGGTATCTAAAACCACAAATACATGCATGCAGGAATGATGATGTATACAGTGATTGAGCAAACTTGACTACAGATCTACTTGTGTAATAAAATAATGAAGATAATTATGCATACACGCCTGGTGTTAGCCTCGTCTCCACGCCCCAACTTCCTCAGGCCTGCGTATGAGGTCATGAAGCTATTAAAGGCCTGGTCACAACGACAGTCTACTCTCACTACACATGAATTTCACACACGTATCGTACATATAATTATTATCTCGACAATAATTATCAGTGTATTAATTGATTTGGCTATGAATGACAAAACAAAAGCTAAACAGGAAACATTAGGATTTGATCTTGGACGTAATCAGTTAAAAAAATAGTCGTATGACTGTAAACGGCAATAGAATCAGTGGTAACAAACGGCAGATCCTATAAAATCTTGCACCTCAAATGATCGAACAATAATATTTATCCCCAGACTATGCCAGTTGCTGTGAACACAGACACATGACTTACTGCTTGAATAGATATACACTACACCGTCACTGGCCGCAATGCCTTTCAGTTGACCAGTATCATTGTCAGAGGAGCCAAACATGCGCACAAAATTCCCCTCAGCAGTGAACACATGTACTTGATGATCTGCATCAGCGATGTACACATATCCTGAGTCATCGCAATACACAAGTCTTTGAAAAAGCTCATTTGAAAACTGTGGTGGAAGAAAAGGTCATATATGTGAACACTTTCCAAGTACGCTAACATAAACCAAATCAGTGTTTTGTTGTGGGCTATACTTGCAGGGTGATCAGTGTAACGCAAGCCTTTCACCACCTATAGAGCCGACTGCTGACAGGAAAATTGACCCTCTGATGAAAACTTCTGAATGCAACGATTATTGCATCGAGAACGTACATATTATCTTTCTATCAACAGCAATTAACACCTAATGTATATTGGGCGGTGAAATTATCCTTTACCAGTCGAACCTTTACTCCAGTTGTTTCGAACACACTGATTTGGGGACAACCCATCTCACTATAACAACAATCTGACCTTTGCTGTTGATAGCTACACCACTCGGACCTTTCACTCCACTGATCATGCACGTATGCTGGCTTCACATACACGGCTGACTATTTCAGGAGCCGTTTTGAACTCAGTTGACTTTAGCTGTGACCCTCTTTTAATTAAAGGAAGTATACCTATTATAAAAGCATATAACGCTGTGTATATAGATATGGGGTGCCGTTTGTGTCAAAATGTTAATTTTATCCACTTAATTATGCATATTAAGTGCATTGACTTAATTATACACGTAAGTGCTGACTATATAATACACACTACCCTGACTTATACATAATAACCTGACTTGTATACAAGTACTTTCACTTATACACAATTAAATGCCCTGACCTATTATACACATGCAAGTATGTTAACTTATATCGCACAAGTGCCCTGACTTATACGCAAGTATGCTGTAAATTCCAACGACCTTTTGAGAAAATGAGCAAATTTCATTATCATTTTCCATCGAGTCCAATACTCCGTTTAGATGGTAAACTACATGTATGTGGCATTAATTGATGAGGAGGAGAGCTATACGTGCATGACCAATTTTACTATGGAATATAAAATGAGATGAAGTTAAATGACGGTGTGCCATTGTTTTCATACATACGTATTAATGACTATAATTATAACTGAGTGCTTTGCACGATACAGCCAGCTTTTATGCTCATAATAGCATGCACTGACTAGAGTGTTGTAAAAATTAATGTCAGCACCACATTTGTACACAAGGCTATTAATGAGACAAGAGCTAGAGGCGTTGCAATCATGCATGGCTGGTTGAGAATGCTGTACTCTTTAGTTCATATAATTATACACTGATCTGCACTATGGTATCCCAATTCTCAAAACACATGGTAATGTCTGTTGCACTATTATAACTTTATCCCAGCGGTCTGAGGTACATGCGCAACTTTAAATTTTAAATTTATAGCTGAGTACAATTAGATACTTAGCCAATTACCATGCATGGAAGCTTGTGTTGAATATTTTTCAGTTGAGAAGTTTCCAACCACAAACACGTTTGTGGTTATGACGTTTTAAGACACATTTCATATACCACCTAAGTTGAATCAGAAGCAAATGAGGATATGGAGCGTCTTTCCATGTTATAAACACGTACAGAACTTGCATGCAGCCATGCACAGGGGAGCAGACGTGCCTCGGATTAATAAATTCCACGTAAAAAAACACAGATGCCCACAGGTGTAGAATACATACAGTTTATAACGATATCACCCCATATCTGGAGTACAGCCTCTGGCTTGGGGACGGCAATTTCATTGTGACAACAGGAGATAGAATATAGTATCTTCGAAGATCTTCTTTAAACCAATCTCCCACAAAAAACGCACATGCATGCATGGATGTGCTCCACATGGTATATGTATGGGTAGCACGAGACAGTTTTGATGGGTCAGCCAAATAATTATATATAGCTAGCGCCAACGTTCGAGTTCAAAGTTCTTAGCTTTTACACTTAATACTTGCCATCTCAACTTTTCAAGTAATAATATTATTAAAGCAGAGTGTCCGTTGTATTAGAACAACGAAAATTGCCCAAAAGAGTGTCCGGGGTAATTAGAAGTGGTTGATAAATTAAATTAGAAGATATGCGGTAGTTGTGATAGGCATGCAACCACAAAATAAGTACCTTATTGTTACTTTTATAAACGGGTACTAATTGAATTTTTAGCGAATTTTAGCGAATTTGTAATTAACGCTAAATTAAGTTGTTGTTTTTTTTTGGGGGGGGGGGCAAAACTACTGAGTTACTGAGTACATAAATTACTGAGTACTAAATGAAACCATGTACATGTATATAATATAATGATGAATTAGTTGCTACAAAACAAAAAGTGAAAATAAAAATTAATGTTGAAACATTTAGTTACGTTCTAGGTGTCCCTCGACAACCTTGGACCTCGATTGGCTCAAGAAGTACATCCTTAGCTGGTCTGTTTCTTGATGACCTGGCACCCCTAATTGCCATAATGGATGCCCTCAGTAGAGCGAAGCTCAACTGGCATCTTATCCACCCTATCATTGTATTGTAGGGTACATCTCTCTTCTCACTGAGCATCGACGACAGTCTCTTGTAGAATGTTGTCGCAGCTCTTCCCATGCCTCCAGTAGACGAGAGGACTAGTGGTGTGAAAGTCGAGTGTTCCACTTCCCGAATACACTGTTCATAGTGGTGTTTCTTTTCTAGCTCATGTCGTCTGTATGTAGATGCTAGAGAGGTTCGCTAAATTAAGTGCGCGCTAATAATAAAACACAATTAAAAATCATTTAAAAACATTTTTTTCTTTTTTTGTAATGTACTTTTGAGAGTAAGCTAAGCAAGGTAGCCTTTTTGTCATCTGTACTTGCATCTTTTGAGACATAATTATTGTGGTAATGAATTTGCACAAATCCACCAAAATTAGTCCCTAAAAACAGAGAAAAATCTGAAAACGCTAAAATTACTACCCGTCTATAATAGTAACATTAAGGTACGTAGACTCTATATAGTTTTTAAGAGCTATAATTAGGCCTCGAGACATAGCTGCACAAGGGATACGGTAAAGCTGACTGTGTGCTGTGTGGGTGTGTGTGTCTGTCTGCATGTGTGTCTGTTCCAGCTGTCGCATGCCGTACCTCCTCTGTCTGGTGACAGAACCTTAGCTGTACTCACATGGCAGAGGAGGTACGACAGGCGTGGTGCAGCTCAAGTAATTAGCCTTTGATTGAGCAATAATTATCCGCCCACATCTGCTGAGAGTAATTAAGGCTTAAGCTGCACCGCGCCTGTCGGACCTCCTCAAGAAAAAGAAGTAAGTTGATTCTGCCACTCTATGGCGCTTACTTTCCATCAGCTGAATGTCGTCATTGGAATGCATTTTTAACGACTTCTTTGTCTTTCTTGCCTTCGATCAAGAAATAGCAGCCACGTGAGCTTAACATAAAACATTAACTACAGTGGAACCCCTTTAAAGCGGACACCTTTGGGGAACAATGTTATACAAAGGTGGCCTTTGTTGAGAGGTTGTTTTGTACACAAACTGTTCATTTGGGACCTGGGTGCCTGGCCGTTATATAGCAGCTGGCCTTTATTTGGAGGTGGTTGCAGAGGTTCCACTGTGTATCACTAACTTTGTATTTTCTTCATGTGTGTATTTTCTTCATGTGCATAATGTTGTAATGTTAGATTCTGAGTTTACCAGGTCGACAGCTGTAGGGATTATTACTGCGTGCCCACACGAGGATCTGGCTCCTCTAATGGACATGATTGACCACTGTACGGTAGTTATGTACTTAAAGCTACATGTATATACTCACACAAATGCCACACCGGAGGAGAGAGAACGATAGTCGGCATCTTAGCCAACACATCGTACTATTGTAGGGATTATTCCATTTGGTTGCCAGTAGTGATGCCAGTCATTCGTAAAATGTGTTAGCCTCATTACCTAACCCCCCTGTGGCAGAGAGTACCAGTTAGCATGTTCAATCTCTCTTATTCCTTGTTCATAGGCCCGCTTTTTGGTCCGGAGGAGAGTTGGGTGTGGGGCTAAATGGGATCCCGGATGGATGTCACAGGTAATTAATTAGTGCTGATTAAATTCCTTGCTGCTTTATCTAGAAACCCTCTGGCTGTACACTCTCCAGTCACTAATCAGAGGAAGTCCGACATGCATGCATGAATCACTACAAGTTCAGTGCATTTGGCCTGGACATCATCACGTGACCGCAATGACATCAGTACACTGAACTTGTAGTGATTCGTGCACGCATGTCGAACCTTTTTCTGGTCGCTAATAACAAATTATAGCACATCATACGATTATGAGCCTAATCATGATAATTATGTATACTACTACGGTACATCTACTCCCTTTTATAAGGCTGAATCCGGTCAGGGACAATAAAAATCACTCTATGTTTGCGCATGCGCACATAGTATAGGAAATTTAGGATTGGACAACATGCATTCTCTGGGACACATTAATGGCTGGAAGTACCAAACCAACGTACTGCTCCAAAGTCATTCAGCTTCCCACACCTCAACACCTCTGGCCTAGAAGAGTATGAAATCAAAAAAATCGCAAAGATGAGATTTGCTACTAATTTTCTCAAAGGTCCAACGGATCCCTTTGGAAGAGATAAAGATTCAATTCTCAGCCTCAAAGCTTTCAAGGGATTAACTGGAATGAAAGTACTTGATCAAGAGAACGATTCAAAATGCAAAAAGTTTGTCCGAAGTGTTTATCAATCTACGTGATTACATATCCTTCTTCAATTAGTACCTCATTGAGCTGTTGGGATCACCTATATAGTGACCAAGAACAACTGCGTGAGTACTCTTCTACAGTTCTGTCAGCGAAATGTGTATAAAAGTTCCCAGTGACATTATATTTTCCTCACGATCTCGTAATCAAACAGCTGTACTAATTCTCAAGTGCACAAGAGCATTACACCACACTAGAGTGTGTACAAGAGCTGAAGTGAAGAATTGCTGAAACACTTGGTGTACGAGCAGCAGCGCTACAACTATGTTCAATCAGACAATTCAAGGCTGTGTGGAGTTACACTTTCTCATCTCAACGACTGTTGCTAAACATATCTACCCAGTGTCCTCTACTGTACAAACGACTCTCAGTGGGATGAGGGTCAAAGTTCTTTCTCTACTAGTTGATTGTGACATGAGCAAATGTATGGTGGTGAGGTTGAATCCTGCTGGACGTGCTTCCAGAAATATATTTGTAATTTAACTGGAACCACTAAAAGTTTGTCCTTGATTGTTCTGAATTTTTTGTACTTCTGCATGTGGGTATAGTCATGAACCATTTTCTCTACTTCTAGTCTGTCAATAGGACCAGATACTTGCCCAGTTGAGAATATGTTGCTTGCTCTTCAGTGCTTGAACCATGATATTCAGATCAGTGCACTTTCGATGATCTGTAATCTCTTGAACGCGTTGACCAACAGCGATAGAAATGTTTTCAGATGAGGGTACTGTGTATATACAACTCCTTGAACTGTCCCAAAATCATAACCAGCAACAACGAGAGAGACAGTACTGTAAACAGCTCTACTGCATAGCGAGGTGGTAGTTGTCTGACGTTTGCACATTCGGGAACACCATGCTCATTACACAAACACACTCGTGAAGGGTTAGAGGTCACGGAGGAAAGACCGAAATTTGCAATGATTATTTTAAATTGTAGAACCAGAGAAGTTGTAACTGTATCTTGACATCTACGTTGCAGTGCACTCCCATATATATTGTCTCCTCCATTACTTGCATAGTTGCTCATAAATGTACCAATTGGTGGATCTTGTCAACCATAATGGAACCTGTTCTTGTAAAGCATTTGTATGATGCTTTTACATTCTCCTCCACATAATTATGGCACCACCCACTTGGTTAGCTCTATTGTTAGAAAAATATAGTGAAAAGAAATTGCCCATGTAAATCCTTGATAAATGCAAAGCCATTGCACCTCCCCTTATACCTGTGTTGTTGATAAATACATTCCTACCATGAAACACTATGCTACTTGACACGGAAGCAATAGCAGTTTTTCCGTTATCAATAAAAGTACATCCATTAATAATACATGCCTTGATTTCAACAACATTTACAATCCCGTCTAAATCCTGATAAGGCTGATTGCCGATGAACACTGATCTCTCCAGCAATAATACAACCACTGACGTTACTTCATCTCTCCCAAACAAAACGTCATATTGTCTTGTCCCTCTCAATCTTCACCACATATTTATTTTCCCTGAATGTTGAATTTACAATGTTGATGTTCACAGCGGCATTTATTTGAGTTGGCACTAAATGCAATGCAACCTATCCTCAAGAAGTGTGTTTGTAATGTTCACAGTGTACTGTGATCTGCAAAAACAGCTTGGGCATCAATATACGTACCGGTGACAGAATCACTGCTTACTGGGAAATAGAACAACACCCTCTTTCTTCCAACAACGGACGAGTTTGTAAGTATCACGATATAGAGCAATGAATATAACTCATATGCTTAAAGTTAACAAATGTTCCATTTCTTTGTGCAAGTTTCGTGTCAGCCCTCACATTATTCAAATGGATATTTGTGGATACAGTGCTGTAAACATTTTAGTAGATTGCTGGCAGATCTATGATTGTCATAATTATATTGGTCAGATTCAAGTGTTTCCCAAAGTTATAGTTTGAAGTCACTGCAAATAGTCACTATATACTGCTTAGTATATCATTTCACTTTGAATTCTGCAAAATCAATACCTTTCCCCCAATAACATTATCCACAGCATGCATATTCAGCTAAGCAAACACAATGAGTACATGACTTTTGTACATGACTTTTGTACGTATTATAATATATATAGGTTTTAAATTCTCATGGGCAGGTCTCTGAGGCATCTGGCCTCATTAAATTAGGAATAAATCTAATGAAGCTATAGCACTCCATGCACCAGGTTGACCGTTCTGTTGATTTTATTACTACAAAATAGTAGTTGTCCTGCTAACTATATACACCTGGTCTTTATTCAAGGTATACGTATTTACAGCTGAAGGAACAACAGACCCAGCAGAAAAGAGCAATGACACTCGCTTCGGAAAGAGGAGCTTCAAACTGGCTAACCACACTACCCATTGAAGAATTTGGATTCACCCTGCACAAAGGTGCGTTTCACGATGCATTGGCCCTGAGATATGGCTGGAAACTAAATCGTACTCCCTCAAATTGCTCGTGTGGAAGCTCCTTCTCAGTGAACATGCTCTCTCGTGCCGGAAAGGTGGATTCCCCTATCACCCGACACATTACCGCAAATTTATTAACAGAAGTGTACCATGAGGTTAACATCGAGCCAGACCTGCAACCTGTCACAGGAGAAACGTTTCAGGAAGCCTCTGCCATCACACAAGATGGGGCATGACTATAGAAGTTGCCATGAGCGGATTCTGGGGAGGTAGGCACGCGGAAAGAACCTTCTGTGATGTGAGTGTTCAACCCACATGCTCGCTCAAACAGAAACACTAATCTCACGTCTTCAAGTGCTATCGGAAACACGAAAGGAAGAACGCCTATATATACGAACGAAGAGTCAAGGAGATAGAGCATTCCTCGTTCACACCCCTGGTTTTCTCGGCAACAGGCGGACTCGGAACTGAGGCAAACTACAAGCGCTTCGCCTGTCTCCTGGCATCCGAGAGAGATGATCCCTATACCTCGACTATGTCCTGGCTGAGATGTCGCCTCACCTTCTCTCTGTTAAGATCATCAATACAATCCACCAGGGGAGTACACTTGCACCCAGGATGTTTCCTTAGATCTCCAGGGGCGACTTTGGAGAATCCATCAGATTTTCTTCGTTAGCGGGTTGTTTATCAGCAATTAGCGAATCTGTGCTCACAAAATTGATGCTTGACTCAAGTGACAAACTATCTTTAACTCATAAATCATAGATATTCTCAAATATCTCTGCATAAATGAGAGGTACGGAAACTTTGTGGACTTCGGACAAACATTCCATATAGTGCTGCCACTACTTCACTGCATTTAAAATGTGCTGGGAAATATGCTTTGTTCCATACAGTTGTAATTATTATGAAACCAATTTGGTGTTTTTTCACACAAATCAAAAAACTATAATTTATATAGTTCTGACTATAATTATATACATGCATGTGCATGCATGTACTCTCTCTAGAGCTATAGCACTATATCTGTGTTCAAAAAGTATATAGTATCCTTGACGTTGTGTCTGCTTAAAACAGTGAGGCCAAAGCCGCAATAAGTCCAGTGAGCACCATCATTGGCACGGCAACAGTAGACGCAGCATCATTAGTACCAGCGCTAGTACCGCCGGGGCAAACTGAGAAGAAGGTGGTATTAAGAGACATAATAATTATATATGTCACAACAACCATGCATGGATGGTCAATAGTATAGCCTCCAGACCAGACCATTCTCATTGAGAAAGAACAGGCATGCATGCACCTATAGCGTTATTTTAGAGACAACCTGCTGGGAACGAGGCTATACTATAATTGTAGCTTTGCATGCAAATTGTTTTATACCAGTAAACATTTTTATACTACTATAATTTTATTATATGTAAAAAGACGTACATTGTGTTATGCTGTTTGGTAATTGACAAGTGGTGAAAAGTGCTGCAAGATCGTTGATACAGGGCAGTTGACAAAAAGCCTCAAGGTTGGTGGCAGCGGTCTGTATGCATGATACATATAGTATAGTTGCATGCATTCATGCATGGGTCGAGAAAATAAGTTAATAACAAACTTGTCAATTTGTTGCTTGAATGCATGCAGTAT
Organism: Halichondria panicea; assembly: GCF_963675165.1. NCBI lineage: Eukaryota > Metazoa > Porifera > Demospongiae > Suberitida > Halichondriidae > Halichondria > Halichondria panicea. The sequence continues at coordinate 6,386,409 of NC_087382.1, read as the reverse complement.
AGTGAACACTGAGCTTACAGCTAACATGGTGTTGCATTCTTGAAGGTTTGCATTATCTCGCAATCCATTACTCAAGCAAAGAGCATCTTGACAATTGACTGCAGCAAAGCAAGCCACCAGTACGACTACGACAAGCACAATCTTCATTGTCTAACAAAAGAAAAAGGTTGAATCACATGCATGCATGCATGCATGCAGTATTAACATTGTGTTGACAAAATAATGTCAAAGACAAGACATAGTATGATTGCCATGTAACTATACATGAATGCATGCATGCATGTATACAACAGTATATAGATGGTGAATACATTTTTTTTTATATATTATGTATATGTATTTCTTACCATTATAGAGTGTTCAATTTGGGCTATTTCTTCTTGACTGATGGAAAGATAAGCTGGTTAGTCTTCTTACTTGATGTTGCATGGAGTTGCTGGCTTGTTATAACTTGTCAATCAAATCGCTCCTTTTATACTCTATAGGAGCTGGAATCGAAAGCTTTTTGATTGATATTCATCAGATTGACTATTCTTTGCTGGAATATGGGATTGGAATCAGACTTTCCGCTGCATGCGTATGTATAGATAATTCATTATTAAGAATTGTTATTCTTGCGCTGGTGGGAGAGCATCTGGCACAATGCATACCCATTGAGTGTCGCATCTTGTAACCATGCACACATCCTGTGTGGGCCGTAAGTCCCAAAAGCAGATTTCTTTCCCAAAATCTACTGCATTTACACACAGTGCAAGTGCATATAATCCCCCTCAGTGCATTACTGTGTGTAAATGCAGTGGATTGTGGGAAAGAATGTGTGGGTGAACTATAGTTGCTGTACTCTTATAGGATATTTATTGCATTTTGTAACCACACCAGTGCATGTTTCACATCCTGTGTAGTCTAGTAGCTCTATTAAAGTCTATAAGTCTTCAGCTATATACATATTAAGTGTGCATGGGTGAAGTCCTAATTGCTGTACTCTTATCAATTGCCGGAAGTGTGTGAGAGCCCATATGAAATAATCGTACTTCTATGCAAACACAAGACTAGTATTAGGCCCTGAAAAAGTATACTCAGAATATAATTTTAGCAAAATACCGTATAGCGGGTAATTTTCTTGGAACAAAATATTCGTGGTTCAGCAATATTGAGACATTTCGTGGGTAATATTTTCGTGGTTGCTGCTTGGATTGTAGGTAAAGGTAGGCAAGGTCGCTTCATTCGTGGGTAAATATTCGTGGTCAGACCTCCAACCACGAAAACCACGAATATTTTGCCCCACGAAAATTACCCACTATACGTAGGTGTCTAAAGAATAATTGGGAATAATAGGCAATGTCCATTTTTGGTAAATATCATTACATTAAGTTTTGCATAACGACGTTTTCATGGCAAACAACAATGCTGAAGTTGAGGATCAGTTCAAGTCAGCAAGATAACAAGATAACACTGAGAATCATTAATTATTACGTTGTGTGTCAGTTATGTGCTGTGTCTACGTCTTAATTTTAATATGTCACATTTTTGGGCTTTTTATGAGAATAATCGGATTTTTTATGAGAATAATAGGCACATTTTTCAAGAATTAATAATGGGTGAGAATTTATCAGGGCCTAACTAGTATACATCATTGCACTTTTTAACCTTGGTATGCAAACACAAGTATTATATATAGCCTCGATCCCAGGCCGAGTTTTCGGCCTGGGATCGAGGCTAACACATAGTGTGCATTTGCAGCCTACACATTTTTACGGTGGCCCTGAGTGCTACTCCTAGTTGGTAGTTGGCAGTTGCTAGTTGGCAGTTGGTAGTGGCAGTTGGTAGTTGGCAATTGGTTATTTGTGACCTTTAAACTTTGCAACGAACTAATGCCAGGAATTATACTCTAGATCTGCAAAACCTGTTTCTCTAAGCCTTCATTGATGGGGGCAAGCGAACACACGTTAGTGCAGTCTAATTGCCAGCAAAGACTACATCTTCTACGCCAGTTAGCAAATGTTGTATATATAGATCTTTGCACTGCCTCTAATCTTTTAACCATAACTTTAAACGGCCTCAATAGAATCTAAGATATTATAAGTGCCATGCAAAACCTGTTTCTATAATGCCCTAGCTCCCTACCGGGAATATATAGATGGGGATTAGACTTGAAATTACCTCCCTACATGCATAGATGTGTACATAATTATATATAATATGATATTTTCGTCTTAGGCCAGCTAGATATCTAGCAATTATCAGTATCATAATTTTAACTTAGTCTACATAAAAACAGGCTATAATTATTGTTGCAAAGTTTAAAGGTCACGAACATAACAACTGCCAACTGCCAACTACCAACTCCCAACTGACACAAGCTGAGTACAATCTAGCAGTATAGAGTGGAGCAATTCCCAGAATCAGGCAACCCTGCAAAGCAGAGCTACACTTGTTTCTTTGTGAGGGTTGTAAAGTGCTGATAGTTATAAGCTTATAGCTGGAGTATTGCTGACTCAGCAATACTCTAGTACTCAGCAATACTCTCAATAACTCTAGCTGTGTAGTTTGGCAAAAACGGGGATCGGTACATTCTGGCGCAAATCGAAAAGTTCGGTAGTTTTTTTCAAGTTATCACTGCTCGGACTGGAAGCGACTTGGCCTATCCAAGTTTTCGCTGGATAGTAGTTCCATGGCCATCTGTTAGTGTGTGTAATTAGTTTTAATCAGTCTTGTTTTGTTCGTGCGTTACACGCCCTTTTACCTGACGCACTTTGATGTCTGACGGAGTTCGGCGACTTACTCTAGTTTTTATTGCTTTAATGCAAAACCATACGCATTAAATGACTGTCTGAAAACCAAAACCGACTTGTCCTAGCCTAGAAATTAGTACAACTGCTTTGAGAACCCATTGCTAATCAAGAATGTCTAGTAATGGCTCCCTATATTGCTGTTGTGCAGTTGAGTGGTCAATTGTCTTCTGTGAATTGCCTTCTCCAGCACGTCTCCGCTTATAATTAGGTGATGTAACTGGACTTCACTCTATAATAAAAGTGGTATACAATGGTCGCTATGAATTGAACGAATACAACTCCCACTGATGTGTAGGTAACTGCTATGTCGTCTATAGAGTTTGGTAACGTAAGGTTTGCAATGTACGATACTTCAAGAATTGACAACAGCATGTGGTTTGTACATTGTACCGCATAGTAGACCGTAGATGAATAATGCTAGACCAGCAATTGAGATAACCAGTATGTTTATTCTGGGCATTACTGCAGATGTTAGAGCAAATAACACGGAGAACGACTCGAATTATCAGCAAGAGACCGACCCAATACTGACGCTCTAGTTTGAGTTGACCCAGGAAAGCATCAAAAAATGGTCGCCACCTGTTTATCCATGCAACGCAGTGGCTTCAAATCCGATTCTTGTCTGAGGTACTTGTAAGTTACCATTACAAATGTAAATGGAAACCAAAGTAGAAGCAAGGTAGATAAAGCTGCAAGGAAAATGATAACATGAGGTGCTCCAAAGTAAGAAACATTTCCATCAAACGACCACACCACTCTAGTATCGTGGGGATGCTCAAGGACAGAGAATTCAAAAGCAGTGATTATTGTGCGTAGCAGTTTTGTGTAGGAGAGGAGAATCAGTGTAGCAATTGCAGGTACCGAATTGTTACCAAATAACTTACTGGCCCTTGTTGAATAATGAGAAACAATAATAATACTTAATGTTATCGACCAAACGTGCAGTGGGAAGAGGAATTGTAGCCAGGTTTTCCAGTACGCTGTCATTCCAACAAAGAAACATGTTTCGATTCCAAGGTCAAGGTTCAACCAAGCAATAAAAACATTTAAAAACAACATAAGTTGTCAGATATAATTATTTACAGGAAGCAAGATACTTTTGTTGGCCCATATGATGTTTGCATATAAAACAAGATACCATTGATTTTTGGAATGATTATTTTAAATTGTCTAACCAGAGAAGTTGTAACTGTATCTTGACATCTACGTTGCAGTGCACTCCCATATATATTGTCTCCTCCATTACTTGCATAATTGCTCAATTGGTGGATCTTGTCAACCATAATGGAACCAGTTCTTGCAAAGCATTTGTATGATGCTGCTTTTGCATTCTCCTCCACATATAATTATGGCACCACCCACTTGGTTAGCTCTATTGTTAGCAAAATATAGTGATGAGAAATTGCCCATGTAAATTCTTGAGTAATGCAAAGCCATTGCACCTAGCTCCCCTTATCCCTGTGTTGTATATTCCTACCGTGAAACACTATGCTACTTGACACGAAAGCAATAGCAGTTTTTCCGTTATCAATAAAAATACATCCAATAATAATACATGCCTTGATTTCAACAACATTTACAATTCCGTCTGAATCCTGATAAGGCTGATTGCCGATGAACACTGATCTCTCCAGTAATAATACAACCACTGACGTTACTTCATCTCTCCCAAACAAAACGTCATATTGTCTTGTCCTCTCAATCTTCACCACATTTTTATTTTCCCTGAATGTTGAATTTACAATGTTGATGTTCATAGCGGCATTTGTTTGAGTCGGCACTAATGTATAAATGCAATGCAAATTATCCTCGAGAAGTGTGTTTGTAATGTTTACAGTGTACTGTGAGCTGCAAACAGCTTGGGAATCAATGTGTGTACCGGTGACAGAATCACTGCTTACTGGGAAATAGAACACCCTCTTTCTTCCAACAACGGACGAGTTTGTCATAGTAAGTATCACGGTAGAGCAATGAAGAAAACTCATAAATTATGCTTAAAGTTAACAAATGTTCCATTTCTTTGTGCAAGTTTCATGTCAGCCGTTACATTATTCAAATGGATATTAAGAAAATTATAGGCACCAGGACCATAAATTTTGAATATCCCATCATCGTGAAGAATAAAAGTTGAAAACTCTGTCATGATGATATTTTGGTTGCCAAACATAAAAGATCAGATGCTCCATCAATAGTTGAGTAATTTGCTTCAATATTTAGAGTGTTATTGCTCCCTAGAATGATGTTGAGAAAGGTTATGTGTGATACTGTAAATCCAGTAACGGTACAGTGTGTGTGTGTGTGTGTGTGTGTGTGTGTGTGTGTGTGTGTGTGTGTGTGTGTGTGTAGGGTTGAATTGTAGTTATCGTTATTGAAGTGAAACTGGTCACAACATACACAGACTAGCTACTGTAATAACCCATGGTCATGACAAATTGGCCCCTTATTTCTAAGCTTTCATTAAGTTGGATCAGTGATACTAAAGTTACCGCAACCCCCCCCCCTCCCTCCGTCTGTTATGACTGTATTATAGAGGGTGACCTGCATATATAGGGTGATCACAATAGATTAGTGTTGAGCTCTTATCTGGTGTAGAGGGATTCTAGACAGGCTAGACAAATTAGCTAGAGACAGGCTCCTAGCTATAGGCAACAACAACTAGTTACAGACAAATTGACTTCACAGTGTAGCTTAACCAAATTCTTAGATTGAGAAGCAAAATATCAACTGACAATACAGGGTAAAACAAAGTTAAAGTGAAGTGAGGCAAAAAAGGTAAACAAAACCTTAAATACGTGGAGCGGGGCCCCAGAGGCTCGCACAACAACAAAGGGAGAAATTGGAGCACTAACAATGAGAATTGAGTGATATCAACATCAACATCAAATCATGGTTAAGGTAGTAGTACATATTACATAACATAAGGTGTTAATAAGGTTCTAATAAATGTTAATTTAAAGTAGGTACATTGACCATTAGTTTCAGTATACTAAGAAAGACACACATGCTGGCAGTCAACAAATGCCCTAGTGGAGGCACTGGTGTTCACTAATGGAGGAACTGTAACTGAGAAGTGAAGCACCTGCTTCTTTGTACACACGGCATCGAAAGTATCGTGTTTATTAATTAATGCTAGCAAACAATTCTAATTGAAAGATTTAACTTCTTGAGGAACCGTGCAGGCAGGGGAACTGCACATTGTTTGCGTTTTTCGAGGGCAGAGTAGTTAACGCGAAAATTAAAACCGGGATATACTCCCACGCACTGGTATTTCACATGAAGCTATTGGTGGGTGTGGTTTACTGGCATTGAAACTCGCCCACAAAATAGCGAAATTTTGCACCTACGAAAATGTTGGTAAAGCAGAATTAACGTGCAGTTACCAAAATGAATAGCAAAACAATTGCCAGATATGAACAATAGCTGCTGTTTGGCAATTGCAATCTACGTTATGACTGCTTAAATTATTGCAAATAGTGAAATCCATTCAATTCTCACGTTTTAACTTTATTGACGGATATTCATCTTACCTTCTTGAGCTGAAGAATCGTCTCAATCGCGAGCGTGTGGGTGGAGGGTTGTCGTGGCAATAGTACTCTCGTAGAAAAGATACCCAGTACGACAGATTAGCGGCCAGTCCGATAGAGGGGCATGTGAAGAGAGTGGGCCCGTATGGAGGGGGCGTCTGTGTGGTGTGTGAGACAGAGCATGATATACTTGTGTTCCCACTTCTAATATATACCTAATCTCAGGAGTGTATGAAGACAGAGGAGGTACGACATCCCCGAAAGAGAAGGATAGGCAACGCTAATAATAGCTGCAGCTATAGTATCTGTTGTGAGACAGAGAATGATATACTTGTGTTCCCACTTTTAATATATACCTAATCTCAGGAGTGTATGAAGACAGAGGAGGTACGACATCCGCGTGTCAAAGGAAATGTTTTAGACACACATTCCTTAGGTCAAAGTTCAATATAATAAGAAATGTGGGTGTTTAAAACACGCAGATGACACGCGGATGTCGTACCTCCTCTGGTATGAAGAGAAGTATGCGACCCCACACACATTCCATTCTATATCTCGGACTGAATCCGTCATTAACACTTGTAGTTGTGTAAACTGTTAGCCATGAATAAAATTAAATGTGGGCTGGAGGTACAAACCATGCATGTATGCTGATATCATTTTTAACTAATTAACCACTACACCTACGCACCCACTTAAGATGCGGTCTGATAGTGACGTGGTATAACATACTTGTATGGTTTACACTACAACTGCCACAGTTGGATACTCCTCTTCATACATGCACTCCTGCTAATCTATATAGCATGCACTTCAAACTATAATTACTATACTATATACATGCAGTAAGCAAGAGAGGTATATACAGAAACTCGGATAAACATTCCATGGTGCTGCCACTACTTCACTGCACTTAATATGAGCTGGGAAATATGCTTTGTTCCATACAGTTGTAATTATTATGAAACCTATACATGCACATGCATGTTTAATGTTTAAATATTCATATTGGAGATAAACTTAAAATTTGGTGTTTTTTCACACAAATCAAGCTGAATAAAAGACTATAATTTACTGAATACATGCATGTGCATGTATTCAGTTCTCTAGAGCTATAGCACTATATAATATCTGTGTTCGAATATCAGTATATAGTATCTTTGACGTTGTGTCTGCTTAAAACAGTGACGCCAAAGCCGCAATAAGTCCAGTGAGCACCATCATTGGCACGGCAACAGTAGATGCAGCATCGTTAGCACCAGCGTTGGGGCAAACTGAGAAGAAGGTGGTATTAAGAGACATCATAATTAACACAATAACCATGGATGGTAAATAGTATAGCCTCAAGACCAGACCATTCTCATTGAGAAAGAACAGGCATGCATGCACCTATAGCGTTATTTTAGAGACAACTCAGCTGGGAACGAGGCTATACTATAGTTGTAGCTTTGCATGCGCACTTGTTGTATACCAGTAAACATTTTTATACTACTATATATGTAAAAAGACGTACATTGTGTTATGCTGTTTGGTAATTGACAAGTGGTGAGAAGTGCTGCATAACCGTTGATGCAGGGCAGTTGACAAAAAGCCTCAAGGTTGGTGGCAGCGGTCTGCATTCATGTATACATAATAGTATAGTTGCATGCGTTTATGCATGGGTCAAGAAAATTAGTTAAATAAATAACAAACTTGTCAATTTGTTGCTGAGAATGCATGCATGCAGTAGTGAACACTGAGCTTACAGCTAACATGGTGTTGCATTCTTGAAGGTTCGCATTATCTCGCAATCCATTACTCAAGCAAAAAGGATCTTGACAATTGACTGCAGCAAGGCAAGCCACCAGTACGACTACGACAAGCACAATCTTCATTGTCTACAAAAGAAAAAGGTTGAATCACATGCATGCATGCATGCAGTATTAACATTGCGCTGACAAATGTCAAAGACAAGTATAATTGCATAGACATGAATGCATGCATGCATGCATGTATACAGATGCATGAATAATTTTTTTATATGTATACTATAATTATATGTATAAATTATGTATTACATGTATATCTTACCATTATAGAGTGTTCAATTTGGGCTATTTCTTCTTGACTGATGAAAGGATAAGCTGATTTGTCTTCTTACTTGATGTTGCATGGAATTGCTGGCTTGTTATAACTTGTCAATCAAATCGCTCCTTTTATACTCTATAAGGAGCTGGAATCGGATTGATATTCAAGATTTACTATTCTTTGCTGGAATAGGGAATTGGAATCAGACTTTCCGCTGCATGCGTATGTCATTATAGTTATTCTTGCGCTGGTGGGAGAGCACCACAATGCATTCCCATTGAGTGTCCCATTTTGTAACCTTCCATGCACCAGTGCATGTTTCACATCCTGTGCATGTGGCAGCTATAAGTCTTCAGCTATACATAATTAACTATTGTGTGGGTGTCGTGAAGTCCTTATATTTGCTGTACTCTTATGTCATCGGCCTATTGAGTGTCGCATTTTGTAACCACACCAGTTCATGTTTCACATCCTGTGTGGTAGCTCTATTAAGTCTTCAGCTAGTACCTATAGTGTGTGGGCGAAGTCCTAGTTACTGCATACTCATTATAGGTCATCAATTGCAGGAAGTGTGTGAGAGCCATAGGACTTGTAATTTTAACTGCTACAGTGTGTGTATCAGTGTTACTAGATATCTACTAACTTGTGGGAATAGAAACATTACCTCACACACACACCCACCCACACACACACACACGCAGGACTCACTCATTAAGTGCTCCACACTACAGCTCTCTATTTGTGTTAGTGGGTGTCAGAGTGGCTGAGTCATGATCAGTCAGTAATATCATCACTTACGAATGGTAAGCGAATAACACTTTCATAACAATTGCTATTATTTTTGTTATGCTGTATAATTGTTCGTATAAACAAGTTACTTTTAATATGTGATTATTGGGAGCAAATGGACTGTAAAGTTGTCAGTTTCGTGTCACTGAGTGTTTTAAAATTGCTATAGAAAGCTATAATTAAGCTCTGAGGCATCTGGCCTCATTGACACATTTGCTCAACATAATTTTCTTTGGTCTAAGCATGCCTACGTACCATGTGATATAATATAGGCCTCCCAAAGAGCTAATCAGTGAAGCAATAGCACTCCACCAGGTTGATCGACCGTTCTGTTGATTGAATTGCTACAAAGTCTGATTGTATAGTAATCGACTTCGCAGAGCACGAACATCTAGTCATCACTGCATTTAGTATTGTGTCATTGCTAGTAAATTTTACTTTAAACCCATAGCACATGCACTGCAAGATTTAGGTTACCACCACTGATCCTTCTCTCTGTCAGAAATGAATCAGATGCATGTGCGTACTTGTACTTGTCTGTCTGCATATACTATGGGGTACTTGAATGCTGGACTCAACGATGCGAAGTATAGATGCATGGTCAGTGACTCATACAATAACTGTACATGTGATTAGCTTTGCTTCATACTACGTATGTACATTCTATAAAATGCACCACGTGGTCTGGAATATCAGGATCATTCTGCTTCTATTTAATTAAATATTAGCACAGCAATTGTAACGCACCTAAACCATGCAGAGGAGGTCTGACAACTATAGAGACAAATGTGGGCCTGGGAACGTGGCCCTATAATTATGGTAGATAGTATAGAGATATATAGATGTATGTGCGCGCACATAATATAGCCATGCAGCTATACGCAGAGTCCAGTGAAAATAGATAGAGGTTGGTCACCTGTAGAAAGTTGTAACTTATTCTTTTGTTTTTATAACACTTGTAAAAAAAGTTGTATTCCTAAGTCTATAAGAAAGCAAATACAGTAGACTCTCGTTAATCCGGCCACCCTTGGGACCATGCAGCTTGGCCGGAATAGCGAGGTGGCCGTACTTCAGATAATTAGCCGCGGCTTAAAAAAGACCTTACCTCGAATCTAATCACTGATTTGCGGTTCTTGTCTCGAGGATAATGAAAGATAATGAATCATTCTGCTCTCTATTTAAGGTTACGGTAAACAGTTTGCTCATGAATATTCATGATTTTCTTATAATGATTTTTGTGAAACTATAAATGCCATGAGAGAAATTTGAAGCACATACATGATAAATATATCGGTGTATCAATCTGTATGACAAGTATCAATCTTCAAAACATCTTCCAGTGGAAGCTCTGAGCGATCATCAAGTTAACTAGAAACAACACAAAACTAGTAGTCATTTTAAACTTCCAAAAACACTTCTAGCTCTGTGTTCTTGCTCTTATATGATGCTTCTTACCATTCTGGAGGGCGGGTCGAAGCGTTTTTTTCTTTCCAGGCCAACAAACTCTCACAAAATAAAAATATGTAGACTAACTCCACTTAAAATGGCGGCCAGAGCCAAGGAAAACAGCCTCTTGTGAGCTTTCAGTAGCCTTTTTTCAAAATATCTCTTCGACCCGCCCTGCATATAGTGAAGCTACAGTAGACTGTACCTAAGCTATCGATTAAAAGTGTCTATTCGAGCCATGAAATGACTACTGCGTTTCAGCTGGACTTCCAGCTCGTTCAGCCTGCTAAAGACCGCAAAGTCAAATTTCCCCCACCCACTCAATTGCAATCTAGTTCAAACTGAGCAGGAGAATTATACTAAACTGCAACATAAGTAAGCAAGCATCATGGCTAACCAGAAGAACAAATGCAATTCAATAAGGAATACTAAAAGACAATTGTACAAAAAAAAATTTGGCATAAAGTTTGGCATAAAGAAAAAGGACACAGCTATACATACTGTAACTGCAGATAGTCCGAACACTGACGCATCAACTTCAACAGGAGCAGAAACAAATATTACAGCTACAGTAACTCCAGATACTTCGGACACTGACGCATCAACTTCAACAGGAGCAGAAACAAATATTACAACTACAGTAACTCCAGATACTTCGGACACTGACGCATCAACTTCAACAGGAGCAGAAACAAATATTACAACTACAGTAACTCCAGATACTTCGGACACTGACGCATCAACTTCAACAGGAGCAGAAGCAAACATCCAAGGGAGCAGAATAATTAATATTGAGCAGCTGAAAAAATATTCTGATGAGCTATCCAGGCATTCAATGCACTGCTCTGGAAGTGTTGTATTAAATGGCGAGTTTCGATATGGTTTAGCGTCCATTATCATAGCTCAGTATTCCATCTGTAAACACACAATCCGAATGGAGACATCCAATAAAGTAAAAGGTCCAAAAGGTTATCGCAGGTAAAAGTAGTTTACAGTGTGTCATCTAAAAAAATTGTGTTATTTCGATAGGTGGGAGTGTAATTTAGCGGCTGTGTGGGCACAAATGAGTACAGGTGGTGGCCATAGTAAACTACAAGAGACCATGAGTGTGGTAGGAGTTCCAGTCATGTCAAAGACCAGTTTTATTAGCACTGAGCGAGCTATTGGAGAAGTATGGGAACAGCAGTTGAGAGAAACCATGCTTGAAGCTGGGCGAGAAGAGAAACAGTTAGCTATAGAAAAAGGAAACTATCACGAGGGTGTCCCAGCAATAACTGTTATTGTTGACGGTGGTTGGAGTAAACGGTCCCACAAACATTCTTATAATGCTAAATCAGGGGTTGCCATCATTATCGGCAAAGAGACTGGCAAGTTACTTTTCATTGGCGTTCGAAATAAATTTTGTTATGCCTGCTCAAGACAGATTCCTAAAGACAAACATGACTGTTTTAAGAACTGGAACAAATCTTCTTCCGAAATGGAGACAGATATTATTCTACAAGGATTCATAGAGGCTGAGAATGTGCATGGGCTGCGTTATACTTCTTTCGTTGGTGACGGAGATGGTTCTGTCTATTCCACCCTTCTTCAATGTGTACCAGAATGGGGTCACGCAATAAATAAGGTTGAGTGCGCAAACCATGCCTGTAAATGCTATCGTGGAGCACTTGAGAAACTTGTTAAGGAGCATGCCTCATACAAAGGAAGCGGGGGTTTAACATTAAAATTGAGGAAACGATTAGTTAGTTCGGCCAGGTGTGCTATCAGAATGAGATCAACCGAAAAAGATCGAAATAAGGCGCTTGAGTCCCTCAAGAAAGATATCATCAATGGACCCCATCATTGTTTCGGAAATCATTCTAATTGTAGTCCTGACTTTTGCACAACTGCAAGAGATAGGTTGACGCAACAGTCCTTTCAGGCAGAGATTATCACTGTGACTTCTAGTACCTGCATGACTGAAGAAGAGAAGGAGAATGAAGGTGAGTCATTATCAAAAAAATACATTAGCGTAAGTGTTATAATTATATATGCAGTGGATCAGGGAACGATGTGGAGTGACACACTGGAAGACGACAACCCAAGTGTGGAAAAGGACATCAGACAAGGGGAACTCATACCACAGAATGTTGACCCAAAAATGTTCCATGACATCCAAGTAATACTAGCAAGGCTTGTAGGAAAGGCACATCAACTAATAGGAAATGCAACGACTAACCTAGCTGAGTGCTGGATGCATATACGAAGTAAATTTGATGGCGGGAAGGTCATAAACCGATCACAAAGTGGATCGTGGGACCATCGATGTATGGGGGCTGGTTTACGCCAAAACCTTGGTCCAGAGTGGGGACCTGATGTCTGGAGAAGGGTTACCCAGGCTTCTCCAAACAAAGTTTTTACTGACGTGACAGCATCTATTACTAACAGTTTGGCAAAAGATAAAAAACGAAAGGCAACAGGCCCAGCCAAAGAGCAACGAAGGAAAAGTAAATATTTGAAACTAGATGACACACCAGCAGCTCGAAAGGCATATGACCGACATGACGACGGCATTTCACCTGATGATACTACAGCAGATGTTTCTCCTGCCCAGCTGCAGATCATGGTCGAGAGTTACTACGAGCGAAGAGTCAAAGTTTCTGAGAAAAGAGTCAAAGAAATTGAAGGGAGTACTAGAGAACAATCTGATAGTGATCAATGGAGACAGGAACGAAGACAACGAATTACAGCATCAAAAGTAGGAAGTATTGCAAAAATGAGAGAGACTACAAAAAAAAGCAAAAAGTTGAAGAAATATTGTACACTACTTTCAGAGGCAATGAGGCCACACGGTACGGATCACTAAATGAGTCAACAGCTACATCTCAGTACATAACTCACCAACATGGAAATTGTCATCCTGGCGTTACAGTACAGCAGTGTGGACTGTTTGTATCTCATGTAAATCCCTGGCTAGCTGCCACTCCTGATGGCCTAGTAACTGATCCGAGCAGTTCTCGAGAATCCCTCAGGGTTACTAGAACTGAAAAACCCTTTCAGTGTACGCGATGAAACTATCGATGATGCTTGCTCCAACAAAACATTCTGTTTGGAAAAGAAAGGGAGCAAATATCAACTAAAACGAAAACATGGGTATTATTATCAGGTGCAATGTCAGCTATACTGTACAAATACAAGCTGGTGTGACTTTGTAGTTAGAACAACGAAGGACATACATGTAGAACGAATCTACAGAGACCCTAAGTGGTGGGGACTACAGCTTACAAAATTGAGGAAGTTTTACTTTTCTGCTCTTTTACCAGAATTGGCATGTCCAAGGCATAGGAACGGAGGGATCAGGGAACCTGTACAGCACCCACAGCAGGAGTAGCTAGTTCTTTGTGTAAGTTTTATACTTTATCATCTAGATCTAACTCTGAGTTTGTATCACAAACAGTTACTTCTATTATTTATAAACTCACCTATAATTATAATAATTTTAGTAGCAGAATCATATGACAATCAGCTCTAAGTCTGTCACTCATCCTTTGGCTGCACTGTACTGTAATACTTGTTATACACCGTATTAAATGAACTCTGGACACTACTGTGCACATGACTGTACTGTGCTGAGTGCAAAACCCATGTTTACACAACTGTCACCCACAATCAACCACAATCAACAATATTCATAGCATAAGCTATTGCGTGGGTCAACTCCAATTTTATTTACTAAACCACACCCAAAACATCATATCCGGCCGTAATACACATATAAAATTACATTGAAAATGTTATTTGGGACAGCCAGCACTGGCTGGTAAACGGAATAGCGAGTGGCCGTACTTCAGGTCGAGTTTTGTGTAGAAAACATATAGCTAGCCTGCATTCCGTGCCAAACCAAATGGCCGGTATATCGAGGTGGCCGCATTTCAGAGAACCGGAATAGCGAGAGTCTACTGTACTATTTTTAACCTTCTTTGTCTAAAAGAGGCTGCATCATGCAGTGAAGGAAAAATACTCTGACGAACTTTTATTTCTACTTTTTTTAGTCGTGCTCTAACACATCACTTAATTCTATAGTCTCTGTTTCAATATCTGCTATCAAAGGTTGCATCATCTTAGTCTACAAATTCAGACTAGGGCGTGCTATCTTTTCATTACGCAATTAAATTCATTAATTGCGGAAATAAGTGTCATGCAGCTCACGTGTATGTTATACGTTACAGTGTTACTGCTCGTATATCTTTATTGATGATGTTATTAGGATGGGATTTGCAAGGTTTAATACATGAAGAAACAACCAAACCGGGTGCCTAACAATACAAGATAGACGAATAAATCTAAGATAGGAGTGCAACACGTTATGAAAATGCTGATTCAACATTGCCGGTTAGGCTCAGGGTTGTCGGACCGTATAAATATAAAAGATAAAAGGATATAATTATATAGACACTGCATATGCAGTGGCGAAGGAAGCACAATGGGGGAGGGGGGGCTCTATCAGCCCCTAGAGCCCCCCCTCTTCAGGGGCGTAGGCAGGAATTATAGGGAGGGGGTCAGTGCTTTCAGTCTTCTCACGCCACTGCTGTGCTGAATTATTGGCTTACCAGTATAAATAGTTATACCATGTAATTGAAATGTGTATAGACATGCTACACATTCAGATTACATCACGTATGACGTACAGCAACTGCTCACATACGGTAAGAGTCAGGTTGGAAATCCTTACCACAATCATGCAACTATAGTGAAAACGAAGCCATAATTAACCACAGAAATTCCTGCAGGCATAGAGACTTTAACACGTGATTATAATTATTCCTTCGCAAAAATAAGTGTTGTTGTTGAAGGTTGAAGTTTCACGACTATATAGGTCTCTGTCTCCTCTATAGATATGGCCACACAAGCAACCATCAACCATTGTCCTGGGTACTTGTCATTACAAGAAAAATTTGAAGCATTGGTGTCCACATTCAAAGCTCAACCTGCTGCATACGCTGATACCCTCTTCTCCAATGGCTACATACCAGATGAAGTTCTCGAGTACACTAGACTGAACGGAGTATTGGACTCAGAAAAGTCTCGGAAGATTTTAGATACCTTGATCCACCGAATCGAGCTTAATCCCAGTGTTTTCCACGGATTTATCGCTGCCATTGCAAGCCCTTCTACTGACGATGTTGTCAAGAAGCTACTGGATACTTACAAGCGTCACAGTACTGTAATAAGCCATGTCAAACAGCCACATCTCTCTCAACCCACACACCAGCACCCTCCACCTGAGGCTCCAAAGTCACTCAGCTTTCCTTCCCTGGATACCTCTAGCCTAGGTGAAGATGACAGACTTGAGCTGGAAGAGCATCTGAAAGCTGATACAAGGAAAATGGTAACGAGATTTGCAGCATTTACTCTAATTATCAAAAGGTCATTTGAAAATCAGCATATCCCATTTAAAGATTCTGTTCTCAGCTTGGAAGCTTTCAACGACAACATTGGAGTGAAAGTACTTGATCCAGATGATAAGCAAAAGATAGAAGATGCCAAAACTTTATCCGAATTGTTATTACTCTTCGTAATTACATATCTTTCTTCAATTATGAGATAGTACAGTACTTAATCGAGCTGTTGGGATCGACTGACGATCAGAAACAACTGCATGAGTATTGTTCTGCGCTTAATCAGTTCTGCCAAAGAAATGTATTTGAAGTTCCTTGCGAAGTTTTCTCCTCAAAATCTCGCAGCCAAGCAGCTGTGTTTGTCCTCAAGTGTACAGAGCATTACGCCACACTAGAATATGTACAAGGATTGAAGTAGAGAATTGCTGAAACACTTGGTCTACGAGCAGCAGCGCTACAGCTATGTTCAGTCAAAAAAGGATGTGTGGAGCTGCACCTTCTCATATCTATGGCTGTTGCCAAGTGCATCTTCCCAGTTTCCACTACAGTACAAGCAGGTCTTACGGAGATGAGTGTCAAAATTCTCACCTGTGACAGTACAGATGGCATGGAACAGTACGTTTGTATTGTTAGCTACATGTATATGTTGCCCCTGATATTCACATGCAAGTTTTTTCAGAAATCTGAGCAAAGTCCAACTGGAATGTGTTGGAGATATGGTGAAGACGTCTAAACACAAAAGAATGGCCCAACTAGCTATAGAATCTAAAGCAGACACTACTATAAGTAAGTGTTAGCCAACAGCTAGATCTAGAGATGTGTCCACCATTATATCATGAATCCATCTGATTTGTATTTCTCCAGATACTGCCTTGAAAAGAGAGTCACAGCTAAAGGCAGCTGACACTCATGGACTCGGCCAGAGGAAGCTGGATCGTGTGATCAGTGGAGTGAATAGGCCTAGTGGTATAGCGATCAACAGCAAGGGCCAGATTGTTGTTAGTGAGATGGGTCATCCCAAAATCAGTGTGTTCGAAACGACTGGAGTCAAGATTCAATCATTTGGAACAAAAGGAACTAGCAAAGAACAATTTGTTTTCCCAGTAGGTGTTGTTGTTGATACAAAGGATAACATTTATGTTTTTGATCAACATAATCGTTATATTCAGAAGTTTTCACCAGAAGGACACTTCCTGTCATCGGTTGACTCCATGGGTAGTGGCAGGCTTTCGTTACGTCACTCAACAAGTTTAGCCTACAACAAGAACAAAGATTTGATCTATGTTAGTGTAATTTCCAAAATCCAAGTATTCACATCTGACCTTTCCTTTCACAAGACTTTTCAAACAGGTTCTTTCTATCCAAACTGTTTGTGTTGCGATGATTCGGGTTATTTGTACATGGCTAATTCAAATACAGTGCAAGTGTTCACTGCTGAGGGAGAGTTAATTGTCCGCAAGTTCGATTCTTCAGAAAATCTTCCTGGTCAACGGAGCTTTTTGAAGGGCTTTGCAATCAATGATGGTGTATTATACACATATTCGAGCAATGGTCTTATATCCATGTTTACAGTAACTGGGGATATTGTTGGATCATTTGAGGTGCAAGGTTTTAGTAATGGATGTGTACCGCAATGGACACGTAAAGCCATAGCTGTTAATGGCAATGGGACAATCTTTTTAGTTGATTTTGTCTACAATCAAATCCTTATTTTACCCCGTTGATGTCCTTAAGATAATTATAGCTGGCAAAAAAACTGTACTTGTTGTGGACATAATAATCAATAGTTGCATGATAATTATAGCAAGTTGCGCAACATAAGCATACATTTCATAACTTTTCTCTCTTTTTTGCCTAGTAATGACCACAGCGGTTAAAACACCAGGAAATCATTCACGTGTGAACTTGTGGATAAGAAATTCACCATGCAAACCCTTTTTTTGATCTAACATTCCAAAATCAGAGCTCGTTCAGACTATAAATTATATAGATAGTGTGCCTAATTCAGTTGAGTAACGCTTGACACAGTCGATCATGTACTGGGCTGGCTTTGTTGGCTACAACATACTACAGGCTATACCAGTGCATGTATACGTACATGTATGACTGAGCTCATAATTGTGCCATAATTATGTATTAAAGACTTAGAGTGCTGCAGTTAGGTAGCTTTGAGTAGCTAGTTTTAGATAGCTAGTGCAACTATTCAGTTACACCCTGTTCTATTAAACTTAGCTAGCTCGCATATATGCAGCTGCTTGCTTGTTTTAATTATTCCGGACACTTCGCATGCTCTATAAAAAGCTGTTCCAATTATACCTGGACAATTTCCAAAATACTTATTTTTTGCTGTCCGATAAATTAGAACATATTATAGGGTAGTAGAATCTACTTTGCATCAATGGACATGCTCAGCTGATATTACTTGTGCGTAAATTAATGGGGAGCACCATTCAATTAATGTTCGATGTTGCATTCAAAGTGAATGAGTAACTAAGCAGTTATTAAAACACAAGGGGCTGTTTAAGAGTAGTTCATTCACTGTAAACTAAAACTTGGGAAATATGTTCGATGTTGCATTCAAAGTGAAATGTTATTCAGTAACTAAGCAGTTCAGTATTAAAACACAAGGGACTGTTTGTCCTCTGGGGTGACAGTAGTTCATTCACTGTAAACTAAAACTTTGGGAAATATATTCGATGTTGCATTCAAAGTGAAATGTTATTCAGTAACTAAGCAGTTCAGTATTAAAACACAAGGGACTGTTTGTCTTCTGGGGTGACAGTAGTTCATTCACTGTAAACTAAAACTTTGGGAAAAATGCTTGATGTTGCATTCAAAGTGAAATGTTATTCAGTAACTAAGCAGTTCAGTACTAAAACACAGGGGACTGTTTGTCCTCTGGGGTGACAGTAGTTCATTCACTGTAAACTAAAACTTTGGGAAATATTCGAATCTGACCAATATCATTATACCATGCCTGGCTGGAATTATAGTGTTCATTTATATACATGCATTCTATACAGAAGCAACATAATATCGATAATTATACCAGCTAGCTACTAAAATGTTTACAGCACTGCTACTGTCGATACTTGCAGCAGCTATACAGGTAAATTCAGTGGAGTATTTTGTTGTTCCTGCGGATCAAAGCAACACAACATGTCCAACAAACAACTGTCATACTCTACAATATTATTGCCAGCAAGGATCCGAGTTACTTTCTAACAAAACAAATGTAAGTTTAATCTTTTTACGTGGTAACCATGCTCACAATTTTCAAATTTTTCCTGTATTGCTTATTGCTAACACAAAGCAACTATTATTAAGAGCATACTATACAAACGTTACCAATGAAACTGGTGTCACTAAACTAGTCAGGGTGTCCATACACTTTCGTAATATTACGTCTCTGGAAATTTCTTCGCTCTCAATTTTTAATATAGATGTGTGGGACATTATCGCAAGAACAATACTCCTCCGTAATCTTCATGTTGAAGTTAAGATTATTAGGGTAACTGGCCAAAACGTTCTGGTTAAAAATTGCTTCTTTTTAAGGTCAGTAATAGAATCATGCACAGAAGAAACCGGTACGGAACAAATGATGTCGTTAAAACTGGTAAAATCAGCATTAATCGAGACAAACATAAAAAATAAGTATCAGTGCAGAGTATTGAATGTAATACTAGTGCATAGTACTGTTTATGGATTTACAGTATCAAAAATAACCTTTCTCAACATCATTCTAGGGAGCAATAACACTCTAAATGTTGAAGCAAATTACTCAACTATTGATGGAGCATCTGATCTTTATATGTGACAGGCTCTGGGAAAACCAGACTATTGGAGCAGAATTTAGTATTGAGCTACAGCTAAATTTATGCCTACAGTATAAAATCTCAAATAAAATGTTATTGATGTATAAGTATCTACAGTCCTTCTACTACCTCTCTGTAAAATCTGATGCTCTAAATCCAACTCTTTCCATCGAAACGCTTCGTCCAAACTTTCGCTATTACCTTATTTTTCCTAATTAAGCAATCTTTGAGAGCCGTTTTTCTCGATACTACATTTTACGGCTTCGAGTTTCCAACGCGCATAACTCGGGTATGAAACTAGGTATGTGAACACTAAGCATATCATTGTGTAGGCAATGCTCTGCTCTATCATTTGGTACATTAATCACCAAAATTTTAGTCTGCTCCAATAGTCTGGTTTTCCTAGAGCCTGTCACATATGTTTGGCAATCAAAATAAATTGAATATCATCATGACAGGGTGTTCAACTTTTCTTCTTCACGATGATGGGATATTCAGAATTTATGGTCCTGGTGCCTATAATTCTATTAATATCCATTTGAATAATGTGACAGCTGACACGAAACTTGCTCAAAGAAATGGAACATTTGTTAACTTTAAGCATATGAGTTATATTCATTGTTCTACCGTGATACTTACTATGACAAACTCATCCGTTGTTGGAAGAAAGAGGGTGTTCTATTTCCCAGTAAGCAGTGATTCTGTCACGGGTACATACATTGATTCCCAAGCTGTTTGCAGATCACAGTACACTGTGAACATTACAAACACACTTCTTGAGGATAATTTGCATTGCATTTATACATTAGTGCCGACTCAAATAAATGCAGCTGTGAACATCAACATTGTAAATTCAACATTCAGGGAAAATAAATATGTTGTGAAGATTGAGAGGACAAGACAATATGACGTTTTGTTTGGGAGAGATGAAATAACGTCAGTGATTGTATTATTACTGGAGAAATCAGTGTTCATCGGCAATCAGCCTTATCAGGATTCAGACGGGATTGTAAATGTTGTTGAAATCAAGGCATGTATTATTAATGGATGTACTTTTATTGATAACGGAAAAACTGCTATTGCTTCCGTGTCAAGTAGCATAGTGTTTCATGGTAGGAATGTATTTATCAACAACACGGGGGTAAGGGGAGGTGCAATGGCTTTGCATTACTCAAGGATTTACATGGGCAATTTCTCTTCACTATATTTTGCTAACAATAGAGCTAACCAAGTAGGTGGTGCCATATACGTGGAGGAGAATACAAAAGCATCGTACAAATGCTTTGCAAGAACAGGTTCCATTATTCAAAATCCTTTACAGTTGACAAGATCCACCAATTGGACATTTATGAGCAATTATGCAAGTAATGGAGGAGACAATATATATGGGAGTGCACTGCAACGTAGATGTCAAGATACAGTTACAACTTCTCTGGTTCGACAATTTAAAATAATCATTGCAAATGTCAGTCTTTCCTCTGTGACCTCTAACCCTTCACGAGTGTGTTTGTGTAATGAGCATGGTGTTCCCGAATGTGCAAACATGGATTACATATACAGACAACTACCACCTCGCTATGCAGGAGAGCTGTTTACTGTATCTCTCGTTGTTGTTGGTTATGATTTTGGGACAGTTCAAGGAGTTGTATACACAGTACCCTCATCTGAAAACAATTCTATCGCTGTTGGTCAACGCGTTCAAGAGATTACAGATCATCGAAAGTGCACTGATCTGAATATCACGGTTCAAGCATCTGAAGAGCAAGCAACATATTCTCTTATACTCACAACTGGGCAAGTATCTGGTCCTATTGACAGACTAGAAGTAGAAAAAATGGTTCATGATTATACCCAGAAGTACAAAAAATTCAGAACAATCAAGGACAAACTTTTAGTGGTCCCAGTTAAATTACAAATATTTCTGGAAGCATGTCCAGCAGGATTCAACCTCACTAGCTCACCACCGTACATTTGCTCATGTCACAATCAACTAGTAGAGAAAGGGATCACATCTTGCATAATAAAAAATCATACAGGCTTAGTTTATCGCAGTGGAACTATTTGGTTGAGTGCCAATCATGATGAAAACTTGACCACTAGTTTCATCATTCACAAATATTGCCCTCATAGCTATTGTAAACAGGACAACATCTCTGTTGACCTTCGTTCCCCTGACACACAATGTACCTTTAACCATTCCGGTGTGCTCTGTGGTGGTTGCTATGGCAATCTTAGTCTAGTGTTAGGCACATCACGATGCCTTTCCTGCGACAATAAGCATGTTTCTCTATTGATAGTGTTTATAGTTGCTGGTTTTGTTCTTGTGGCGTTCATTAAAATTCTGGATTTGACCGTTACCAAGGGAACAATCAATGGTCTCTTGTTTTATGCAAACATCATATGGGCCAACAAAAGTATCTTGCTTCCTGTAAATATATCTGACAACTCGTATTCATTTATGTCGTTTTTAAATGTTTTTATTGCTTGGTTGAACCTTGACCTTGGAATCGAAACATGTTTCTTTGTTGGAATGACAGCGTACTGGAAAACCTGGCTACAATTCCTCTTCCCACTGTACATTTGGTCGATAACATTAAGTATTATTATTGTTTCTCATTATTCAACAAGGGCCAGTAAGTTATTTGGTAACAATTCGGTACCTGTACTTGCTACACTCGTTCTCCTCTCCTACACAAAACTGCTACGCACAATAATCACTGCTTTTGAATTCTCTGTCCTTGAGCATCCCCACGACATTAGAGTGGTGTGGTCGTTTGATGGAAATGTTTCTTACTTTGGAGCACCTCATTGTATCATTTTCCTTGCAGCTTTATCTACCTTGCTTCTACTTTGGTTTCCATTTACATTTGTAATGCTAACTTACAAGTGCCTCAGACAAAAATCTAATTTGAAACTACTGCGTTGGATAAACAGGTGGCGACCATTCTTTGATGCTTTCCTGGGTAAATTCAAACTAAAGCATCAGTATTGGGTCGGTCTCTTGCTAATGATTCGAGTCGTTCTCCTAGTGTTATTTGCTCTAACATCTGCAGTAATGCCCAGAATAAACATACTGGCTATCTCAATTGTTGGTCTAGCATTATTCATCCATGGTCTACTATGCGGTACAATGTACAAATCACTGCTGCTGTCAATTCTTGAAGTATCGTACATTGCAAACCTTACGTTACTTGCTATCACAAAGCCCTACTTACAGCCAAACTCTAAAGACGACATAGCAGTTACCTACACATCAGTGGGAGTTGTATTTGTTCAATTCATAGCGACCATTGTATACCACTTTTACTATAGAGTAAAATCCAGTTACATCACATATAAGCGGAGACGTGCTGGAGAAGGCAATTCACAGAAGACAATTGACCACTCAACTGCACAACAGCAATATAGGGAGCCATTACTAGACATTCTTGATTAGCAAGATATTAATAGTTGAGAACCCAGACTAATCTGTTGTACTAATTTCTAGCTATAGGACAAGTCAGTTTTGGTTTTCAGACAGTCATTCAATGCATTTAAAGCAATAAAAATCCAGTGTACAATGCTAAACTATTATGTGACCGACTGGGAGGCAGAGAACTGTACGTAGATCACACTGCTTTGCTGGGTTGCGTATAGGCCCAGGCCCCCAAATCTTGTGGGCAGGGCAAAGACATCTGCAAGGCAAAGGCAAAGACATCTGTGTCATTGGGGAGAATTTGCCAAATTGATGTTTTAAGGCAAGATTCATGCTGCTCTGCAGTTGCTATACAATAAGGGCAAAGGGGATTTCTTCATCTCAAAGACAAAGCTGGAACACCTGCCACCCTATCAACCGTGAAGGATGTCCTAATTTCAAAATATCCCGATGCAGCTAATTAGAGCAACCTCTTCCAGATTGTCATCTAGTCATATATTTGAGTGCATTAATACAGCAAATGGTCCCATCTCTCCCGTATCGTGCCGAATTTGGACAGCAAGTTTCAACCTCTGGAGAACATCCTGCGCACTAGCTGTTTTCATCTCCATGCACCATTGCCTTCCTCTATATCTCTTTCCTTGGCAATCTGTTGTAGAAATTACAACAACGGTAACGAATCGTTATGATGAATTAGATGAAGTTGTATGTGAGCTCCTCCCTGACAAACAAACTGTAGTCTAGGTAACGGCCTTATCAGTCAAGTAGGCTAAAAATCTGTGTCCTTTGATGTAAGCTTTGATGTCTCTTTGTGCATATGTAGTTAAAAAAAAAAAAAAAAAGAAACCTTTGACTAGCTAGGGAGAGTAGCAGCAGTAGTAGTAGGAAGAGTAGCAGTAGTAGTAGCAGTGCAAGCAGGACTAGACTAGATTAAAAAGTTGGTGGAACGAATAACTGACCGTTTGGACGTCACCTGGCTGCCAGACTTTCATCTGGACTCTTCCCCCTGAGTAGCTGGCCTTTCTCTAAGCCACAAAACTGAGCAAGAAGCTGAAGAAGCAGCTAGACAGAGACATGTACCTAGCCTTGAGAATTGGGAGGCGTGGCTCAACTAGTTAGCCCAGCCCAGAGGAATTGTTACCGTGGGTACTGAACAACCGTAGAAGTAGGGCTACCCCTGGCTTTACTGAATTAACTAGCTGTGTCTGCTGTCTAGTTGGACCAGATTTAGCTAGATAATGGGGTAGAGAATAGTTGAGCGGTGCTGTGTGTAGCTTGAACTGTACTGGCTGGCAAGAATCTAGTAAGCACCCTATGCACTGATAACTCGTCAGAATGGAGGGTATGTTCTAGGGATCTGGACAGCTGTACATCCAAAGGAGCCAGGGAGTGCCAATCATCTTCTCCCAGTCTCTGACACGCTAAACAAAACGAGCTAGAACTGGGAGTCCCAGCTAGAATTGCTAGCCGGATCTAGACTAATAGAATGACATGGAGGCGTGGTGAGGCCGGATCCACACTAATTGATCGACCTAAAGACGCTCCTGTTCCAGATTTCACAAATGGCAAGGAAAGGGATAGTAGACTAGAGAGGCCCACCTCGAGGCAAGGTTTGCGTATGCGCACTAGTATCTATAACAGTTCATTTAGTCTAGAGAGTAGATTACCACAAATGTGTGAGTAGTTGTACTTAAATGTAAATATCTTTTGATTGGAGCATTTCTAAGAAATGGTGTTGATACCCGTGTGTAGATGAATGACTGAACTACAACATATCCAAAAATGTTTCCATGGAAACATAAGGTGGTGGGTTTGTGGTGATTAATAGAACAACAGCAAATTGTTATAGTGGGTAATCGGTTAGAGTAATAAAACACTAACCTTAAACAGCTAAGGTCTTAGACTTTTATCACACAATTGTTTAATGGTTTAGGTATCCTGGCCATCCCTTTATGGGTCTTACAAATGTTCACAGTGTTTATAATTCATGATTTACCGGTTTTTAGGTACACTTTTAGTTAGAGTAATATCTTCTGAAAATTTTATACCTTAGCTTTAAAAGTTCTCTGGTAAGTTTACAAATAAATGGGCTACATTTTGATACCAAGAATATCCTCTATACTTATTCCATTGTTGAGATATCACTGAAAAACTACATATTCTACTATTTTCTACCGTTTTGATGACATCACAAGCTGCTAACCACAAATCGATGACACTGTAATTAACCACGTAAGTGGGCGTACAATAACTGTACGCCCACTCTTAATTACTTTTGTGGTTGATTAAAGCATCATTGGTTTGTGGTTTGTAGCTGCTGATGTCATCAAAACAGTAGAAAATAGTAAATTATGTAGCTTTTCAGTGTTATCTCAGCAATGGAATAAGCATATAGGATGTTCTTGGTATCAAAATGTAGCTCATTTATCTGTAAACTTACTACAGAAATTTGAAAGGTAAGCTATTAATTTAAAAAAAGTTATTACTCTAACCAAAAGTGTACCTGAAAACCAGTAAATCATGAATTATAAACACTGTGAACATTTGTAACACCCATAAAGGGATGGCCAGGATACCTAAACCATTGAACAATTATGTGATGAAGTCTAGGACCTTAGCTGTACTAGATTACTGTTTTATTACTCTAACCGATTACCCACTATAACAATTTGCTGTTGTTCTATTAATCACCACAAACCCACCACCTTATGTTTCTATGGAAACATTTTTGGATATGTTGTAGTTCAGTCATTCATCTACACACGGGTATCAACACCATTTCTTAGAAATGCTCCAATCAAAAGATATTTACATTTAAGTACAACTACTCACACATTTGTGGTAATCTACTCTCTAGACTAAATGAACTGTATACTGTTTTGTCAGTGTAGAAACTATCCGCGTTTCGTCCGAAGTTTAATTGAGACTGCCTATACTGTAGTGGAAAAAAATGGCCAAAGACACAAAAAAGAGGCAAATGATTGTTTGTGATAATCCTGCTGCGATACTTGAGGCTATATGACACACAGTACACTACTTCTTTAGCTATAATATGGTACAAAAACATCCTATTAAATAGCGAAAAGCAATGTTCTGTACCTCTAGCTACTTCCTAGTAATCCAAAAAAGTTCTGTTATATCCAGGGACATTAAGAAATTGTGGGGGGGGGGGCTTGGAATAGTCTAAAATTTCCAAAACAGCCAAAATAGTAGTTTTCTAGGGGGTAGGGGGCGAAACACGGCTGTATCTTAGCTCAGTATATGCATTTTATATACAGCTTATGTGAGCACGTGATCCGTTTCAAATCCCTTTTATCTATGATTGCAAATTTTTACCATAATATTGACCTTAAACGAGCATCCGCATTAGCAACTTCCCGATCCCGGAGCGAGTTTTGAGTATAAAAAGAGCTGCCCAGGACGCGACCTTTGACCCAGAAAATTTCATTCAAGCCTTAGTAACGAGCTGTTTTTTTCTCTTGCGCAAAAGCGCTCAGAACCCATTCATACACACCGTGAACACTAAAAAAAAAACACACAGAAGGGAGGGGAATAACATTCCTGGTGGGTTTTCTTCTTTACCAGAATCAAAAAGACAAAAATAAAAATTTATGATTATGGCTGACAAATAAATAATGCTCAGGTAGGTCTGTAGGTACAGTAAAAGGCTATGTCTATTCAGCTCCAGGTTAGCTACAGTGAGCATTACTCCAGTGAACTCTTCCAAAGAGTTTTCCTTGCTTTCTTGCATATAAATAGACGGCATTGAGGCTTGAGACTACGCCATTGTGCATTGTAGAAAGTTGACGAAATTGATTCTGAAAAAGAATTTATATCAGCATTAATTAATGTCAGTATATCAAACAAATGTTTGCTATCATTTAGAGTTGTAGAGTAGGGTGCAAACAAGTGAGAGCTCTCCCGGGTAGGGGTTGGTAGTGCTGGCATCATTTTGGGGAAGAATTATGCTGGTATCATGGGAACATTAGTGAGAATAATAGGCAGGTTTTGGAAATACAGGTCAGTCGAGTCAGTAGTATAAACATCTGTAGGCCTGATGAAAGTCGCGAGTACATGGGATGTGGAATAATGTGGGAATGAATAATAGAACTACCAACCCCTAGCAGTGAGTCTTCCTCCAGAAAAGAGGCCAGAGAGGTAACGATATAATTATTGCTTGATACAGTAGTAAGACTTACATTTTCTATATACATAGGTTGATGCCAGGAAGACTGTCCTGTCAACAAGTGAGGGTAGTCCTTCAAAGCGACCTGAGAAAAGATGAACGTTATTAATAATAATGACTCTATGTATGAAGGTTATTATACAAATGTCATGGTGGCTATGAGCATGATGACCCACTAGTAATTGAACAGAAAAAACACCCGTCCATTTTGTCACTAGTCCCCCACCCTTCACCACAGCCACAACACCCAGCTGCTGTTTGTGCGATATTTAAAACTTACAATAGTAGTACAATCAATTTCCGTTCTTCAGGAGGTGCTTGGACGATACCCGAACCCACTAGGTGTTCCCTGGCCTTACAGACTTTCAACACTTCACTTCGTTACTATATCCATGTAAAATGAAATGTTAATGTTAAAAAGCACTCGTAGGTCAATAAAGTCACCTTACTGTATACTATAATTATACTACTTACTTTTATACTATAGACTAGACTATTTACCTTCTTCAACAACAACATCAGTTTGCCAAATCTTCATGTTTTCCAAGGCCAATGAACCTCTGGCAGCAAGAAAATTAAACGCTTAGCACTGTCAATTCTATCAACAAAGACCTGCTTGGTATCTTCAGTCTCGAACCAAAGCTCCTGTGGACCCCAGTAGGCTTCTTCTGAGGTTGAGAACACTTAAACTTTTGACAGCCATTTTTTGTTTTAAGTTATGTCATGTCTACTATCTCGTGAGAGCGCGGAAGAAGGCGTATCAAAAGAAGACCGTAAGAATGTAAAGAATGTGCATTATACTGTCAAGGGCGTCTTTTTGCAAGACTCAAGTAAATTCATTTTCGCCATTTTCCCGTTGCATCCGGTCGGAGCTGTCCTGGGCACGCCTTTTTATAGTCAGCATGCTCGTTTAACATAATGGGGAATGCTCGTGAATCGGGAATGATTATAGTGATTATGGTGATATTACACTCACTACAGTGATGACACCCATTATAGTAATTGCACCCATTACAGTGATTACACCCATTAGGGGAATGATCGTGAATCTATAAAGCAACGATTAGAAAACAGTATTTTTTGTCGCCTTCGAAAATCGCCTACAAGTTTTATTTTCAACTACTGTCTCATTAGTATGCAGTTAAAGCAGTTCAGTGTCTGGTTCGCTCAAACAGCTCATTTTTGTGTCCACACACACACATGCACACACCCCTGCTGCGCACGCATGGAGTAATAACAGCAACAAAATGCTCATAGCATTCACCCCGTGCATTGAGCTTCATCACTCAGCGGCAAACAGATTATAACTTTTTATCGTAATGACCTCAACATTATGACCTCAATATTAGAATGATTGTGAAACTAGAAAAGCAAAGACAGTGTTTTTTGTCGCCTTTGAAGATCGCCTACAAGTTTCAACTATCATGCAGTAGAGTCCATGAAAGTGTCTAGTTCACTCAAACAGCTCAATTTTGTGTACACAACACACACACGTGACCAATCACTCTATATATCCCTGCGTGCTGGGCACAGCATAGGGTAATTTTATAACATATGCATGGCCATGCAGTCCTGTATATATACTATTATAGTCTAGCAGGGGGAATTATAATTATAGATCTAGTAGTATATACATATTATACTGTACAGTGTATGCATGTTAAACAACAGATTTGACTAACCTCATCCCAACTCATGCAGCAAAATCTTTTGACAGCAGGAAAACTCGTCTGCCCGATGCATGCTTGCACTATATATATAGCTTCTCGTCCATCATGTAATGAGAGGAAACCCAATAGGTGTAGATTTTATACAGCAGCTTCAGATAAAATTAGGTACAATCATGATATGTACATGTAAGAAAACCATACTGAAATACTCACCTCTAACTATTGCATCCTTCATGCAGGACAGTGCCATAATAGTAGATCTATAGGGCTAGCTAGCTAGTGTCAACACTTATACACGCATAATTATATTCTATTTTCCTACACAATTCCACAGCTGCCACTCACTAGAATTAGATCTATACTGCACCTAGTACCTATTCTTGGTATCTATATACACTGTGTATATATATATAAGGGCAATAAGACATCACAACAACTACAAATGCAACATCAATAACGATAACCACTAGAAACACAACGAGCCGTTTGAGTACATGGAATGCTCTAAAGCGAGATGAAAGATGAAAATAATGATCAGTGACAGATATATAGAGTAGCTACAATAATGGGAAAAGTGCTTGAGATGCAATTCCACACTGATTATTGGAGTTCCTAGTCATCTTTATGTAGCCGTCTTTGCCCCATGATTTACCCCAGCTGTGTGTGTGTGTGTGTGTGTGTGTGTGTGTGTGTGTGTGTGTGTGTGTGTGTGTGTATGCGTGTGTGTGTGTTAGAGCTAGTGTATAAATAATTATGTGCATGTATAGTAGACAAAAATGTTTGCACACAGACACTAGCCTCGATTCCAGACACTAAGCAAATAAGCCATACGCAGTGGCGTTATCCAGCTAAGGGCTCAGGGCGCTCTATATAGCACCCCCTATAACTTACTGTTATCTGGGAGCTATTTATAAACGGTGCATGAATAGCAGACTGAAAGCTAGATCTATAGCTAGAGCTTTTGCACATCTAATGGTTAAGACCACACGTTGCACATCTAATGATTAAGACCACACCTTAAAAACGTTGTCATGCGCAGGGAAAGCGGGTGTGGCTTCCTGTATGTGGGCGTCTCAAAATTTTCGCACGCTCTCACGCACCCTTGTACTGCATTTCCTAAAAACGCCACTGATACGTATATACCGTGTAGTAAAACAAAATGCTGAATGGAACCAAGAATTTCTGAATAAGTGGATATTGTATTAAACATGTACCATTCTACAAAGGACATCCTTGCAGCATTTTTATGACACTTTTCATTCCCACTACTTACACAAGTAGCTATATGTATGTATAGTCACCTGTTTTTTAACAGCCAGTAGTCTTTCCCATATTCGTCGGTGCCGTAGCCCACCACCAGCAGGGTATGAGTGAGGTTCTCCGAGGAGCACTCAGGCTCATCGTAGATACCATCCTGGTAAAACTGCAATGTGAGTAAATTCCGTAAAAGATTCAGATGGGACTTTAGAGGCCGTAATCTCAGATGGACAAAGGCAGAGTTGAACTTGGAGCATAAAAAATGTTATAGCCTCATGCAGATCACATACACAATACACATTACATTACACGGCAATTAGAAGAAAGTAAAGTAATGATCACCAATATACCAAAGAGAAGATCGATACTCTAGTTACCGAGAATATACCTGGAATGAATAATGTTTCGAGTCAATTCCCACGGTAACTGGTCCAACCAATCCAACTGCAGTCTCTAGGTCACTCTCCATTCCCCTGTGTATGCGCACCATCCCAGTACACGCGCTAGTTGAGCCACTGAAGCTGAACTGACACAGCGATTGCTGCGTGAGGAACCAACATTTATTGCTACGTACAGCATTACAGTAGAGTGACTCGCAAACAAAAACACATTTTGTTGTATAGTGATCAACAATGGCATACGTCCATTGCTGACAAATACAGATTTCACCACAAGCACCAGAATAATATTACATGCAGACTATCCCTACAACTGTACTGTATCTGTACACCAATGAAGCCAAACTCTACTCACCCTGGCAAAGTAGGGGTAGGTGGTCTCAGTGTCCAATCCTCCACTGTCAATGATGTACATTAGAGACGAGAGTCTAGAGCCACCACTGCAACCACGATTACCATACGGAACTGGGTGTGTGTGGAGGGGAGGGAAATGGCGTAATGTGAATGTCTAAGTGTGCCCAAATGAAGACGGAGGCTTTGTTGGACAACAGGATAATGGTGATACTCTGAGTATTCATTGTTGAAAAGGGAGTATATTATAGTGTTAGAGAATGTATAAATGTTGTGTGGGGACGCTTCACTATTATAATATCTGATATACACATACTAGTCTGTACAATACAAAACACCATAATCTAATTACATGTTTACATTGCACCTACGTACAACCATGCATTAGTTTAAGTTAAAACAAATTCATTCACATTAATTTAACATGAAGAATTAAGTATGATCCAGTAATCAAGTGGACATAGCATGCTCGTACGTACAACCCTAATGAAGTAGCTCACTTGAGCAGTCGACAATGTTCTGCTCACTGAGTTGCACAATCTTTTTAGTGGCCAGTGCATTCATACTCTCCAGGGCACCTGTGATAGCAAACGCATAACAACTTCTGCACCGACCCTGCAGGGATATCAAAGTTCGTCAAGACTTAAAAACCTCAATATACTATCACAGAGTGTTCTGAACGTTAGAGTTTGGGTTAAATGATTAACGTATATAGTGGGTATAATTATTTCGAGGGTACAAACTTCCGTACGCACATAGTGGAGAGCCATTCTCAGATTAACGTACAAATAATAATGGTCATAATTATTCTCTCCATTAAAGGTGAGAGGCAAAGCTGCAACAATTGTAACACAAAGGCTTCAACAGAGGTACATTATACACATAGAGCACTGTACGTGATGTTGAAAGTGTGCGTAAATCAGCACAAGATGAATACTAATTAATCATATCCAAACACTTTTTTATTGAAAGTGTGCGTGAATCAAGATAAGATGACGTTAATTTATCTGTTGATGTTGAAAGTGTGCGTAAATCAGCTACTAATCAAACTGTTGATATTGGAAGAGCACAAGATGAACGTTCAAACCCTGGTGACGTTGAAAGTGTGTGTAGGATAACATAAGATGACACCATTGATGTTGAAAGTGTGCGTACGTAAATCAGCTACTAATCGTTTGAAAACTGTTGATATTGAATTAAAGTGTGAGTAAATCAGCACAAGATGAATACCAAACGTTCAAATCCTGGTGACGTTGAAAGTGTGTGTAAGATAACACAATTATTTTATCACCCGACAACACGTGACTTATTGTATAGTGTGTAGCTTTTTCAAACAGTACGAGCAAAAACACATGGGGCACTTGTGTCACCAATTAATGAAAACAATAACTAACAGGTGACAACACGTAAACTACATCTTCTTGCATCAGTAATAATTATTAGGAGTGCTTGGTAAAATTCATACTGTGCACGTGGCTTCATTCTTTTTTTAATTGGCCACGCACTCCTATCACTGACCCAAACTATATGCAGGGTGTCATACAGGGGGGAAACCCCCCTAAAATTTGCATTCAGGTACTAGTTGGGGTCCATAGCTGGAAATTTTACATACTAACAGGGTATTGAAGATCCTTTTTTTAGCAACATTTTTACTTTTCTTATTTACCCCCTCTACTTCAAAATCCTGTATGACACCCTCACATGCCAGAGGTAATTCCCTTTCCGATCACTTTGGGCGTATGGCAGGTAAATATGGTGAATGAGGCTATTGAACTACGTATTATTGGTGATTATTATAATATGACGATCATGCTGCATGACATTATTGATCTCTATCAAACAGTGATTTTTAATTGCGACCCTCCTTGTTCACCAAATCGTTAAAATTAAAACCAAATTTACCCGCTATACGGTGCAACAAAACATATTACATTGACCATGCAGAGCAGAACCTAGCATGTATACCTTGGGCAACTTCGAACATATAAATATAACAGGTGCTATAAAGATTAACACTCCATACAACCTTCTCAAGTAGAGCTCTAAAAACTCAGCAACTCATCATGACAATACGACAGCGTTAGTATTATGTAAGCACTTAAACTAACCTGATTTTTCACATCCGATACAATGCCTTGGCTCCTCCAGTTGATTTCGACTGGCTGACTTGTGTTAGCAAATTCCTCCGGGTCGAAAAAGGAGACCCATGCTAAGTGCTTATTTGGGTCTAGGTAGTGAGCACCATCTATGCACTTGGTGTAGTACAGATACTCTTCAGCCGACTGTGGGTGTGTGTACATACATAATTATATACATGTGCAAGTGTACCAACGGCGAATAGCTAGTGTATATAGAAAAAGAAGAGCAAAGATGCTCAGTTTCTACTGGAATCTTACTACAGCCAAAACAATAGAAGTTGAACAATGTAAACTGTACTCAAACATTAGATCAGCTTCTTGGCTTATGTATACAAAAACTATTAGCAATGTGTGACAGACCATGCACTAGTGTAATTATACCAACACAAAAAAGCAAGACGGGAACCTCACCAAGTCTCCAAACTGATTCATGGCTAGGTTGTACCCAAACACATTCTTGAACTGGTTGTGATAGTCAATGTAGACTTTGTTGGACTTCCACACAGCGAACCTTTCCATATCCCTCCTGTCAGTGGGATACCGTTTATTATGACTACGTTTCCATAGTTGCCATTCCCCTCTCAACACCAGCTCACTGTGAGCTCTCTCAAAGTATGTGTGGTTGATGAGGTGCAGATAAGGCTGTAGTCTCTCTGGTAACTGGGTCTTTGGGGCAAGGGCTAAAGCTAAACTGGCTAGGGTAACTAGACAAACAACTCTAGCTATGACAACATATGTTGAAGCTGCCATTACTTTTGACTAAACTGAGAGAAATTCTTAATATTTAATGAGATTCATCAATAATTATTATTGACACAAGTACAAATTAAAAGCTGTGTGTGTGAATGAAATTGGCCATTCAGAGAGTTGCACAGGAGTACAATGGTAAAAGAGGGTTGATCATTCATCACAAACTATGGGACATGAAGTGTTCAAGGACTTCCTTCACTCTGCGCATGTGACAGTCACATGTGTGTGCAAAAAATAGGAGCAATCTGTATCAAGCTGCTATACATAGTGATACTACATGTACATGCATGTACATGCATGTATACATCTACCTAGCTATAATTATGTATCACAGGACATGGCAACAACATTAAAATTGCTATGATGAGTAGGAGACCCATACACATCATCAGTGAAATTGACCAGTAACAAGTCAAAAGAGCATTTTCATTCCAAAAAATAGCGTTACGGAGTAGTATACTAACAGCAACATATGTGCACAACACAGACTGTGTATACCAATATCAGATCACCATGGCTACATGCACAAATTAATGTATGAAACTCACTGTGTTTGAAGCTTATCACTTCTCTCTAGTTTCTGCAGAGCAATCTTTACTCCATACTCCTCTAGGCAGTTCTGGCGGTGGACGTGGTCTATGCACAGAGAATTTAACTTATACATCAATACTGAGAACTTTCATTTGAAACAAAGAAACTTTAACGGCAACAAGATAGACCCATGCAGATTTTATCATTGAAACTCATAATTATTATGGATACACCATTTACTGTAGGAATTTAATACTGGTTAGCGATTGTTATAAGTTGCCATTGACACTGATAATTAAAACAAGATGACACTTCATACGATTTACTGCACTCTATAAAGAAAAGGCCTACATGTACGTGTAAAGATTGGACACATTTGTACCGTCTTTACCTGGCAATGTTGAGTTGGCTAAGTTCTTAACGACCCGGCATGCAGCCAACAGAACTGAGTTGGATTCATTATGATGCTGTAAGGGGGAAGGGAAAAACATTGTTACACCATGTTGTATCATGGCTAACTAGGGTGTATTTATTTCTATACCTGAGGGCGCAGCCTGCATGAGATGCAGTATACATGCATACTAGTAGTAGGTACATGCATGTATACTAATCATAGTGCACATTGTATACTATATAGTACCGCATAGCCGGTAATTGTTGTTGTCAAAATGTTTGTATATAAACTACCAAATTTATAAATATTTGTGCAGCTCAGAATGATGACATATACCTATAATTATTGCACACAAAGTTTTAATTTTCGGATGATGATCTACAATACGAAAATTTCCACATACAAAAATAACCCGCTATACGGTTTATAGTATAACTTATGATTGTCCTTGCAACCTAAAATACCTAATGAAATATCAGCCTACGTTTCTTACATTACTTTGAGAGCCAAGTGCTATGCTAAATATTGAGCTATTGCAACAATTTGAAGCACAATGTACGGCTAGTTAATTAGTCACACGTACAAGGCGTCAACGCTTATATATACAATGGATGCACATTATGCACTATTGTTCTGACTATTGCTTGCTTACCAATAATCCACTGATGCACCTCATGATATCTTCAGAGCCAGTCAGGAGGTCACGACCTTTCACTGACAAGTTACACACATTGACTAGCACACATAACACCTGCTCTCGAATCTCATTGGACGGATTATCAGTCAGTAACGTTACCATGGCAGCCAAAAGACCACTTCCATGGTTAAACACTGCACTTTCAGCATCGTCAGAATCATGAATAATGTTGATCAATATTCCGAGAGCCTTCATTGTTAGTTTGGTGTCCAGGCGAGGAGAACATAGCCTGGGTGCAACAGTCAAAGGTGAAAGGTATATAGTGCGAAGTTTGAAATCAAAATTGTACATACTATTATTTTCTCTGAGAAGATTAACTGCAGTATAATTATAATAGATGACTTGACTAATCAAAATGATTCTGATTTGGATACAATCCACCTACACGACTGTGTTTAGAGCTTCAACACGGTGTACATGTAGAGTGCACTAGAAATTAGACTCACTGGAATATTCTCTGGTATCCAAAGGACTTAGTGACTCGAACTCTGACCTCTTTATTACAGTCGTAGGTGGCACTCTACATGCATGAAGCAAAGATCGAGGTCACTTCAACAACTTAAAAATAAGAACTGGGGACCGAGGACCATTACGAGTGAGAAATTAAACTTGTATATGTACTTAAATTTTACGTTCACCTCAATACAAACTCTGGATCGAAATTAATGCATTATAATTATAGCTACAATCACATGAGGGGAGGTATATACATGTACATGCAATGACACTCAGTAAACAGGTGTTCATTAAAGTACACATGTCATGTGCATGTACAGTACACACATGGTCATACAACAGTACAACCTTTAGCAGCTTGAAGCTCACCATGAGAGCCCATACTGCGTTGAGTTGTATGGTGGAGTTTTCATGGAAGGAGAGAACAGAGAGTCTCTCAATGATGCCTCCCTCCACCAGTTTCTGCAAGGGGCGGGGCAGATAGCAAGCACACGCAGATGGTCAGACACACGTGAAACTACATGTATCTGTACATGCATGTACGTAGGACTTAACAGGATTCAAATTTATAGATCATGCAGTTATGTGTAAGTACCTACATGTACATGTACGCGTACTTGATAGTTGGGGCCATTTGAAAGTAACTGCAGCACACACACACACACACACTGTACTGTACAAGTGCATACACCCCCCCCCTCCTCCAAATTAATTGCACAGCCACAACCGAACAACGAACCCTATCACCGAACACAATGATACAGTGAATCGAGTACCTCTCTGCTGGGAGAGAATGCCAGGAGTAGGTTGCACATGACACCAGTGGCCATGACCAGCAGCTCCTCTTCTGCCAGACAGAGCACTTCCAGACAAGGCTGCCACATCTCACAATCACTCAAAGTGGTCCGCAAGAGCTTTGTGGAACGAGTGAGGCTATGGAGACATCTACAATGTGTGCATGTATTTGTGTTAATATAGTCCATGATCTTATTGATAATTCTAATCCATGCATGTGAACAATAAGACTCACTTTCCCGCGGCCACTCTGACGTGAGAGGGACCCTCCCTCAGCGCTTGAGTGACCAATCGAATACAACCGTGTTGTGAGGCGACCTTGAGTCGTATCTCTTCCCTGGACGAGGCCAGACTGCTCAGAGCCTGGAACACCGCCCCACACAGACACTCAAACTGAACCAGGTGATCCTGTACACAGGGACAAAAGTGCGACAGCGGTGTTTATAGTTTGCACATACAATAAATCGGTTGAAGTGTATACTAAAATTGATCAGGAGTATGTACGTTAAAAACGCTTCAAAGTATTGCACTGATATGTAATAATTATAATAAACTTCTGATCATACATAACACCACATGGCTAGTTACAATAACTATTAACCTCAGTGACCATTTCGTCCTCTGGGTCAGGTGACTGGGTAAGGTAGTCCACGAGGGTGGGAATGAGTCGGTCGGACTCAGCACAGAGCTCTTGGAGGGCAGGGTGGGGGGCCGTCAGATAGGCTATGGGGGTGCACGACTGATTAAACTATTCATCTAAACACAAGAATAAAATCGTAATCCTCACAGATAAACTTTGTGGTCGTACAATCCGACAAAATCTATGACTGTATAGGTCTACACGTGGATCGCATCCATGCGGTACGTGTGGTATAATAATTATGAAAAGGATATGACGGAATATGCACTGTCAATCGTACGTCAGTAAACCTTACCAAGAGCGCTAATAGCTGGTGTCCTGAGAGAGAGGGGGAACTCCTTCTTGCACAATCGGATAAGGCCTGGTAGTGCCCTCAGAGTGATCGTGGGGCTGTCCGGGAGCAAGGACCCAGCAAGACACAGATTTGTCAGACTGTGAGTATAATTATGTGAGTACATAATATGTACATTGTACAATCATGTAGGTACAATCTCAGGAGGTATCACTAATTACAATGTAAATATGCGATATGGTAGCTAGCTGCTCGAATAAATGCTATTTATTTAGTTGTAATTTTTAGCACTAGGATACTGACTACGATATCAGTATCCTATTATTTTATCAGGTGACATACAGCTTTGGTACGTGCATTGTACATGCACTGTGTGTAAACGTGCATACTTATGTAGTACATAGTATGTACAATTTAATTTTCAGTACAACTGACAGCTCTAGTTTTGACTGACCATTGAGCTGCTGCCAGTTTTGTTTCGTTGCCGTGGTTACAGGTTAGTACAGTTGATATTGCCGATACTAGTGGCTGTCCATCACAACAATCTGTACAAATACACCACACGAACTTATGATACTAATACTGTACATAATAAGTGGGCTAGTACATTTAATCTGCGTACTCAGGGTTAGCGGTAAGGTACCTTCGTATAAATCACACTGTGCACTGTACAATAGAGAAATGTCCTTGTCTATGCGTACAAGTACATACCAAACCTCAAACCTCAGAACAAAAAAGTAGGACATCCTCTTTATATCTACATGTATTGTACAATGGAAAAGGGCATTCTATACAGTTTCTACCTCCATATTCGTACACTACACAGCATGGTGAAGGTTGACTACACTGCAGTATACTCACATGTGGCGACCAGCTGTGACGAGTGCTTGTTCTCGTAGACTAGTGCAGAGAGACAGCTCAGACAGCACTGAACACTCTGGGTGTGTGTGTGTGTGTATGTGTGTGAGAGTGAGTGTGTGTGTGGGAGTGTGTGGGAGTGTACAAGATGGTGTTCCAACTACATGTAACAATTAAGGTGAGGATTTAACGTTGATTCATGACGATACGGAATTCTTCAAATTACAATCTTGATCATCAATATAATTACACAATTATACTCAAAACTACGAAATCCAACATGACGATATGGAATTATTATCCAAAATCTTGGTTTTAATACTGAGGGCCCGGGTAAAGGAATTAAGCCAGAAACCTTGAAATGATTACGGCTATCACCGAAGAGGTCAGATGAGTTGTGCTACATGTATATGTACGCTACTGTACAAGTATTTTGGAATTGAACAAAATTCACTTTTTCTGCTCCTGACAAGAGACAGTGTGCGAGAGAGGTGATGGCCCCCAGTGAGCACAGAAGGTTCTGATGGTCGGGACACTGCAGACAGGGACACAGTGAAAAGTAAAATTTCTTAGCATTGCTGAGTTCATGCATTCATAGACAGTCACATGTGCAGCATGTCCACATTATTGAGAGCTCTTATTACCCTAAAGTGATACTGCCAACATTTTTTAAAGACGTAAAGCTTAATCGATAGCTAGTATGTACCTGGCAGGCTTTAGAAATAATCATTGCTGTAGACTGTGACACTGCAGGTACTTCTGAGAGCAAGGATATGAGTTTCTTAGCAACAGTGACATCATCAAACAGAGGGGAGGGTGGGGCGAGACCAGAGCCATACAGAGTCCGTAATGTACGGATACACGCACTCACTATACTTGAGTTAGAGTGACTTAGTCCTGAATGAAAAATACAATATTAAATTTTTAGCATCACTGAGAATTAGTGACGAGCATGTGAAAATTGCATGATATAATTATAGTCAGTGCATGGGGAAACAAAATGAATGTTACTGCCTGGGATCGAACCAGAGACCTTGTGCGTGTGAAGCACACGTGATAACCACTACACTACAGAAACAACTGAGAGTATGGATACATCGTATGAACAGCTAGCACTCCCAGCTATTATGGCAGTGAATGAGAAAGAGAACTATTATGGTAGTGAATGAGAAAGAGTACAGCTCAAACTGACCATACATGAGAAGGGGTAAAGTAACTAACGAATAAGGAAAGTCTCCCTGGCTGGCCATGAATTAATGGACCCACCGTTAATGAGCAGGGGCAGTGCTTGTGTGGAGAGGATGACAGATACGTTGTTGGCTAATCCATGAGAGAAGCTCCCTAGAGTGACCACCACCTCATGCACTAGCTCTACAGTCGATGTGTCGTCTTCAAGCAGACCAACAAGCCTGCACACACACACACACACACACACAGAAAATACAATCATGTATGTAACTCTGAATAATGAGCTTATACAACACTTAAGAGGTCCATTACAAGTATTGATTGATGTACGCATACTTTAATGCAGTAAGCTATAGGAAAGTACCTTGGTATGACCCCCAACATCATGAAAGCATTCTTCCTCTTTTTGTTACCAATGATGCTGTTCTTAATCTTCCTGCAAACACAATGGATGTTATAATTATTAAGCCACAACAGGGCCGTGTGAATAGACCGATCTATGGTATTGGTATTAGTACCAAAGCACTGTCACTGTGTATACACTGTACGTTAGTTAGAACCACATACTCAGCTTTTAGATACCACGTGTAACGGTAAGTTTCGTTATTGTTACCCAGTTGAATATTACTTCGTACTCTAAATAATTATTTGTACAGCTCAGAATATTGTCACGCCCACATCCTGACAACTGACGTTGAACCTATTGTGCAAAAATTATCTATTTTCGTATTAATGCTCTAAATACGACAAATACGAATTTCCATGATGTATGAAAATAACCTGCTGTACGATTTTGCAAGCATCAAATAATTATGCGAACTTTGTGACTTAGCAAACATTTAATGGCAAAACATAAACCGCATGGTAATTAAACACGATCTTTGCCAGAACGCAATAGTTTATCGCAAAGGGTCAATTTTTCTGCTGATTCACCAGCAAAATATTCACGGTAATAGAATCTATGGATCAAGTGGAATATACGGCACTAGATGTGGGCGTGGCAATAACGCTAAGGGTTAGAGTTAGTGTTGCCACTTGACAACAAGTCTTGTATACATCTAAGTGTGTCCCATGTGTTGGTAGGAGCAATAGTGCAATACTGTACGGCTTCAAGAGACTTTGAGATCATAAAGGTATCAATAAACCTTTCAATTGTGAATCGTGGAACGTTTGCTTTTGTGTACCAAAAGCATTGGTTTCCAAGTACATCAAAAAGCAGACAATTGCCGACCGTGAAAAACTAATAGTAGGCTATGTCAGAGCTATCACACCCTCTCACCTGGTGCACTCTAGCCGCACCGCCTGGTCGTGAGAGAAGAGACCATCCACCAGAACTTGGGGGGAGCCCCCCACCTTTAGGGGGACAAAATTATATTAATTGTATACAATCCGTACACGTAAATGCATGTAATTCTTTAATCAAATCATAGCTCTTGTCTTTGTGTATCATATCTACACGTCCAAAACTGGATAATATCAGAACTACTTCATTCTTCTCAAGCCACATGTGCTGGTCACTGTTCATGTTCACACCCACTTGACAAAGAACAAACTTTGCTGACAGAGCAGAACAAAACAGCACGGTGTGTTTACCATGCCAGACCCTTCTTTTAGTGAAGGGGCGGGGCAAGTGAGACATCTAAAAGTAGCGACAGTTGCGTCGACAATTAATGTCACGTCCTAAATGAAGGTGAATCATGTGTAGCCACCCTAGCCTCGAATCTAGCCTACTGGAAAATATTCTGATATCGAGGCAAGTAGACTGAGTGGAGCTACCTCCCGAATTTATAATAGATGCGACCCTCTAAATATGCGACACTAGGACTTCTTTCAAAAGCGATCTCTGGCTTCAAAGTCTTACAGTAAATTGAGAAATAAACTTGCACATAGACATTTATTTGTCCTAGATGGAATCCATATAAAACATTTCCAACAGGGGCTATACAGCTAGCTAGATATAAGGCTATAGATACCTGGCTCTCTGGCTCTCTGTAACCTACCACTTTGCTTGGCATGCTATATATCTGATCTTGATCTCACACACACTGCACACTAGTCACACACTCCAGCTCCACAGACTCGTACTCTAAGAGAGTTCCCATTTTGTGGCAAATGTCACTAGATCTACATGTATAATTTATATCTGCCACTTCACTTTTAATAGTACATGTAGATCTATAACCCTTTACCTAAACAATTGAAACTCACAAACATGGAATGCGCATGAATATCATTAATTTCACAACATTGAGCAAGTAAATACGTACCAGGTTAGCCTCGATTCCAGGCCGCTTGTTCAAGCGGCCTGGAATCGAGGCTAGTACCAGGTGTACACTAAAACCATTTTTTTTCTGCAGATCTTGCACAACACATTGTTTTTCCCCCCAAAAGAGCTCAGTGACGACCAAAGCACGTAATCTATGATATGAGAATAGAGACCGAGTGTTCGGCTACTGGTTCTAATTTTTTATTGGTACTGTTTGTAACCAAAGCTGGATGCAGTTTCATATATAAAAGATGTGGTATTTCAAGTGCATGGGCTATGGTATAAGCTATAATATAATGGCATTCATTTCATATAATCTACAGGTATAATAATATATAGGGCTATAATAAATTTATTCACTTAGTTTTGTCATGCACACAATATATAGTAATTGTAGTGAATGAATTGTAGTGAATGGAGATATAAACAACACATTTGAAACTGCATAATTGAACTGCATATACCTATGTATCTACGAACAATAAAGATCAACACATGCATGACTCCAAATCAAACTAAACTGCATTTTTTCCGTCTTCTTCTACACATTTTAACCCCACTAGTACTATCCCTCAACCCAGCAAATTGATTTTTGCACTTAGAATGGAAGTTTTCGATCCAATTAATACCATCCAACAGTTCTGCTTTCTTGGTATGCCCGACCGGAATGATAACAATCGTTTTAACAATATCTTCTGGCACCGATAAATATCCTTTCAGATATTCTCTGATACAGTCACTCCATTGTTGTATCTCCTGCTGAAAAGCGTCCTCCTTTTTATCGCTTTCCCATTCAGGGCGGTATTTATCAATGATGTTAGCAAATGTCAGAGCAATAATTGCATTCTCCCAGTACCTAG
This sequence comes from Halichondria panicea, assembly GCF_963675165.1. NCBI lineage: Eukaryota > Metazoa > Porifera > Demospongiae > Suberitida > Halichondriidae > Halichondria > Halichondria panicea. The sequence continues at coordinate 6,343,456 of NC_087382.1, read as the reverse complement.
ATCCAAAATACGTAGTTAACTTCCTCATAGCACGTCCACAACTCTGATCGTCATATGCAAAGCGAGTATCAGTGGACTTGATACAGTGAACGACCAAGCCTCTTGTGATGGGGCATTTGCGTAATTTTTTAAGAGCACTCTTTTTGAAGCGACCAGGAGTATCCCATAGAGTAAATCCGATCGTCTTATATTGGTATTTGATTGAAGTCACTTCTGTTGTGTCTACATCACAAATTCCAGCATGTTCACTCAGCTTAGGCCTACGATTTCCAGTAAGGCCATCAATTAGAGTTGACTTGCCGGTACCAGTGACACCAGTCACTAGAATATGATAGACACCAGACTCTTCACTGCTTGCACTGCTTGTACTGGAGGAAAAATCTTCCCTAGTTTCTGAAATAGATGTAGGGGTACTTGATGCCATAATTATAGCTGTAGTAGAATAAATGAAGCTAATATAGATTATAAACCTTACTAGTACAGACTAAGCAGGAAGTGTATGAGGTCAAAATTGCATATAATTGATGCATTCAGCATTACTAGCCATAGATCGAAAAATCATATTTGACTGGTATATATATACTACAGATAGATCTAAGTGCTAAGATAAAACAATGGCCACAAATAGCCAGAGAATGAGAAGCACTAATGTACCAGCTTGTAAACTAGCTAAAGATATGACTGTCGACAGTATAAGAGTTCCAACCCTTGAGTTACATGTAACTGCAGATACGGCTTTCAACAGTGAAAAAGTTGCAACCCTTGAGTTCACTGCAGATACAAATGTTGGCAGTATGAGAGTTCCAACTATTGAGTTGACTGCAAGTAATGTCAACAGTATTGAGCTAGCTGCAGATACAAATTACGATGCGCTATCAGGATCCGGCAAATCAGACTGTCTTCGTGAACCGACTGAAATTGAATCACTGAGATGTGGTGAAATTAATCCCAATTGGAATGAAAAATTTATTCCTCTGGAGACCGAAAAAATCAGCCAACAAAGAGTTACTGAGGTATACGAAAACTGTACGACTGTAAACATTATGATCACAGGACTGACAGGATCAGGAAAGTCAGGACTAACCAATGCTTTTCTTGGAAAGAAACGAGGAGAGGAAGGTTTCGCTGAAGAAGGAAGTGACATCAGGAAGCGATGTACAGTGAGAGTAGAAGGTCGGCAGGCATGCAGAGAGCAGCCATTTTCATTAAAAATTTGGGACACACCTGGACTCAAAGATGGCACTAAGGAGCAAGAGAAGTACCTGAAGGAAATGTATGTCATCTGGAAGCGATATAGTTTTGGGGACCTGATTATCTATTGCATCAAAGTAGACACACGCTTTGTCAGTGGCAAACATAACCCGAATCTTAAAGCTATGAAGAAGCTACAAAAGAAATTTGGGAATGAGTTTTGGAGAAAAACAGTAATTGTCCTCACGTTTGCCAATCTTATAGAATCTTTGAATCCTGAATGGCCTGACAATCACGAAGAGAAAATAATGGCATTTCAAGCAAAAATTGACGAGTTCAAAACTCAGATCAGAATAAACCTAAAAGATTACATTGGAGTAGCCACGGAGATAGCTGACAACATACAAGTAATCCCTGCTGGTTATTCCACGATCCCTCTTTTATTCGACGAGCGACGCTGGTTTTCTCTTCTCTGGTTCCAATGCCTGAACACCATTCCAATCAAGAAACAAAGCGCATTCCAGCAGGTGTTTCAGGACAGAATTGTTCGAGGAAGGGAGGCTGATGTACGAGGCAACGAGCGTAAAATCGTACTCACAGATGCTTTTGTTCCAGAAAAATTACTAGAACTAGAACGAACGTATGAACTGCGAGGTGGATTGATTGGCATGCTTGGAGGCCCATTTGCGTTGCTTACAGTTCCACTGGGAGTTGTGTGCGGAAAGAAGCACGCAGAGGCAGTGCATAAGAAGCAACTCAACAATACCGAGAATTAGTTACGATTACTTGTATTGCATGAGTACTTAGACTATAGCACCAGACTGTATATGTTATAGCACTACTGTTTTTTATTTGTGGGTGTTTTGTGTTCAAGGAGTGCTGCAATAATATTATACTGCTTTCCCTAGCTGGGGAAACAAGAAAGCGGGGAGAATTGACAGTTACTAGGCACGGACGAGTGATAATCATCAGTATCCATGGGACAATGCTTAGCAACCAAAATTCAGGTTGAATCTGCGCATGCGCGACATGCGGTTGCTTTGTCAATCCGTTACAGCTGTGTATAAGTGGACCATGTTAACAAATATGATTGTATAATAGCAGGAGTGCATGAAGAAGAGTATCCAACTGTAGCAGTTGTAGTGTAAATTAACCACGTTTCGGTACAAGTATGTCATACCACGTCACTATCATACCGCATCTTAAGTGGGTGCGTAGGTGTAGTGGTTAATCAATTAAAAATGATATCACGCATGTGGTTTGTACTCCAGCCCACATTTAATTTGCTAACAGTTTACACAACTACAAGTGTTAGTGACGGAATCAGTCCGAAATATAGAATGGAATGTGCGTGGGAGTCGCATACTCCTCTTCATACACTCCTGATAGAATGAAACCTATATATAATTGACTTGACTTGAATTACATACAGCGCAACATGATATATTTAGCCATCGCATAAATATAGCGTAGTTACAGTGGCGGATCCAGACAGGTTCCATGGGTTCCATGGAACCCCCCTTTCACACAAGAACACACTGGAAATCAACTTACCAAGCTAGCAACTCAGTTTGAATGATCGTGACCTGTGTAGTTACTAGGCTGATATTTCATGCAATTTATATGTGGGCAGGGATCTCTAATGCGCATATGCTCATTGCTTAGGAAAAGTGATTTGACCTTTTTTTCTCAAAATTCCTGGATCCGCCACTGACTGTTAGTATCACACTACTAGCACTTAGGCCCTGCAATACTGACGATCAATTGGATTGGAGTCACACCAGTCGCTCAAGATAATCTAGCACTGCAAAAGTTTAAAAAACATGATAATTACAGAAATCTTATTTCACATAATTATACTCCGACAGTGATTGGTCTTCTCTTTGACCATAGACATGCACGCATATACTGGACTGATCTTACGTCTGACTTGGTATTACATGCACATCTTCTTGACAATAAAATTAATACTAACAGAGCGACACAGTTGTTTGGTAGTTTTCCATTCATAATTGTTGTAATTGTGTTAATAGTGCAGACAACTCCACACAACAACAATGGGGACAAAACCACCGTGAATATAGTACAATACGAAACCGATATATACGGTATTTATAATTATGCATAATAATACCCTTTTGCATGGAAATGCTATCTTTTATTTAGCTGGTAAGAGTATCATCCCTTCTAATGATGTATACAAGATAGCACTTCCATGCAAAAGGGTATATATAATTAATATGCATAATTATAAATATCATATAGCGGTTTCGTATTGTACTATATTCACGGTGGTTCTGTCCCCATTGTCGTTGTGTGGAGTTGTCTGCACTATTAACACAATTACAAGATAGCCTGCATTATGCACTGCTTAATTAATAAAGAATCCAATGGTATATGAAACTATATATCCTACTTTCATGCAGGTGCTATAGGATATTCCCAGGGTATAACTGTGACAATTCCCCCTGATATTTTAATTTCCAGACATGTTTGGTATCATGTAGATAATTTTGTGGCTTGTTAAAAAAGTGAGTTTGAAAGTGAGTTACCGTGCATGGTAGGGGAGTAGATGCTCATGCAGCGTAGCATATTTTGCATAATTATAGCCAATCACATAAACACTCATACTTATGGTTACTATAGGGAGATTTATGGCAACGTAAACCACCTAGCCCTTGGGCTTAGTGGGTTTACTGCCATAAATCCCTAGAACCATAGCATAATTATATGACGAAGTTATGCTAAACGTAAGACACTTTATTGAAATACGTTACACGTATTTCCAATAACATGCATCACCCAGTAATAAGAGAGCAGTTTGTGGGAGTACATTTAACCACAAACATGCAAACAATTATAACCACAGAACCGCAGGGCATTCAAAACGCAACATTACTTTACTAAATACAGTCGGCCAGCATCCATGCATATATGACATTGTGGCACAATACGTATACACTACACAATCATTGTATAGGTTACCGTATTTTTTTATAATGTATACCGAATACATGACAGTGTACATGTATAGAAGCTCCATGTCCAAAGTATAATCGCGGCTCCTAAGAATGAAGTAGCGAAATCGAGGCTTTATTTCATTATGCCCTCGAGGATAGTAACCATCTATTTTGCCAAGCCCCACTTCAATAAAAGCACCAACCATCTTGTTCTCTTTGCCCATCACTAGAAAACCATAATTGCTGGGGAGAGATGACAGAGAGAAATTGATCACCTGAGATCGCGAATCACGTGACTTTCTACAGCCTTATAACTAGCTGTATACTATAGCTACCATGTCTATCGATTAATGAATCATTTAGACATAATTATAACTCACATTTCAACACAGCAATCTTATTACACCGTGTGTGCGCTCATGTGAAGCAGCTGTAGAATGATTAGAGTGTCTGTCCGTTTGTGGCTGTGTGTGCAATTAGGACAAAGAGATAAGTTGTTAATTGAGCGAACTATAGACATGCATGCACTTTCATTGGAGTGCTTTAACTGCTGATATAACATGAGTGGTTGAAAAATAATACGCTACCTATAATTTTTATGCTTGAAACTTGTAGGCAATCCTCATATGGTGACAAAAACAGGTTTTATGTGCCGATATAGCTCTATAAGTAAACAAGACGCTCAGGAGAGCACTTATACCCCGCGCGCATTAATAAGGTCTTTTTCTGGCGACCTAGTTGAGGTTATCTAGTTGAGGTTATCTGCAGGGAATGAGTACACATGGATGGCTTTAGAAAGCCACAATGATCAGATTTGGGGGATGCATGCACCAGGACTGTGAGCTTGTATGCATGTAGCCTCCTTCAGAAGAGCGGCCTGGGATCGAGGCTAGTATGCATGAGGGCGAAACACTGTACATGTACACTGTATAACACACTATTATGTACAGTACAGTAATTGTGCCGCATAACAACATTGTATCTATAAAATAACTTGGCTGCTTTCTTGCACATGATGACGGGTCCGAGCTGACAGTGATCTCCCACCAGGATCACTTGCTTGGCTCCAAGCACGATATAGGCACCATGCACTCAGGCTCAGTAGGCTGCCTATAGCAGTGACATGCACGTATATATATGCATGAATGTGACAACAAGCTTGTTGTGTACTGAAAATGTGATGGAAAATATGAGGTATTTTATTTTGCAAGTGCTTCCCTAGTGATGTCATTAATCTCAGGTAATTGGAACACACTGAACTTGATGCATGGCCTTCAAAATTATTGTGAAGTTGTAATGTTCTCAAAGTAGTAAAACCCATGCTACTAGTAAGCCCTATAGAACATGTTAAAATCAGGCATGCATAAAAATTATATATAGTAGCTAAGAATACGTTGAAAAGCCATCTAAGTACCTTAGCCATCTTGAAAGCCTGTTACCAGCTAGTGGGTTTCATGTGCCCTTACAGATGCAACATAATGATGTAATTGGTTTAATAACTGTAATGTTTTACTAAATTAATGATCAATCGAATTGGATTCACTCCGAGACACACGAGTTACTCAAATAGACTCCGAGATAATTCAGCATCGAAAATTAAAAAGCAAAATCACTGTAAGCTAGGCTGTTTTTGTGTACATTATTATTGTGAGCGCCAATAGACTGAAAGTCTATACCGGACATGCTGATCTTTATCGCTTTACAATAGTACCAATACAGCCACAGAGTTCAATCAGTTTGTACATTCTAATACCCACATTGTGTACAGTTGTTTCAGGGACAGATAGTAGTGATACAACCATATAATTATGACGTGTACTTGCATAATTATAATTATGGTGTTGTAATAATATTAGTTTTACTGTCAGCACTAACAGATTAAATGTTCATTACTGCTTGACTGCATTACTGCATATGCATGGTCTTTATTAGCCTCGATTCCAGGCCGCTTGAACAAGGCCTTGTTGAAGCGGCCTGGAATCGAGGCTAGGTCTTTATCCCATCAACACAGCTACATCTTTCGTTTCGTTTCTACATGCATTCTACTCATTGTGTACATGCAGTAATTATTGTGCTGCATAACTAACATTGTATCTATGAACTATTAAACTTAATTGGTTGCTGCTTTCTTGCACAATCATGATGACAGGTCCGAGCTGACAGTGATCTCCCACCAGGATCACTTGCTTGGCTCCAAGCACGATAGGCCTCATGGCACTCAGGCTCAGTAGGCTGCCTATAGCGGTGACACAAGTATGAAGTATATGCATGCATGGTAATGTATGACAACAAGAATTTGTTGTGTGAACATGTGAGTGAGGTATTTTTTCTGCATGTTTTTTCTTGATGGCCTTTCAATGTATTCTTGGCTATAATTATGCATGCCTGTATTTGAACATGTTCTAGCTTACTGGGTACTACTTTCATCCATAGTCAATGAGAACATATTGCATTACAACTTGAATAATGTCCTGTTGTTAATTATAGGTACGATCACGGGTAGCTGGCTACACAATTACACAATAATTAATTACACTTTCACATTCCACCTCTACATGTACATCAATCATGTCAGTCCTTAAAGGCCATGCATCAAGTTCAAAATTATGTACAAAATTATGTATACATGTAGACACTAGTGGTTGTAAGGGCACATGTGCCCTTACAAATAGCAGCATATGTAATTGGTTCAATAAAATGGATTCCAAATGCATGCAGTACTGAATGACCAATCGAATTGGAGTCTCTCAAACAGACTCTGAGATAATCCAGCACGGAATTAAAATAACTGTAAGGCTTTTGCATAATGTTGGAACAATATTTTTATGTACATGTTATAGACATTATGTACAGTCTATACCTGACTAATCTTTATCGCTTGACAATACCAACACAGCCACAGAGTTCAATCAGTTTGTATATCCTACTACCCACATTGTGTACAGATGTTTCCCTGATAATAATTATAAACTCTGTGCTGTGTCCTGCATGCTGACCCTGCACGATCTAGCTATCAGTAATATTCCATTTTGTAGTGTTCTCATTGTACACGTCACCTGTACTATGGTTATCTCAGGTGATCTGAACCCTCCTGCTGTTGTGGATGTACTGTCTGGGCTGCTGCCCCCATTGGGAATACAATGGTAACTGCACATGCATGTGGGGGATTGTGAGCCTGTATAATGTGCAATTTCAATGTGCATGACGTGCCCATGCATCCTCAATCTCATCAATACACTGTAAACTATACAGTCATGCGTGGTTATTTTTTGTCTAGAGGGGTGGTTAGTCCCACCCACCTGTGACCACCCATGCACCAAGTGTGGGAACATCTGCAAGCTTGTAAGTTGTAGGTGGGATACTGCATGCATGTACATCGTGTCACTGTATGCATGTGCATGCACTGTACAATATACAGTACTAGTGCTGCATAACTAACTTGGCTGCTTTCTTGTATGATGACAGGTCCGAGCTGACAGTGATCTCCCACCAGGATCACTTGCTTGGCTCCAAGCACGATATAGGCACCATGCACTCAGGCTCAGTAGTCTATATATAGGGCGACACAAGCGTGAATTCAAATAATTGGAAAATCAGCGAGGTATTTTTTCTGCATGTGCTTCCCTATAGCTTCCATCATTAATCCTAGATCATTGGAACACACATAATTTTAAACTTGGTGCCATGGCCTTCAAGGACATACATGACTAGTGTACATGTATACAGGTGCATATATACCGTATAGCGCGAAATTTTCGAGGCACTTACATTTCGTCGATTGGCCTCTAAAAGCATTTCGAAAACTTGGTGTGTCGATTTCCAGCAACCTTACTAAATGTCTTGGTCTGCATGACCACATCAGCTTCATGTGTACAAATCGGCCTAAAGCAAACCCAACCACTCTAACGTACTGTATAGGCCTTATGAGTGCAGAAACGATCTCACCAATCTATCTTACAGTGCTTCCAGCCAAGCCAGTAGGTAGAGTCGATGATGAGGGAACAGTTATTATGTGATACACATACATACAGCCCTCAAGTCACGCATCCTACGAGGGTCAGAGGAAATGTCACACACACGTACTTAGGGACGAAACTACTTCTAACAACAAAAGGAATACACGTACAGAACTGTACATACAAGACAGAACCAACCTCCAAGTTCCAATTTTTGTGGCAAAGGTCACCATCTGGATATCTACATCCAAACAACACAACACTTTTTATGTATAATTATATGATAACTTATAATACCAACATGCACCCTCCATTCAATACATCTATAGTTCAAAGATCGATCAAAATATATATTATAGCTAGGTGGTATATCTACAGGTATAAGTAAAACATATATACAAGCAATAACGACAAAAATTTACGCTAAATGTTGTTTCAGTCCATGATCTATCTCCTTGCACTCTGCAGTGCTGTAAACAGAGAAGCACAGCTGCTTTCGATGACTCTCTTTCCTTTTTTCTAGCTGTAGGGGCAAAGTCAACACATACTGTGTACATAATTATGTACAGTTGATAATGGTGTGTCCTTGCATGCACACTATACATACAGCAATGAGTATTTCGCGTTTTGATGTAGGCATCTGTTTTTCTTAACGGGAGTCATAAGCTAATACTGCATGACTGGAAAATTTGGTGAATTTACCAAGGATCACCAAGATAATTTAAAACCGCCAATTACTGATGGACGCAACGTCATTGCCGTATAGTAGCCACACCTGAGACGCCTAATTGTTAAAAACGCCATCCAAATTTTCAGTAATTAATAATTATGGAGTAGATCTACATCGTAGATAATTATTGCTGTAGTTTGGGAGTTGGGCGATAGGTTGCATGCAGGATGATTGATGAATTCAAGGTTAGAGGTACAGACTCAGTTGAATACTGTATACAAGTGTTCAACTAACATGTCATTGATTCACCTTTCTTACATAACCTTCTGCTTCAGTAACAATGGCTGCATACTGCTTCTTGAAATCTGAGAGACACTTCTCGACCTTTTTCTCATACTTAGAATGATGATGCTGTGTGTATGTTATTTCAGGTGCATATATAGACTGGCTATCTGAAAATAATATGAGAATTGGGCTGATGGCAAGTTAATCAGAAATGACAGTACATACATTTTATTCGCTCTTGGTAGTGTAGCCGAACGAGGAATACGGTGATCACATAAAGCCATGGTAAAAGCTAGGAGTACATACAAAGAGATCGGAGTGTCGAACTACCGATAGCTCTACACAAACACTGCGCAACATGACTCGCAGGTGATGAAGTATCATAAAAACTGCTAGTAAATGTTAACCATGATTTTTTAGGGGTGTGACACTTTAGTTGCGAACAATGATATCATGATTTTTGCTAGTTGTTTGCGTTTAGCGTTGAGAGCTGCTCACTGCTCACTGATAATCAATATGAGGAAATTAATTTACTCGTTTCCCAAGTTGGATTGATCCTCTTCATTTGCACTCGTTACACTTCTTAACAAATCTTGTGGCATGTGCATTGCGTAATGGATACACAAGCTTGCGCAAGTGTTATCAATTGCGAGTAGCTCTTGTGTAATTGATAGGATGTCACGTTACTTGTGCACGGTATTTGTGGTTGTGTACAGCGCTATATTAGTGTGTGTGTGTGTGTGTGTGTGTGTGTGTGTGTGTGTGTGTGTGTGTGTGTTTGTCTATTCCAGCTATAACTGCTCAACAGCTGCAATGCAACGAAACTAACAGCTTCTATAGGCTTCTAATCAGTTCTCTTGGATTTGATTCGTGGATTTGCAAACTAAAGCTTCTTTTTCTTACTTTACTTTACTTAGTGAAAGTTATTGCTCTTCAGAATCGTGCGTAGCATCATCTGTTTGCACACACTTTCTGTATGAGTCAGTCTCCCACTAATTAAAATGTTAGCTAGAAAAGAGCTGCGCAGCAGCCATTTCACTCCTCTATCATGCAAGCATAGCATATACAGAACAGTTGCACATAGCAATGCTACAAGAGTTCACGACCACTTTAAATAGCCAGCACAATAAAGCAACATGTACAGCTCAATATGGCGATACTAAAGACCGGGGGGGGGTCTGTACGTAGTACACAATAATGAAGTTAAAATTGACGTCACTTTCATTCATGCAGTAGTATGTACCTTCACAGCTGTTGGTTTTATCCGAGCAATGTACTCTAAGCAAACTTTCCCAAGGGTTTCTTTTAATGACAAGAAGACATCACTGATCACATCCATAGATCTGAAGCAAAATATTGTGGCTGACACAACATCTGTTACAATTAAGTCCAAAAGATTGCAAACTATAATTATATAGTATACACAGCTGCAGACACGTCCTATAAATTTTGTATATAATTATAGCTCCAAGATCAGCATTCACTTAACAATAATTATTTGTCTAAGTTGTGTCACACTATCTCAACTTGTATCGCATTTGCTGTGCTCCTTGACTGAGGATCTCAGGGCTCCCATTCACAAACAGTAATCTACAAAATTAATATCACACACTCACGACTACATGTATATATGACTGTGTATACGCATGAGCACAATGCATGTAAGCACATATAGTATACTTGCTTTATAGCGTGTTCTACTTTTAAATATAGAATCGTTTCTGCATATATAATTATACTCACTTGATGAATTTCTTAAACTTCTCCCAGCTACTTAAAGACACAGGTCTGTAGAATGGTTTGAGTAGTACATTTCAATGGATTAGTATACAGTCGTGCTTTAGGTTACTTTCGAAGTTGTTAAGGGGGTGTGCCAGGGGTGTATCATAATACTAAACTCCTGCACAATACTTTAATGTCAGATGCAAGACTTACGGGATATAGATTTCACTCTTTAGGTCTCCAAGATTACTCCTCAGCTTAGCAGGATTCTGCACATGGGACCGGTCAGCTAGCGCTTCAGGACTTTGAGGTGCTCCACCTGCAATAATTAATTACATGGTCTAACATGTACGTATGATATCTAGCTGAATGGTTATAGAGCTATAGTAGCCATTTCGTACGAATGTTTGACAAACAGTATACGTTATAGTTATAACACGGGCACAAGGGATGTATGGAATATATTGCACTGAAGCACGAGGGCGTAAGCCCCGAGGGCTGAGTGCAATATATTCCGTGCATCCCGAGCGCACGTGTAATAACTAGTTTATATCCCGAGGGCATAGCAACATAACACTGTATTAGTAACACAATATAAACTGCACAAAAAGATGACAAAGACAACTCTAGACACAGCTCCATCTCTTCTCTCTCCTAGACGCCAGTATATGCAGCGTATAAGATTGGCATGACCGACGAATGGCTTGACACAAAATTGTTGGAGTTCCAACGCTGAAACCACTGCAAAACAGCCCCACCCCGCTACTGCTGCAAAGAAACAGCCCCACCCCATTTACTGCTGCAAAGAAACAGCCCCACCCCACTATACTACTCAGTGTAACTGCTGCTCGAACAGCCCCCTCCAGCTCCACTATCCTCGGCATCACAACCAAGCCAAAGAAGCTTGCCTCTACACTGCTGCAAAACAGCTCAAGCCCCCTGCAAAAAGAGCCGCTTCTAGTGCTATGGTGAAGCCAGAATTGACCGTGCATCAAGAAGTGGAGGACTAGGTCTAGGAACACAGAATCTTCACAAAATGAGCCTGGGACGATTTTAAAACCTGCATGGTTGCAAAGAAGAAACTCCAGCAGTGCTGAACATTCCTGCATGGCTGGACTTACTTTGATACTTGTTATTTCTCATGATACAATATTTATAATTTAATTATGCCAGAGGGGCGTTTTGTGGTTAGTGCATTATGACTTTGCGGTTAGTGCAATATGACTTTCAGCAGTGCATTATGCTGCATATTGCACTTGGCAACAACGTAGCAACGGGATATAAATAGAACATACGATGTATACAAAAATTGATATTATGTGCATGGGGTGGGTTTTCTTACCTTTATCACTCTTTCTTACAGTGTGATACAGATTGTTAGCTCTAAGACACAATTCCCTGTATGTGTATTCCACTTGATCATTCCATGTAACCAGTGCATGTGGCAGAGCTTCGAAAATGAAACTGTTGTTAATGACTGATTCGATACTTGTGCTTGCTTGCTGGAGGAACATTTCTAGATCTGCAAAGGAAATGTACACCATGCAATCTCATACAACTATTGATTATAGAGTATCTATAAGAAAAAATTTCTCTAGCACCGAAGTGTTAAAATGCCTCGTGGAATGTTTTGTTTCACTTAAAGTGTTACAATTAATGGAAATAAAAGTCTGATGGATATAGAAGAATTTTGAAGGATAGAAGCATAGTAGTAGTATGTATATAATTACATGTAGTATCTACGTGCATTTCCTAGTCAATAAATGCAATGTGAAAAAATTGCTAGGATTGGCCAGGGGAAGCATCTAAAATAATGAAGAGGGAGAGCTGAATATCAATCCTCACAACGTCATAAACAGTGCATCTAGCAAATCACATTTATACATGTACTATGTTTCAAACACGGTCATTTACACTGTCAAATTACAATTAATTGGAATGTTTACATGTACAGTATTAAAAACCAAACGAAAATCTTTTGCTTAAATTAGCCCTTATAGGGATACCGGGAGAAGAGACCATTTTGAGGGTAAGACTGGGATAGTTAACAGGTATACTTTTATATGTCATTTGCATTGTTAAATTTGCTTGCGTGTGTGTATTTATGACATTGTGACATATTGACATACGCCCCTTCCTTGTTTCCACGCTTTTTGGTGCTTTCCCCGGCCAATTTTAAATGTGTTTTTGGGATTTATCCCCCCTTTTTTGTGTTTACAGGAATAGATCTAAAGAGAAATTCAAGAAACATTGGTCGAAATTCAAGAAGAGAAGAGAGGACAGAAATGAGCCTTTATTGAAAATAGCCAAAAATGTTGATGAATGTTGAATTTGTGAATTGAATGACAACGCTAGATATCAGACAATCCTAGTTTTAGGAATCCTGAGAGCTATAGTACAGAGTGTTGCATGCAGCATGGAGCATGGGCCTAAAAAAAGTCTTTTGTACGTAGCACCAGCCACGCCCACCTGAGAAGTAGCCACAAGGTATTGTGACGTTGCTGTGCATCATGTGAGACAATCATTAAAGATGGCAGAATGTCCTAGAAAAGAGAAGTCGAGCCTGATAGGTCATATCTGCCTTGTGAAAGCGATTGCAAAGCACTTCTAATCTAGGTTGTATAAAATTATGTCGTTTGGAAACTAGGTGCAGAATGCCCTGGAGATGGCTGTACTTGGAGAAACTGCTCCTTGAGAAAGTTAGTCCCTCAGATCATTCACCCATGCACTTACTACTACAAAGTCATGCAGTCAATTGGATAAAATGTGGTGAAATTCAGTTTTAGCAAGAGTATAATATAATAGAGAGGGAGTATCGAACGTAGGCATACTGTGCATCAGATGTATGCGGAGAGTAATGTGACTTCCTGTATCTGTCATAGACTGCACACTGGCCAATCCAAGTGTGGGTGATGTCATCTATCAAAAAGTAGATTACGTCACATACACAAACATTCCAAGCCCATGACAGATACAGGAAGTCACGTTACTCTCTGCATACACTTGACGTACAGTATGCCTACGTCTCTCCCTATTATATACTCTTGGTTTTAGTGCACTTTTTCAAAGAACCTTATAATTTTTGGATACTCATGCATAATTATACCCCGTGTGCATGTGCGTAGCAGGGGTGGTAGAGTGAATGGTGTGTTTATGTCGGCTTGTGTGTGTGGCCACAAAAATGAGCTGTTTGAGCAGACTAGACACTTTCATGGACTGCTTTAACTGCTAATGAGACATGCAGTTGTTGAAAAATAATAGGCTACGATAGTTGAAACTTGTAGGTGATCTTTGAAGGCGACAAAAATCTAATCGTTGCTTTATGATTCACGATCATTTACCATAAGGATAATGTTTAGTAAGGTCATTACGGAAAAAAGTTATTGTTGTCGATGTGGTCAACGCATGGGGTCGTATGAGTGTCTTATTATACATACACAATGAAGGTTAAAGAAACTATAGCTATGCAGCCATGCAGTTTCCAGATCTGATCTTTCCAGCACACACAAGTGAAAGCGTGTGCTGAAAAGCTACAAACGCTCTGCCAATCTTAATTTCAACCTACTTATTAATTGACTTGTTCGCCAAACACACCCGTTATACGATATTGGATTAACACGCTTGTGTAATCTCGCGTGTAAATCTACAACTCAAGGCCATACTTTTACTCGTTGCTAAAAATTACAGACTGTGTGAATACTGTTTCTGCATTGTGATATGTATAGCGAGTACTGATAGTAAATAAACATTACTAGAGTATACATGTGTTGGGTACAGTAAATTAAGCCTGCATGTCTATTGTAGTCACCATCATCTATAAGACATAATAATGCAATCAACTGCCAGGGTTGCCACAACCTTGTTACAAGGTTGTGGATCAGTCACAAGGTAGCCACAAAGTGGCCACAACCTTGTGACCACCTTGTGTTTTCTGTATGAGTGTTCAAAATTACCACATGGCATGATTGCCAACTTACATACCGCTATCAAATTGACTGGGCCCAAAAGCATCCATTGGATCTTGTATTCTTGCCGCACACTTCTTTTGAAAGTCATCAAACAAGTTCTTCACTACAACATCAACTATCCGACTTAAGGTGCTGCTCTGCAGTACGTATATACACATGTTTATAAAGCTGCAAATCTAAAGTGGTGGAATGAACTCACAGACAAATCCACATCAAACCGTTCTTCCAGCTCTTCACATACTCTTTTTTGCGTAGACACTGATAGGTAGTGACTCAATTCTTCCTTCTTCTCAATCACATGAGTTACCACAGGCTTTACACAAGCCACCTTTTCACCTTCAGCTATAGACAATTATTTACTTTTGTACTTACACATTATTACTACGTAGTACAGCTCTATATACATATATAGTTTGGGAACAAATTGATAACCAAGAATCTTTACTTTTTATTAGTCTCCTCAACCTGTCAGCATGTCTTTCCAGCTCGTCTACAGCATGGATTAGACAGCCTTGGAACCCAACAAGTACTTTTGTTCTCCAAGTTGACACACACGTATCACTCATCATTCTTCCAAGTCTGCACATGTAAGGGGCCGGTACAGAAGTATTATACATGTATAACCAGTATATTAAGATTGGCAGAGCTTTTTAGTATAATTATGTTTCATGTATTATCTCTCATGATCAAATTGTTATATTTTTTATCTTCGCGGGGAAGGGCCAGATCTGAAAACTGACTGCATATAGCTATAGTTTGTTGTGCAAATGTTTTCTATGAGTGTCTAAAAACGTTCACATGCGAACATACTGTCATTTAAAAAACTTCACTAATAATTGTCTGACTGACTATACATGCATGTAAGGTAAGGTATTTTAATTTAAGGAATATTTTCTCTGATTACAACAATCTGCACGGCATTCTGCACCCGGTTTTCCAAATGACTACAACCTGCATGTGATGAAGTTTTTCGGGGAGGGTTGGCCAACTATAGGGTCTATATATGTATGGAACACTCAAGAAGTATTCTGCACTGGCACCGGAGCTAGTGATGCATGGAAGAAGAAATTCTAATAAGAGTAATACCGCTGATCGAATAATTGCACACAGGTCATCAAAAGTGTCAAAGAGCGATGCAATCAGTATGGTGGCCAGTGTATCCACTCGTGCATGCAGTTCGAGCAGATCGTAGGAGACTGTCCCGAATGTATTAATTATACCGGACACACACTGTAAAAAATGGAGTGTGCTGAGCACACTACAATGGTCGCATATAATTATAGCACACTTGAAAAACCGTTACATGCGACCATTTCATTTTTTTACAGTGCAGAGAACAGAAGCGCTCACTTAAGTTTTTACACCACCTACCTACGTAACTCTTTACATGCAGTGATAGTACATGCAATTATTAATCGTGGTTTACTACAAAGCCTCACATCATTCATCACACGAAGTCCATCTTCGCACAGCGTGGAATACCACTGCCTAATGAGGTTATCTCCGACAATCGACCCCAAAAGCAATATACCAAGTTAGCAAAAGACTGTAGATTTGTACAATACCAGTAGCCCCTACCATCCAAAGTAGAGAGGAAATGCAGTGAAACTATCAAGAGTTTTTCAAGAAAAATGGAGATCCTATCTATATTATACATCGCCCTATCTGAGGGATAATACATCCAAGTTTCTAATGGGAAAAGAGGTAATCTCAACATGCAGTTATCAATTTCGGAAAGTCAACTCACACCATGCACGCATTTCTGAACCAGAACATTAAAGCTACAAAGAACAATTTTAATTCTCACCATGGAACTTTCCAACACTGTATCTCTAGGTGACACTATTCGGGTAACTGATTGTAAAGACTCAGGCAGTCTTGACATTAAACTTTATTGACATATAATTATATATAAACCATTAGGATGGTCTGATATCTACATAATATACTCACAAATTCAACATACATCAGCAAATAGTTATCTTCTTGTAACTATTAATATTTTACAGTAGAACCTTGCTAATCCGAATAGAGCCGGACCAGACCCCATTTGAAATTTCCGGATTAACGGATGTCATTAATGAATATCATTAACGAAGACACTTTTGTACATGTATTATGATATTACTGAGGGAAGCTGCAGTGCTAGCTAGAATGGTCTTTTATCTCAACTTTTTCTTCAATACAGTGAGTCTTGTGATCGAGCTCTAGCTCTTTTCGTTTTCTTTGCAGTGTTCTTTGCAGTGGCCACAGTTTATTAATAAAATTATTACTGATTCAGCAAAGCAAGTTAGATTGCGCATGCGCAATAGTCTATTCTACTGACAGCCCCTCCTTTTTTTCAGTTTGCCATTTTGTCCAGATTAGCGAGGTTCTACTGTATTTGTATACAAAAATCATAATTATTTGGAATGTGAAAAAGTACTAGAATTGGCCTGAGAAAGCATCTAGAAACAAGCAAGCGGGGAAAAAGCCATAGCAGTCCGTTACAACGTCATGAACATGCACAGCTATAGTGTTGATGCACATTTGCATCACCACGTTTCCAATTGACATTAACTAATTGTTGTGTTGCATATGAATGACGTTGTATAAAAGATTGACATTAACTATGGCTCTCTCCTGTGCTTGTTTCACACTTTTCGGTGGTTTCCCAAGCAGTTTTCACATTGTAAATGTGTTTTTGGAAAGATACATGGGATAATTAAACTATGGTACATGCATGCAGGTTTTTCTGTATAATTATTAGGTCATATATGTTTGGGTAATGAACACTAGTACCTTTCTTTCAGGAGAGGAACGCCGCTGGCATCTTCAAGACATTTCACAATTTGTGACGATGGTAGATCAAAAAGAGCTTGGTTTCGACTTATCCCTTGTCCAGTTGCCTCGACTTCAAGATAAGGATAGTCGAATAGCGACCTTATCGCATTATCTCTGTGTCTTTCCTCCATATCCGGATATGCGTCCGCAAGTTTTCTACTCTTTTCATACCAGCGGCAACTGATGGGTAAGACAATGTCTGCTCTGACATTGGGGATGTTGGTAGCTTCACTGATCTTCTCACAAACAGCCTTAATTAGTTCTTCAGGCTTCCTAACATCAGAACCATCCATGTTTAAGTAGGCCATATCCATTTTTGTGAGAACTACAATCAATCGTCCATCAGAGAATGCACCTGCATACATGTAGTCATTGGTACGTATGTATAATGCTACGGTTCAAACTTAACTCCACACGAAAAGCAAGCTCAAACCTCATGACATTACTTACTAAATATGTACTGTATATACAATACTAGTGTATTCTATGTTACTTCACACAATATTATTATGTTGGTACAATAAAGCCACAAGTCATACTTTTGTCACGACTCTTCAGATCCCTGAAGAAATCAGCATTCACAGTTCCTCCTATAGAGTCAACGGTAGTGAGAAACACATACGCTGCACTGGGGGCCACAGCTGCCATGGCAACTTGCTGAACACACTTATTGTCCTCTCCAAACCCAGGGTTGTCAAGGAGAAATGCTTGCCATCCTTCCTCAACTCTACCAAACAACTCAGGAGCTGATACACTCACTACCACACTGTCAGGTATCTGTATGTGAACATACAGGATTTTGAAGTAGAAGGGGAAAGTCACCATTGCTAAAAAAATATCAAGTTATTTCAATACCCGTCATCGCCGGCTATGGATAAACCCAGGTGCCTGGAAAATTATAGGTGAATTCTGGTGGGTTTGGGGTGGTAAACTTTAGGGGGATTTGAGATAGAGGGGGATATCCCCCTTTCCCCTCCTGTATGACACCCTGATGAAGTAGAAAATGTTGCATATTTGTATAACTGAAATGAACTGGTATAATTACTGCTTGTTGATGAGTACTAAGATCAGCATTTTTCTGTACACAAAGCAACTCCTGGTGTGCAGATTACTTCCCCATATCGCACACCTGGAAGTATTCCTTAAGGTAACGGTATATATATACTGTTCCATGCACTGTAAAAAATGAAGTGCGTTGAACACACCATTTTTTACAGTGCACCCATGCTCAATTTGCGTAGGTGTTCATGCAGTCAGCTATAGTAAATGGAGCTCTCATCTGGCAATTGTCACTTGGCGTCATTTCCTAGCCTAAGAAAATCCTCCCTAACCATAATAGTCTGCTGTTTCTTATTATAGTAATTTATATATAGGGGCAAGCAATTAAGGCCGCTCGAAAAATTTCCTCTCAAGAGAGTAAGTTGCAACAAATATACGGTGTATTTGTAGCTGTTTTTGTATAGGCTAATACCATATAGCTGGTCATTTCCATGGGGCAAATATTCGTGGTTTTCGTTTGAAAAGCTCAGACCACAAATGTTTTACCCACGAAATGAAGCGACCTTACCTATCTTTACCTGCAGTGCAAGCAGCAACCAAAAAAATATGAAAGCACCGCGGGTGCTGATGCCTCGGTGGAGGTGCCAAAGCTACATAACATAAAACTACTAATAGCTAACTTTTATACACACATTTATCATGATGAACATCTTTAATTTTGCTGCATGCAAATAGTGGGTAATGATCAACCATGATTGTTGTGTTAAAAACGATCGATGCCAAAAGTTCAATGTCTAAAATTAATGGCTGCAAGTCAGCAGAGAGCCTTGCAGCTCTTTGCTCACTCTTGCAGCTACCAGTAGCTAGCGTTCTAGTGCAGAGCTAACTACTAAGTAGAGTAGTAACACTCGGTGAACAAGTTTTGCTACGGACTCTTCTGAAAAGGCTGCTGCAATGGCATTCCAAGTAAGCAAAACTAGGCATAACTCGAGAACAAAGCATTATTTTGCAAATCCACGAATTAAAATCCAAGTAAACATGACTAGAATCCTATAGAAACTCTTACTTGCACTTAATTCATCCTTGAGCAGCTGTAGCGGTCTATACACACACACACACACACACACACACACACACACACACACACACACACACACAAACACACTACCGTATACCTCACTTGCACATGCGCACCGAGGCATAATTATCTACGAAGTGACTCAACCACAAATGTTTTGCCCCCCGAAAATTACCCAGTATACGGTATGGCAACTGCAAAGTAGTAATGGGTATTTTTTGCTGTATACGGCTTGGCCTCCAGGAACAAAATCTCTTAGAGATGCCCTCTAGTAACCCATTGCAGTGATGTAATTATAATTATGTCAGAGTACATGTAAGACTTTTATATACAATCGTGCATGAAATGGCTAGTAAATAACATACACTTGTAGAAGATTCAAAACAAGACCAAGGTGGCAAGAGAGGTACCTATCATTAGTGGGCTAGATCCTTCAATATATGCGGCTGAAAACAAGGAGTGGAAAGATGACTCTTCACTAGTAGAAATGTGCACATTGCAGTTTATATAATTATGTGTTGGCTATAATTTATATGATTTGTGACATTTGTGTGAAGTATGAACTGAGTTGAAGATTCTATGAAAAGAACAGCAAAACTGCAAAAATGAAAGCACCGCAGGTGCTGATGCCTCGGTGGAGGTACCAAAGCTACATAACATAAAGCTACTAAGCAAGCTTTTATACACACATTGATTATAATTATCATGATGCAAAATCCAGGGAAACTCAAAGAGTGGGTAATGATCGATGATGAGTGTTGTTAAAAACGATTGATGCCAAAAGTTCAAGTCTAAAATTAATGGCTGCAAGTCAGCAGAGCCTTGCAGCTCTCTTCTCACTCTTGCAGCTACCAATAGCTAGCGTTCTAGTGCAGAGCTAACTACTAAGTAGAGTAGCAACACTCGGTAAACAAGTTTGGCTACGTGCTCTTCTGAAAAGGCTGCAATTAGACTCGCCAGCCAGCCCTTCCTCGGGGTAAGGGACTGGTGGATTGCCTATCTGAGAGTTGTACCGTTACCTGAATCTGGTAATGACCAATCAGAGTGCAGTATCAACGTCATGTGACATTCTTACGCCCACAGTATTGCTTAGTTAATTTCTTTGTGGTAGAATGCATGATGATAACAAAATAATGGATGGGCAAGACTGTGCTAGTGCAAGATTAAGCTTATCAATCAAGCTGCAATTGAGACAAATCCTCCAGTGACTTTAGTATGTAAATGATTTGCACCACTTGTCTTACATTGGAGAAAATCTTTCCAGTCTGGGGATGGAAAAGGCTTGACAGTATAGCCTTCTACCACAAGTCTCAATGTTTCTTGGTTTCTCTGCCACAAACTAAGCAAGGGGAGCTTATTTGTAATTGTGTAGCTATTTGCATCCCACGTATATCAGACATTACAAACCACATGATGATGTCATACATGATGTCATGCAACTCATTAAAATTCCACCGGCACAACTCTCAGATAGGAAATCCACCAGTCCCTTACCCCGAGGAAGGGCTGGCTGGCGAGTCTAGGTTGCAATGGCATTCCAAGTAGAGTAAGTAACCGATCTTCGCCAGATACCTATAATCAGCGGCTATATATATAATTATTGCTCAGAGCCTCCAAGTAGAGACTTTTCTTTTCAGTATTAATCAGCTCATTTTTCCGTATTTAATGATGATTTTCAGTACAAAACATGGAAATGAGATGAAATGCTGTTTAGTGGCTTTGTAATTGCCCCGCCCCTTCAATAAAGGGGCGTGGCAAGCGAGACTTGGCTTTACAAATTATAGCTGTCTTTCAGTATCAGACTCACTATACTAGTATAGAGCATAGAGCTACTACAGCTGTAGGGATGCTACTAGATCCTTCACTGTCACTATAAGGCCAGTTAACTTATTCTGTAAGCTGACAAAAGGTCACTTCTAGTCTTCTAGATCTACATGTATATCCGTATTTTTGCAGTTAATTCCGTATAACCGTATTAGAAGACAGAAATCCGTATAAATACGGAAAAAACCATATACTTGGAGGCTCTGATTGCTCGAAGCACAAGACGATTTTGCAACAAAACTAACTACATGGACCTACAGATGGGTAAGAAAGTAACAGCTCCCAAAAATTTGGAAAGAATAACTTGCTTGCGGACGGATCGAGTGGTGGTTATGAGAAGTGAGTTGCCGAATTGATCAATTGTCGTCAGTGAGACATTTATCTCCGTCTTTGCACACTTACTAAGCACTGAAACTACCAACACTAAACAATACTTCTTGGCACAACTCTAACTAGTGAGCACTACTTGCAGGCAAAGCAGCGTTAGCTGCAGATCGAGCCCCACCCAGCTAGGCATGATGAAAATGTTGCAAAAAATAATGCTGATTCAGCAATAATTATGCACATAATCTTCAGTGCGGCCTGGAATCGAGGCTAATCCCTTTAATTATTGCTGACTGTGCATGTACGACATGTGCCGGTTGCTTTGAAGCTTGTCAACAGATATGTGCATGTATGACATGTGCCGATTGCTTTGAACAACCACATGTCGTCAGTATACCTAGTCTCACAAGCCACGCCCCTTCATACAAAAAAGGGTCTGGAAATGATCTGGACTTACTTCGGCTGCCAGAGTGCGTGGTCCTGGAAACAGTGCATGTGCATGTGGAGTTGTCCCAGTGGAAATTAATTTCATGCCCACTCTATAGTGGGTGTGGTTTTATGATACAAGTGAGTTGATGATCGACGTTTTACAAATCTATAATCTAATTGACGGCACCATAGATAGTAGAGGAGAGGGATTGGAAACGCATACGTAAATGCCCGGCCCATGCGTGTCACGGTTAAATTTCTTCCTTTCCTGCCTCCGTCACTAGAAATTGACCTTTGTCCTATGATAATTTTAGTATTTTAATCTTTAACAGCCAAAAGACAGGCAGGAAGGCTATTACTGACTAGCCAGAAAGAGACATGAGACAGGCAGGAAGGCTACTAGGATCAAGTTAGGCTACTAGCTTCCATTCGTGTTTCAGAAGTTAGTATTAGAGGAGTTTTCGCCATTGTATGAAATAGTTTACAGTGGGATCAGACACAGTGTTAATAGAAGTTCAAGAACATGTTAACTTCTCTTTTATAGATCTAGATCATAAACAATTCATTATACAAACAATTTAACATAATTATTGTATGTCTACTCGTGATGTAAAGACAGAACTAATGATGCAATTTTCTGTGGTTCAGTGAACGTGCTACAGTCTGCCGATGTAAACTCTGAAGAAGCATCATCAGATGCACACAATCTGAGATTAAAAACAGTATCAGTTTGAGATAACAGTTACCTTGGGTCTTCCACAACTGACACTTCCGTCATTTATTCTCTCATAACTCTTCCCCAAAAAACTTGCCGATCCATTCGTATAATTACAAATAAAGTGTACAATAGCATGTAGTAACATTAAAGGGTCACTTCTAGCCTATATACATTTGCTACTTCAACACCTACACTTCCACAAAATCCCACAAGTGAAAGTCATGAGTGTGATAATAAATTTGTCAGCAAATACTACCATGGAGAGTCAATCACAAAGTTGCTACATTTAAAAAACACTTAACATACCACTGTACTTGTCTTCAATCTCAAACAGGCTGTACTTCTTTTTGGAGAGATAAAAAATCCCACAATCCTCAGCCAGTCAAGGAAAGCTTAAAAAAACTCATGAAACTCCTTTAGTAGACACTTCTAGGTTAAGGTTACAACTATACTAGGTACTAAGAGCATAGTACTAACTGGCATAGCCCTGTGCAATATCCCTGAGGCCAAGGCACTTCTCTGTCCTTCTAAAAAGATGCCTTGCTTCAGTTACCGCTACAGCATTGCGTGGGCGTAGGCGAGACACGGATGGGCCGAAATTGTACTGAGTCCCACGCATGCGTTTCCAATCCCTCTCCTCTACTATCTATGACGGCACCAAGATCCTGGCGCAGGGGACAACTCCACTGTTGCCAGACCCTTCTTCGTAAGAAAGGACTAGGGTATACCATGCATGCAAGCAATAAATGCATTATATTCCATGGATACTCACAGACAAGTATCAGTAATACAACAACACACTAACTCACGATTTTATTTTTCCTGGCATGTTCGTTTAGCTTCTTAATTGTCTTTTGAATACTGTCTGCTCCTTTTCTGTGATGCACCATTGTCCATTCATCATTGTCAATTTCGACCAGAAGCAAAGGGTAAGTATCCTGTATTAACATATTTTAGCTACGGATAATAAGTTTTCAAATGCTAAGTGAATTAATTAATGTCTACCACACCACCATTCATGAACCACCACAGCAGGAAATTTTCGTGAGGTGCAAAATTTCGCGTTTTTGAGGGCAGACAGTTAACGCGAAAATTAAAACTGCATGGGGGAAACTCTCACGCACTAGTATTTCACATGCAAAGCTATTGGTAGGTGTGGTTTTCTGGTATTGAAACGCGAATATTAGAACCCACGAATTTTGCAAGCCAAATAGCAAACATTTCCTGCTATACGATATGCTGCATCAGGAGTACTCCTGGCTGCATCTATAGCACAGTATAATTATACTATAAGCATACTATACACCTCGTTTTGAATGCGAGGTTCTTTCGATTGCGACTTTTAAGATTTCCAATTGCTATAAGATCGTACACAAAAGACACGCAGCATGCATGAGCATTGAATTTTGCATGCAATTCCGCATACAATTCGCATTAGTTAGAAACGCATTAGGGAAGTTGTCATTCTCAAATTAAACTATGCGCATTCAAGACCAGGTAGTTACGGTATATGCATTGATGACATGCAGCACATACTCTAGAACTTATATACCTGGTGAGAACGAATCCTGACTGTCACACTGCTCTCATTCATCATATTCTCAGGGAGAATTCTGCATATACATGTACAACAAACATAACAGGGGTTAATTGGAACAAAAACTCTTGTACCTATTTCCAAGAAGTGTATTGATCAGAGTGGTCTTTCCAGTGTTATGGAGACCAAAGAAGCTGATCTGCATGCTTCTTTGGGAGTAAATATTGTTGATTGTTTTCAGTTCCTCCAGAGTGGGCTTACTCAGCAAAGACATGCTGTGTTTTTTGAGCACTTCAAAGATGTTCAGTACCCTCTATATATACAGATTTGAATAATTGTTTACCAAGAACCTGAATTTTAGATTGAACGCATATACCTGGAAAGTATCCATTGGATCAGAAGCAGTATGCAAAATAGGCCGAGGAATGTAAGAACCCACACTCTGAGAGGCGAGTGGTGCTCCCAAACTACCTGTGTTGTGAGCATGAAATGAAGGCACCACCGAATTAGGAACAATGAATATTATCTAAATAAAGACATAATTATGTCAAGCAGTGTTGTCTATATACACACCACAATAATGCTATCACGGTTCACATGCGCACTATATACAGTGTACTACATTGCTCCCAAAATGTCTAATAATTATACTGTCTTTTTACTGCCCAAAAAATCCAGTGGTGCACAAATATATATACAGTTGAGCCTCGGTTATCCGAATCCCGGTTATCCGAATCCTCGATTATCCGAATGCTAGAGCATAGTGCAATCTGAGCATGCACAGTAGGAAATTGCCCACGTGGCTGGCAAAAAGCCAGCTTTTGATTATCCGAATATTTCACTTACCCGAATGGGCCCGGGGACAAAGGTGTTCGGATAACCGAGGCTCAACTGTAGCACTATTACTGCTAGATCTATTACTGCATGTTTAGTGCCTATATAAAATTTCGGTTAGCCTTGATTTGGAACTTTGGAGCTAGAATTAATTTTCGTTCTTGGCGCTTTTCTTAGGGTGGCGCTATAACGAAATTTCTTTGGGAAAAAACGAAGCCAGATGTAGCAATTAACCATGGATACTATAAATTACTATGAATTAACATTCAGCTGTATCTAATAGGATATACATTTGTTTGGGGAAACAACACACATTAGATCTATATAGACTAGTTCCAGAACAATTCCCAATTGCAAAGTGGCAAAATGTAATACAACACTAATACTAATAATAATACCTAGATCTACGTCATTCCTGGTATCGACTATTTCCATTTCAAATTCACGAACTTCCTTGGGTCCTCCTGTGGAATCGCTGGACAATTCCTCCTCTCTGCTATGTGTGAATGGATTCTCCTCACTCAAGCCTAGATGTAGATCTAGTCTTTGAGAGCTCATACCGTACAGATCCGAGTCTACTGTAGTACATGCACAAGTCAAGTACATGCACAAGTACAATAAGCTATACTGTCAGGAATCGTTACAGTAGGGTAAACCCAAGGGAATGCCCCTTGCATGTCACACACCTTTGTGGGTTTCATTGAAGAGGAAGAAGTAGCTACCATAGATAAGAGTTAAAGAATCTTTAATTATCTATAGTCGTTACCTCCTCTGGTCTAGATCTTTTACACATGCAGTATAATTATGGCTTTACTATCTATGATTATGGTAATGGCAATGCACTGACTGTGCATGCTGCGCTGGTCTCTGATGTTCATTGGCATGAAGAGCTCACGTCAGACTTTCCCGATAGAAATCTTGAGCATCTTGCATTCCATCCAGTCAACTGTTATCTAAAAATAGCTTATTTCTGAAATGTTTGTGCTTGAAACATTCAACAATTAATGCATGGGGACCAGTGAGTGCATGTGCGGCTCTGCCCCTGGCCCTAAAACGCTAGCAATTTGGGGTTATATATATATATATATATATAGGGGGGGGCCATGCACTAACAATTTAGGCCCCACCCCTATATATATATATACTGACGTTTATTTTGAGCAGTGGAGTCAACAGTAAAACTAATAGGAGGGGTTTTATTATTCGATACAGAATCAAATAAAGTACTAACAGGCTACATGCATGTACAATCTGTGCTCCCTTGCCTTGGTCACTAAGAATAACAGTATAGAGTATAGGGTAGAAAAAAAATTATGTGCAAAATATAGTTACCTATATAGTATATATTATACGTAGAAGTCTCATTCAGCCGCCCTTCCTATAATTAAAGGAGATACCTGAGAAAAACATTGGTTTTTGTTCATGTTGCAAGATTATAAAATGGTGTACTGTACAGATAAACAAAAGTAAAAATTTGCAATGCTTCTCTCAAGGAACAATGCAAAACAGTCGATGGAATAATTATGTCAATATTATACTTATAAATGGATCAAATAGTTTCTGAGTTCCTATATAATAACTAGTGTTCAAGCTGGCGCTGTGCTAATGCCTCTCGCCATGTTTTTGCTTAAAAATGGACATAACATTTTTCTGGGGAATACTACTTTACTCCACTTGTCTACAAAAATAATCATGTATACGATGACTATATTAGTATAGGTATCTTGACCTTCAGAAATGAGTATATACAGGTTCACAGTATCTATATGCTATAATTAAGGTGGAGAGACGCTAGCTGCTCTAGGAGTCAAAATAGTTATTATACTTTGTTAGAAAAATGCATGGGAAAACTTTGCCACATACCTAAAATGAGTCAATATTGCATGTTCAGTTGATCAAAACAATCAGGAAGCTGTTCCATATGATATGCGTCATTGATTCTCCCCTTGCAATAAACCTGCTTGAACTTGATAATTTATAGGATTTTCCATCCGATCAGAAAAATTATAAGAGGTGTCGTTTTCTTCAATATTGATAATGTGTACATTGTTTACTTAGTTAATTTGTACTGTAGCTATGGTTTCTGTTATAGGTATGTTAAGTAGGTTAACTGTGGAGCAGAGCCTCCATTTGTGTTAACAATAGATTCTTTGTTTTAAAGAGGCCCTGTGTGTCTCTCTTGTTTTTGGTGCATGTATGATCTCTGTTTTGTCAGTTGTTACTTTTGTCTATCTTGTTTAATGTTAAACCCTTGTCAAATCTTGAACTGACTCCGCCGCTTAGCTAGTTCTAGCACTCAACTCTGCCAACAAAGGTGAGAAAGATTTCAAACACAGGCATTCAATGACTTGCAATTGTATAATTATGGTATCATTGTTGTGTTTTGTGGCTGCTTATACCAGGACCTCAAGGATCTAGGAAGCAACAAAGAAGAAGATTTTGTTTTCAATTAATTATAAGCGGAAGTGCATAATTATTTCATAAAGTTAGCTTATCTATATAAAGTCACTGAGAAGAAAAGACTTATTACATGCATCTATTGTTGTATTATGTGGCTTTAATACCAGGACCTCAAGAAAGAAGAAAATTGGATCTGTAGTTCATGCAGTGTATAATTATAATATTTAAGAAGAAAAGACTTGTGTACATGCATATTGTTATCTATAGTAGTGTTTTGTGGCTTACCAGGCCCTCAAGAAAAATATGATTCTGCCAGGAGGATCTGGATCTGGGGAATGAGCGCGCATGCGCATTACATCCATAGGAATAATTAAAGGGTGTGTCCAAAGAGATCAATTTCACAAATGGCTACTGCTAGCTAGCTGTTTTAACAGGTATTTTCTGAGTCTTGTAGCTAACAAAAAGCTAGCGCTTTAGTGCAAGGCTAACTCATATGTTGAATAGAAAGTTTGTGCGGACAGATGATGCTATGAAAGATTCTGAAGAGACTGCAACAGCCTTCAATGTGAGTCAAACTAGCCATAACTCGAGAAAGAAGCTTTAGTTTGCTAATCCACGAATCAAAATCCAAGAGAACGTGGCTAGAAGCCTATAGAAGCTGTTAGTTTTCGTCGCATTGCAACCGTTGAGCAGTTACAGCTGGAACAGACACACAGACACACAGACACACACACACACACACACAGTCAGCTTTACCGTATCCCTCGTGCGGCTACGCCTCGAGGCATAATTATATCTAGTATAGGACTGGTGCATGTATCTATAAATTGACTTTCAAGAACCAACAAAAGCATAATTATAATTTTATGGAGCTTGAGGTCACTAAGGAAATCACAACAATTTTTACCACTTTCCACACGAAAGAAAAACTTCTCTATAATTATAATGTTATAGAAACTAAAATTATACGAAATCAATGCACATCAGGACCAAAATTCAAAGCAACTAGACGTCTATAGTGGAAAAAATAGAAAGTACAGAAAAGAGCAATGCTTGAAAACCATGCAAGTGGTACAAGATCAGTATAGTACTCCTTTATAGAGGAGAACTGAGATAGATGGAAAAAAAGAAGTATCTTCAGGACATTTATTTCCTCCACTTCAAAATTTTGTATGACACTCCTGACTCCCAGGTAAATAAAACTATTAGTATATAATTATACTGGCCATAATTATGGTAGACATGCACAATGTTTGTTTTCTGCATATAATTATACCGTTGGAGAGCTCTCAGAAGAAATGTTTGTGGTTTGTGCATTTCAATGCCAGGAAACAATATTAATACCCACCAAGAGCTTTGCATGTGTAATATACCGGTGCATGCTTGCGAGTTTATCTCAGGCTCTGCCCTTGAAAAAAGTGCTTTTTTTGCACCTCACAAAAATGTCCCGCTATTATGCAACAACTTTCTGTGATGAACTGCTGATCCAAACTTGTGAATATAATTATGTACACGTATATAATTATACATGTACAAACAAAAGTGATAAATTTACACTCTATGTACATAAGTTACTGTAATAAGTTTATGGCAAAATTAAAATACTTGAAGTCGTTCGTTGTCTCGATCTGCAACTACGATGTTTCCGTGACTGTCAATATCTATTCCAGCTGGACGATAGACTTCTCCTTCTTCTTTCCCATTTTTGGCGAAAGAACAAATAAACTCTCCATTTGTTTTAAATACCGAGATA
The DNA here is from genome assembly GCF_963675165.1 of Halichondria panicea. Taxonomy (NCBI): domain Eukaryota; kingdom Metazoa; phylum Porifera; class Demospongiae; order Suberitida; family Halichondriidae; genus Halichondria; species Halichondria panicea. The sequence goes on along the minus strand of NC_087382.1, from coordinate 6,313,985 downwards.
CGATGTCCGTACATCTCAACAACATACACTGTGTCTGTATTGCTCACAGCTAAAGCGGCTGGGTTAGTTAATTGTCCAGGACCACTGCCGTATGTACCAAATGTTCTCAGCAACTTTCCATTACTTTGGAATACCTTCACATTGTGACTGCCAAAGTTAGCTACGTACGTATTGCCGATACGGTCGAATGAAACATCAAGAGGATGATTGAAGTCATTAATGCTGATAATACTGTGGAACGTAAGGTCTGGGTTTAATACTTGAATTCGATTGTTATACTGGTCACCAACATATATCTTGTCGTTGGTCTTGTTGTAGCCTATTCCAGTTGGTGTGTTGAACTGAAGCCTCTGATCACCTTTAGTCCCAGCTTCTTTGAGAAAATCTCCATTGACGGTAAATTTTCTAATTTTGTGATCATCTCGATCACTTATGTAGATATTATCATATTTGTCAACAGCCACTCCCGCTGGAGCCTCGCCTTGTGAATCAAATACTTGAATCTGTTTAAAATCATCGTCATAGACTAGTATTTGTCCACTGCCACGCTCGGCAACAATCACATGACTGTTGCTATTGACAACGACACCCCAGGGTTTGTCCAAATTGCTAATCATTCTGCTTGGTGCTCTCAGTGTGTGCGGCTGAGACATGGCTACCACAGTAAATGGACTACCTTGAACGTGTTTGCCATTGATGGTCAGGTTCATTTCGTGTTTACCTCTGTTTATGGGTGTGTAAGTGATTTCGTACTTGTTATCTCTCCTGATAATCTCGCATTTGATCGGGGTCTGGGTGACTGCTGCAACTACCTCAACGTTTTGATGTGGTCTCTTGAGATGAAGTTCCAATTTCACTGCCTGTTTTACTCGTACACTGGTTATGTTTTCCCCTTTTAGACTGCAACTGTCGATCACCTCATCATCATCATGCATTTTTAATGACTGTTTTAAGGGTTCTTTTTCAAATGTAGTCAACTTCATTGTAATCTCTTTTTCTTGTTGAATGGCGTCGAGTTTGAATTCAGTTGATATCTGTTCAAGTCTCTTGAGTACAGGAGTTTTTATTTTCAGCACTTCGCATTCTGTGCCTGTTTCAAGCGCCCCTTCAGCATACTCGAGACAGCTGGCTAGTTTCACCTGAGTGATCTCCACCTGGTCCCTTTGTGCGGCCAGGTCTTTTAGCTTCTGCTGAGTCAACAAATCCAGCTCTCCCACAAGCTCCGTCCTTCGTTGATCTAACAGTCGGTGTTGTTCATCAATCTCTCTGTGTATGTTGGCTTCAAGGATGGCTCTTTGATCATGAGTATTTTTTGCAAGGGTATCGAATACCTTCAGTGCTTGTTGGACTTTGCCTAGCTTTTCTTTGACAGGTGTGATACCTGAGACAAGTTCTTCCTTGTGTTTAGGAAACACGTCAGCAACTAGGTCGTAATTGTGGTCTTTATGTAGCCGGATAGTGCAATCGGTACAGATAAGATCCTTGCAAGTTTCACAGTAAATCTTGAGTTCATTTTTGCAATGTTTGCTGCAAGTGAGTATCGCTTTCTTGGCTGTGATGACTTTCGTGGCTTCTTCCTGGAATTCCTGAAGGCTCACTATATGATGAAACCTTGTCAGCTTCAGCGCTTGATGGGCTGCTTGGCAATTATTGCATAGTAAGTCTTCACAATCTCGGCAGTATCCGGTTGCTTTCCCCTCCTCACAATTGCCACATTGTGTCTTACTCAATTCTGCAACTTTACCAAAAGCATCTCGTATCTCAAACAAGTGGTCGATGTGGAAATCTGATTGTAGTCCAGCCACTCCCTTTTCTGACAGTGGGACAATGTGTCGACAGGTGGGACAAGTGAGGGAGCGTCCATCCTTGGTCACTAGTTTCTCCAGACATGGTGACTTGCAAAATACGTGATAGCATGGCAAGAGTTTCGGTTGTTTGTAAGTGTCGAGGCAAATCAAGCATTCTAGTTTTGCGTCTAGTTTCTTAATCGCGTCTTTTGTCACTAGTTCAGACATTTTCGGTTGTACACAAACTGACATGCAAATTTCAACTGTTTCTGTGTGTATGTATGTGCATTATAATATTTGATAGCCATGTACATGTACGTGTGAATCATAATTATTGGCCATGCCAGAAATACACGTAGTCTTTTTGGTTGATCATGTTTTAATGGAGAGTCTATCTTTTTGAAAATTCTCTTATTATAATTAGCGAGTCCAAAGGTCATTCAATTACTTTTCATTTAAAAGTACAGTGTAAAGTATGGCACAAAATACCGTGCTGAAAGTTGTTCTATATATATAAAGCTCATGCTGAGGTTAGAAATGGCTGTATGCAAATCAATTTCATTGTTGTTGATTTGGTTAAAAAGTGTTGTGATTGAAGGAAATCCAGTACAGACTACTAACCTCTGAGCTTGGCATACCTGTTGATAATGTGAGAGTATGGGGTGCCGTTTGTGTCAAAATATTGATGACAAAAACACAAGGTTTTGGTGGTATTTAGGAAAGAACTTGAGGGTTATTTAGCAAACAAAATGTACCTACTAGAATACGGTATTATTATGATAATCTAGAACAGAAGAAAGTACTCAGTCCTTTCCTAAATACCCCCAGTCATTTACTAAATACCCTCAGTGATTTGCTAAATACCTTGTGTTTTTGTCATCAATATTTTTACACAAACGATGGACACCCCATATTATGAGAGTGCTGTGAAGTTGTGTGTTTTGTCATACTGCTGTAAAGAGCTTCCTTTTATTACCAACATTGGTGATAGTTTGTATATAATACGTGTATTTTTAAAGCTACTTAATTGTCTATACTCATATTAAATACAAGCCTACTAGCTAGCTTTGTGTTGATTTTAGTGGTACCAGCAGTGCCTCATGAACAGCACTAGATCTAGAACAGAAGAAAGTATTCTGTTGTTTCGAAACTATGCCTATAATTATGTACACTATATAGATGTATTAAACTGTGAACTTATTGTTTATACATTAAGTCCACATACTTTAAAGTTCAGTCAACACCTCAAACTTACAAACTTAATGAGCTCACAACCACTACAATGTACCTCAAGTGAAAAATGGGTGCATTTCGAATAGACTGATTCTTGAGATTGTTCGTCTACGGGCAGTAAATCGATTATCTTGGGATGAAAAAAATAATTTATAAGTCTAAAAGAGGAATCTTCTAAAAGCATCCTGTGAGCTCTCTGCAAACCTTCTCACATTAATATCAGCATCTCCAAAGCAACTCTTTAAAATCTTCGGAGGTAGATCTACTGGTTGGTATGGAAATAAAGTATAATTGTTTTGAAGGTGACGAGGGCACACTCGCAGGGCACTGGTATGATGAAGTTGTGATTGGTATAAACTGTATGGAACATGAAGTCATTACTACGAAGAGCTAACTATTTACCAGTTTGATTTACTAGAATTTTGATCCAAAGGAGATTGTAATTTTTGTATCATCACTATTTTTACTGGCTATACTTGAAGTATTGAATGTCAAGTTCAAACAAAAGAGAGAGATAGGCAACGCCCCACGTGATACTAGGTAAATGCAGTGTGTGACGTCACACCCTCTGGTTGGAGGCTTGTTGTGCTCAAGAAAGTACACGATGATCCCTATATCTGCTTAGTTTTCTCGTAGGGGGCCTAAAAGAGCAATCATGCAGGCACCATGCACACATACACTACTGATAGCTACAGCTGCTATGTTAGTGCAGAGCTTTCTTTTGATTTGTGTGAAAAAACACGAAGTTTGTGTATCTCTATCTCCAATATGAAATAATTTTATAACATGACTTGTAGGTTTCAGTGTGTTTATATATATAACTGCATGGAACAAAGCATATTTTCCAGCTCATAATGCAGTGAAGTAGTGGCAGCACCATGAAACGTTTGTCCAAAGTCCAGAAAGTTTGTGTACCTCTCCTGCTTTTACTGTACATGGTAATCTAGTTTGAAGTGCTCTAAAACACAGCTTAGGTATTAGAAAGTGGAACACAAGTATCTTTATCTATCTTGTGTGATCGAAGAGATGGCATTTGAAGGACTTGGGAACAGACCTGTTATGATTTGTAGAGAGTACTCACAACCCCCTTTTGGAGCTCACTTCCTCATCACCTTGCATAAGTACATTGTAGCTCTAAAAGACTTGTCTAAGTGTATCTGGTGTCTCCTCAATCAAGAGCACAGCTTGCTATAATACTAAAATCTTTATTGACATTTTAAGTACACACACCCCTTTTTGCTCATTACACGCCCCCTTTTAGCAACTAGCCTCATCCAACAAAAGTGTTGGGCGTTGCCTATCCCTCTTTTTCGTTTATCTATGGTTCAAACTACGATGCACTAATATTGACATTTTAAGTACACACACCCCTTTTTGCTCATTACACGCCCCCTTTTAGCAACTAGCCTCATCCAACAAAAGTGTTGGGCGTTGCCTATCCCTCTCTTTTGTTTATCTATGGTTCAAACTACGATGCACTAATAATTATTAGGTGCTTTAGGTCAAAAGCTTTCCAAACATATACCGTATAAGCCCTCTTTAAGGCGCCACATTAAAATAATTACGCTGGTAAGGGTGGCTGTATTCAGAGGTGGAAAATTAGTTTTGAGGCTGGATGGCGTTTCTTTAGAGGGCCGCCTTCTAATTGGAGGTAATACGGCCATTTTTACCAGCGTAATTATTTTAATGTGGCGCCTTAAATAGAGATTATACGGTAGTGATAATTTTAAATGATAAAAATGTGCCACGCCTCCCATAAAGTTGAAAAATTGGGTACACTACCTCTAGTGGGTGTGCACGCCCTGCGTGAGTTTCACATAGAAACTTGACCAGACGTTCTTTTCTAAAGCGTGGCCTGGATCTGAGTTGAAGGTAAACAAAGTGTTACATATCATTTTGTAGCTGAAAGCATAGATACAGGAAAGGAGAGATTGGAAACGAAGGTACCCTCGAGTAACATCCATGCATGATATTTTTACATTGCAAAAGCCTCGAAAACTATCCGCTTTTCTTTGCCCTTGAAACTAGGCTTTTTTGAAAACACGCCTATTCTGTGAGTACGTATAGTGTAGTAGGGTCAGGTGGTATATACGGCACCGGATGTAATTTTGAAGGGGGAGGGGTTCGGGTTAGCTTAGGGAAAATAACAAAAATTAGGGCGTTTCCACATCATATCCGGTGCCGTATAAGCCACCTGATCCGTGTAGTACTTGCTAATGACTGACCACACCCAGTAAAAAGAGGCATTCCAGGCCAGCTAGTAAAGTTTATATAACTGTGTCCAATCCCTCCTTAATTTCCAGTATCTATGCTGCACTGAAACGAAAGTGAGCTGATGGTATATAATACAGACACTAGCTGTTTAGATTTTTTTTTGTTTGGACTCGCTAATTACAGCTAGGGTATAGCTTTACAGCACATGCAGGTACTCTACAGTGAATGATACTCACTTTCAGTTTCTTTTAATCAGGTCTTTTCCTTGTTTTGTTTTGATGTCTTCACAGGATCAGAGAGATCGTGTGATGAATATGAATAATTAATTTGTGGTCACACAGTGACGTGCAGCCTAGTAAACATGGCTAATTATCATAGATATTCTTAGCTTCGATTCAAGGCCGCTTTAGAAGCGCTGTAAAGCGGACTTGAGTAGAGGCTAAGATATTCTCTGCTATGCGCTAATAAAAGAGACGTATATACACTCTTTGGACTTTTGGTACTAGATCTATGTACGTACATGTATACTAAAGCCTAAGGGCATGCAGCAATATATTTTTTATGGCTCATTGAACCATAATAATTGACTTTTAATTTATTATTGGAAATAAATTTACACTACTTCAAAGGCTATATATAAAACAAAATAAAATGAACATGCAGCAATGTAAATAGTCAAAATCGTCCACTTTGGCTCATGCTAAATCTGCCCCCAGGGCGCAGCTTTAGCGACCCCCCTCTATCGAAGCCTCCCATTGGTGGGTTCTGTAGTCTGAGTCCCCTGCCGAGGGAGAGGGAGCCTCGGGCACTCATCACTCCAGGGGGTGGCTGCTGCTGAGTCTTCCCGTTAACCTTCTTCAACTCTGAGGAAGAAACAACTAGCACTGAACACAATGGAATAGTGACAATTTGGTTGAAAATGTATACTACATGTACTTTGTACTGCACCGTTATGAAAATGTGTAACTCCGGAAAATTATATGGCTTATGGGTACTACACTCGTAGTTACTATTATTATAATCAATGGAGATATATACTCACCTGATATGGCAATCTGTATCTTCCTCCTTGCCCCGAGTGTGTTGACCCCGATCTCCTTGAGGTCTGATTCGCTCATAGTGAGAAAGGTGTCAAAGTCCAGCTCCTCCTCTTCGAAGCGCTCCTGATAGTGCTCCAGTCCCAGCTGCTGGAGGAGACTAGAGATATCTGTGAGGTGTGTGTGTACAGGGTGGGGGCAAGGGGAGAATGTTTGAGTGCCTATAAACATGTAAATGCATGTAAAACTGGTGCAGGATGTGCATCCATACCATCCATACACATGCTGAAGTATTTCCTGCACTTCATCATTACATTAAGGCAAGGACTGACGGAAAACTAATGGCACATTACTATTATTGTGTACATGTACATGTACAGGTTGAACGTACTGTTTCTAATAGAATAGCACACCCTTAGGCCTATGTATACATTAATTAGTAGACAAAAAATCAGCAGATGCATGAACACACACACAAGACATGTGGTATAGCTGACTGACCAGTCACTCCCTTGTAAAGGTCCTGCTCCGCCTGTAACCCCTGAACTCTCTCCTGGGACGCCTGTCTCATCAGCTCTGCATACCCACGCTGCAAAGAATAATATAGGGTACTGCGCTGCATACAACTTCTGGACCATTATACGTAATACAGCAATGAAAATCGTTCACCTGTCTTAATAACACATTACATATGCAAACAAAAGTGCGCACCAGCTCAGTCTCCTGACGCAGAACATACACACATTTAACATAGATAGTCTCCACTACCGTACCCTCGCGAAAATACGCCCACCCTTTTCTGCAAGAAGTCTAGGCTTATTAGGGGACTGGGCGTTTAATCGCGAACGGCGAGTTTTTATTCGAATATACACCCACCCGCGGCCTCAAATCGAGGTTTACACTTTGTCAAGATAATTCTATTGTTTTTAATACATAGTATGAACATTTCATTGACAACAACAATGTTATAAACTAATGCATGAGTATGATAAAGCAAGACAAGAGAATGAACATGAAGAAGTGGACTCTGACTCTATTCGTTGCTTGTCACTTGTGTCGATGTCAGATGTACGTAGCAAAAAGTTCCCAAAGGATGATAGGTCATACTCCTACAGAGCAGCTATCAGGTACTTTGTTTCAGAAATCCAAGGCAAGGTAACCTGCAAAATTGGCCTGGGACTTTGTGTTTTCTTTTCTCTGCATATAGGACTACTTGTTCCCTTATACATCTTCAAGAGCAAACAGATCCATACAGAGAAAGTTATATGTCTGATCTTGGTCCAGCAAAGAATATAGTCTTACTAGCTACTACCTAAAACTAACTTTCTTCACTAAAATTAATGGTCAACATGTGGCATTTAGCTACTGCGCATGCTCAAACTCTTCATTCTGGGTGGGCTTATAATCGAGTGAAAATACCCTCGTGCAAGAACTTTGAAGCAAAAGAGGGGATGGGCGTTTATTCAAGATGGGCTTATTTTCACGAGGGTACGGTATATATAAGCACAACAGTGGACATTGTAACAGTACACCTTTGTCGCAGCCAGCTCCCACAGACTACTGTACGGGTGGAACATTTCGAGGTGTTTTTAATTTAACGTTTTTCGTGTGTGGCTGCAGAACACGAAAATTAGAACCCGTGGAAGGCTTTGTATGCGCATGCAAAATAGGTGCCACACCTTATTCTACGAAATGTACTACCTGCGAAATTTCTAAAGACAAAGTAAGACGAAATAGTGAATTGCATGAAATTTTACACCTGTACGGTACGAGTACCCACCTTAGTGAGTGACTGTAGTCCACGTGGTGAGGTGGGGGACTGGGTCTGAACACGTGACCCAGGAGGACCTGCCGGCATGGACTCCGAGAAATAGTTGCCGGCCCAATAGTGGGTGGGGTGACGAGGCTCACTAGGCTCCACCTTTTTCTTCATGGCTGCAGGGGATTGTGGAAATTGTTAGTACTACATGTAGTATACATGTATGTACACATAGATTTGCATGCATGTATGACAGTACAAATTTGACATGACAAGAAGTGTACATGTAGTAAGCACTACCATTTTATATGCTAGCTACATACATGTACTAAAGAATTATTAGCATTAAACACTGTTGGTTGAGAAACAGGGTTCATTGAGTTGTAAGACATGCCTTAAAACCAGCTCACCAATGGCAGCCTCTTCTCTCATCTTCTCATACTCGAGAAATCGTTTAGGTGTCATCTTGTGAGGTGTGGCTGAATTTTGGCCCAATGGGGTCGATGAAGTGCGAGGACGTGTTTCTGTTGGGACAGGTGACAGCTCTGTATGGAGTAATTTAATGTGTGAACACACGTCCACATCAATGTGGGGCATTTTAATTATGCCTACTACATGTAAGTCCATAAAGCACCTTTCCTGATGTCTTGACTGGACCCTGGTCTTGGCTCAGGGCTCTTGGAGGGAGAGCGTTGGTCAGGGCTGGTCGAGCCAATCTCCACCGTAGGCTCCTCACTGATCGGAGATATGGTGGGCAGAGCTCCATTAGCATGGCGAACAGCTGTATGAATGTCAAGGTGATCGAGGTAATAGACCAGTGCTCTTTTCATGCATTAGTACAAAAATGTGATTCACGAAGATACCATGTACATATACAATGTACATGTACATTCGCAATGCACTAATACATGTATATGTACATAAAGGTCTGTTTGTACAGTGCGTGATATTCTAAGCCCATGTACAACGTACATCCAGAAAAAATGAGTGGAAAAACAATTATTGAGTATAGATGCGATATACAGGTTGATACTACATTATAAGTACATGCACATGTAAATGAAACTGTAACTCAAGAACCACATTAAAGCAAGCTTACACGAATGTCACAATTGTGCTGAACTTAACATTGTGACGTCCGTAAGCTTGCTTTAATATTAGAGATACTCACGCTGTGCGTCAGTAGTGGGGGTGATGTTGGGTGTGGCCTGTTGCCCTGGCTGATAAGAGCATGCGAGCATCTTGAATCTGGCGTCATATATCCACTGGATGTTCTGCTCGATGCTCTTGATGATGACTGACTGGAGCTGCCCTTTCTTGGGCTTGACACTGATAAACACATCGTGACGCTGAGACAGCTCACCAATCAGAGCTGGGAGGATATAGAGGATAGAAGCATCACACGCTAAATTAGCATTGGAGGGAGAATTTGTTACGTACATGTACATGCACATACAGTGTACTATTGTAGCATATATTCACACAATGGACATGTACATACGAATATGTGCATGTACTACAATTAAGAGCTGAATCGGATCAGACAAAACATATCATGCCAGGCTGTTTTTACGAAAATTCCTATGTACATGCATACAAGAACAACTGTATGTTAGTGGGCGACGCTAGGAGACTAGTGAGTTGAGTAAACGTACAAGAGCTGAGCACGTCCTTGTCTGACTCGTGGATATCAAACATCAGCACCACTGGCAGACAACCCTGCAACAGGACACATCATGTATACAACTATCTAGAGCACCGAAGTGTTGACATGAATAATATAGAAACCAGAAGAGTATTACAATACATATACAGTTAGTATAGTAACACGTACTGATGAGCAATAAAATTCAAAGTAGACTCTATAGAGGTGCATGCTGAAACTTTTGAATGAAGTTTTAGTATGCACGAGACATGCATGCACTGTGGACTAGCATGCACTGTGGACTAAGATCTCAGCAAAGTCAGTCAGCAAAGAAGCCTAGAAATATGGCTCCTGGTATATTCTGGGGGCTAAGAAGCAACCCATCATAATTCTAGCTTTCTAACTTTAGTGACCCTTTTCCATTGTTCCTGGTACGGGATCACTTCAGCTGTAAATACATACCTCAAATAAAGGCCGCGTGCAGCTAGCTAACCATATCCATGCAGCCAACGTGCAAGTTCAAGCTTGTTAGCTTTTGCTCGCTTTTAACTAGTAACACTAGTTGTGTGAAGGCATCCATGCTGTAAGCGCAGTGCTATGGCATCCAGGTGAGCAGGCTCAGAAATCACAAACAAACGACTACTGTACAACCCGTGGCCATGTTAACGAGGCAAAAGCGACTACCTTTACAGTCATGTACATAATCATTAATAGTGTTCCTACATGTCCTGTACATGACATGCTGGTACATATTAGCTTAGCCCGTATCTGTGTTTATAAATGCACCAATCAATTCATACCAGTAATTCATTTCTTGCTTGTAGCACAGTATCCACTGTCCCGTTCACTACCACTTGGTTACTACGGTAACGAGCATGGGGATCTGGAAACTGAATCCTGTACAAGCAAAAATATACAGGTGACAACAAACCCCCACTTGATCCTGTTCAGTGCAATATCTTACTAGGGTGACTATTGTACACGAGTATACATGTACATGTTAATGTTTAGAGCACTATGCATTAACCACAATGGAGCCTCGCCCCAACATGCACATGTACGCTACATGCAACTGCAGTTCTTTAGCCAAGATATATACATTACTTGGTTACAGCATAACCATAAAAGAGCAAAAAAGGGATGATTTAGGGGAATGATAACAGATACATCTTGACTGAAAAAACTCAAAACAAGTGAAGTCAAAACAACCATTCGTACCACGTGCAGTAAGAGGCTAGATTATAGTTATGAATACAGCAACCGAAATACCATGTACACATACATGTACATTGTAGCAAGTACAGTGAATCATTAAAATTCTCCCACCTACGAAAACTACCCATGCAACTACCAAACGATAAACAATGTCTCACGTGGTGTTGCTTCTCTCCATGATAGCCCTGATGTTCCCCCCTCCATTCCCAATAAGTGTGCGATGATGTTGTAGGGACACGTCCAGGCTCAGACTGACCATGGGGACGTGGTGACTGTCTCCAAGGATGAACTGCACCACTCTGTTGACGGCCAGCTTCATACCATCTGCCTGTTTCACCGTACCTCGAATTACCACCAGCACACTGAACGCACGAGGTTGCTGTAGGGAAGACGGATATAGTACTTAGGAAAATGCAATGCAAGGCCAACGTGAGAATTGACATTAAGCAATGTCTAATGAACATAAATCAACGGCATAGTTACAGCATAGTTACAGCGTATACTAGATACAGGAAACTGGAATGAAGCCTGTAAAGTGTTTGCTTTCAATAAACACAATGATTATTATAATTAAGAGAAAGTGCAGGATGAGGTCATACACTTAATAATACAAAATATGCAATAATTATGTTGACACTGGGTACATTTTCCCAGCCGAATTATTCAATTTTGAAAAATAACAATAAAAACATAATAATTATTACACCATATTCAATAGATTTTAAGTTGAGTCCCCTACCACGCTGTGATTGCATCTCTACCTACAGTATACACTCTCTAAAAATAAGGACACCTCTTACATTGACATACATGTACTGTACATGTACACTGGGATCAATTTCAACTTCTTGGGGCTTGAATGCACATTCATGTTGTCAACATACAGTACATGTATTAATTCGCACACTGTAAGCTCCGTAAAGATGACATGCACATAAACCAAAAACCCAATAACAAGCACTTTTAAATTATATGGTTTCCACTTGCCACAAAATGTGATATATATTGGTAGAGACAGAGCCTAAAGCTACTCACAGGTTTGATGTGAATGTTGACACTGTAGGCTAGCATCATCTGCTGGAGGTCGGGGGAATTGGCATCCACATAGCCGGACAGGGGCAGTGTGAATGTCATCACCAGGGGAACCAGACCCTGTGCAGAATGGAATACACATAATTATTACAGGAACAAAAATAGAGCCTCATTTTAACCAGAAATGAGCTGTTTATAAGAACAGGTGGAAGCTGTGGTCAATACATATACATGTAGGTTCAGCATCATAATCTGTGAGCATCATAATCTGTGACCAGTACCAAGAGTTCATTGAACTCTTGCCAGTACCAAGCAGACATCCAGTGACCACCACTCAGTGACCACCGCTCAGTGTAACCAGGCAGCCATACAGTGTGCTATAATTATAATAATATGTTCATAGAGAAACAGAGTTAACATGCAGCTGAAGTGAGAATTTGAGTAATGTAAAACACTTGGCATTGCCGGTCTAAGATAAGCAATTCACCTGAATTAATAGACACAACAGCATTAAAACACAGGGCAATGTTTAGACAATAGTTAACTGCTTATCGCTGCGATGGCACACATTGCATCATACGTGTACATAAACATACACGGTTACAGCAACTATCCAATTTGAATACAAGCCTGTACAATAAAATTTGCTTCGACAAGCTCTTACTAACCCAATAAAGAAAGATACAATGTACATTAATTTTGTAGGCAAAAGCAGGAAGTACATGTACATGTATATATAGTACAGTGACGACAGAGATCACACTCACCCGTATCTGCTTCCTGGCAGCCTCCACGCCGGTGACCTCCCCCGTCACTGACACCTGACTGCTCTTCTCAGCACCAGAGTAGAGACGGTTCGAGTCAGGGAAGTGGATGTGGCATTTGGTCTCACTGTGAACTGCAGAGGGGCATACGTGGGTATATACTCAATGTACTATATTAAAATTACACGATCAATTCAGTGCCTGAGTGGGTAAAGTTGCACTGCTAACGTAATGTATTAATTGTTAACTTAAACAAGCACATGTATTGTATGCTTTTTTGCTCTATGTACTTGTACAACATGAAATACAGTAAAAGATCAACACAGCTCACATCAACCCCACTACACAAGCTGTATTATCATAAGTGAATGAAATGTACATAACGTCTCGATTATTATAAGCTAGATGCCGTTAGTTAAGACAGATACATAACTGTATACTGCATGTTAAAATTATCTATGAAAGATACAAACACAATCAGCTACCTTTCTTGATGTTGGCTCCCTCCTTCCCTATCACATGGGAGTGCTCAGAGCATGGGATGTCAATTTTGAGGGTCACACGCGACGACTTGGTGTCCAAGTCGGTCAAAATGAGCTCTCTAGCTTTCTGCACAGACGCAGGCAATCCCAGCACCTTCACCTGAGGATCTGTGTGGGGTGTGTGTGTGATGTGTGTGGTGGGTGGGTGAATGTAAGTGTGTGTGAGTGTGTATATGTGGGTAAGTGTCTAGGTGGTGCGTGGGTGTGTGTGGGTGTGTGTAGTTTGGTGAACGCCAATTTAATGAGTATGACTGTTATTTGACAGATGTGGTATGTGTACTAATGCTATTGGGTGTACCCACACAGTTTAGCATGTGCAGGTAATCCACACCACATGTATGTGCAATTATGCGTACCGAGGTCATTACCACAAATTAGGGAGTGTGCTGTTACGGTACCTTTTTTAGACTTTGCTCCAATCTTGAGTCGTGACGGCCACAAAATAAGGGTACTCGTCTCTTCTTGTATACGCTTGAAGTAATCTTCAGCGCTCTCATTGTCTCTCCCTACTGTGGCCGGGAGGGAAAATGAGTGGCAATGTGCATTACATGTACGTACCATAGAGGTGTAGTCACATTTACTACATGTACATGAGGGTATTATTCTGAATGAGCTCAGGCAGTGAATGTGAGATGATTTACGTGCACATTGCACACACGTACATGTAAGCCAGGGATTGAAACAGTGTGCACCTGACATGTACATGTATAGGTAAAATTAATATGAGCAGGTGAAGAATATGGTATAGACTATAAGTAGAGTGCTTATACAGAAACATCAATCCAGAATAATGATGCCTTAACTGGCGAGCCTTTACACATATGCACAATGTGTGTACAAACACTGTCAACTGGTTATCGCAGGCACACCAAACTCAAACAGCACAGATAAAATACAAAACTACGTGTCTCCTGTACACACGTTATTACCATAAGACGTAGTAAAAATTCCCAAAAGTGAATACCTTTGATGAGTTCTTCAAGCTTCCTCCTGTCTACAGGGAATCGTTTTTCAACATTCTGAGTGTTGTCAAGGTAACGCATGTATTCTTCGCTCACGGAGCTGGTCCGCTCCAGTGGTCGCTCATCCTTGTCTTCAACAAGGCTGCCTGGAAAACAACATATTCATCTGTAACTTCAAACGGACGTGCAAGGCCATCTTTAGGTCGAGGATCAAGATAGTACCCTGACTGTGTAACATCTGATAACACGAATTTATTAAATTGCCTACGTCTCTAGCTCTACAAAAGACAGTCGTCCCTAAATAAAATATTCATGCACAAACCATCCGAACAAAACCACAATTACTGTGAACAACCTATAATTATTCGATAATATTCTGCTATTATTTTATAAATTACAGCAGCTTCACTAGATTACTACAATATGTATAGGCTATACCTGTGGCATCCTTTGTACTGCTTGTGGACCTAGTTAAGGTGTCTTGTCGCTGCTGGGAATCAGGATCATCATCCTCTGTCGGAGGGAGGTTTAAGAATTGAACGCTAGGCCTTTTGGTTACTTTATCCACTGCGCCCGATAGGACAGCTTCGTTGTTGGCCATGCCCTATTGTCACATAAACTTATATCTTCATGTATGGTGCTTTAAATACAATGCAGTTTACAACTTAACTGTAGCACCGTCGAATCGTTCCTTAATTTTCTTGGCCACTTTTCTTGTGATCACTTCCTGAAATTGAGGATGTGAGTATGCAACAATTCAACACCCACCACTTAGCCTCAAGGTGGGTGGGGCTCATACATTCCATGTTGCAAGTCAAAAAAGATAACTATTCACACCAACACCACAGAAACTTCTGGCAGAGAGATAATGCACTGTCTGTCGGTAGATATTATCTCACAACACAGCACACCGACTGGATGGTGGGGACATTAATGTGTATAAACTGATTCAGGTATATTGATACATATCCTTTTATGGTGTCAATGGTCACACCATAGACAGACATAATTATACATAAATCTATTAAATAGCTGTAATACTTTAATACGTGTCAATGTCCAATGTGTTTATCAACTGGGGCTGATTCTGTTCGTCGCAATCATTGCTTCCCAGTTCTTCAGTTGCCCTTAAATGGACATGATCCAAGAATTCATCATCTATTTCAGAATCTGTGTTCCTTTGATTCGTGCAGCACCTTATTTTAACGGTGGAATACAAATGGAACAAAATCACAGCAATAAGTTGAACAAAAACAATGCTGATAGAGATGTACACAAACAGAGCTCCATCAATAGCCACTACATTTGCGAATAGTACTGAAGAGCTGAGGGTGATGAGATTAAGAAATAGTAATCTTTCAAACAGTGATAGTTGCCAGTTTTCATACGGGAACGGGAAACAAAGTAGCAATGTAGTAAGAACTATTATTGCAACGAGGTTTATGTGAGGATCGGAGAGAAGATTAAATATGACCAGGGTTACTCTAATGAGGAGCAGTAATCCAAACCAATAGCGGTGCTTAGATTTTAATGGACCAAAGTAAGCATCCATGTATGGCTTTAGTCTTAGGCTGTCTGTCCAGCGTAAACATCTCAGGTACGATTTCTTTTGAAGGCACGAAAAGAATAAAAGAATGAAAGTGTACGGTAACCACAACAAGAACAGTGCTCCTAAAGCAACCACAAAAAGAGCCAAATGCTTCACCCCAAAATACTGCAAATTCCCATCCATTGACCATACTATCTGCACATGAGTTGGATATTCAAGAATGTGGAACGACAGCATTGAAATTATGGTCTGCAAGAGTTTCGCATAAGATAAAAAGTACAGAGTAGCCAGAACAGGAACTACATTAGCACCAATGAGTTTAGTTGCACGGCGTGAGTATTTAGTTGACAGGATGATAAGCAGAGTGATTCCAACAATGGTAATAAAATCATGTGCAAAAAAAAGCCATGTCTTCCAAAATGCATCCAACCCTTTAATAAAGCAGACATCTATTCCAAATTCAAGGTTCAACCATGCTATGAATGTCTCAAGCACTGGTTCGTGCTTTTGAAAGAAGATGTTTCGATTTGCCCAAATAATGTTTGCATATAAAATGATACCATTTAGTGTTCCTTGCTTAACTGTGAGGTCAAGAAGTTTGATAAGTGCAACTAGCAAGACAAAACCAACAGCAAAAGGCAGAATCAAGGCTACATGCCAGTTGTCATTACACTCAATGCATAGTGAAGACCCGATTGAAAGACTAAGGTTGCCTTTGCACTGACCACAAAGCGTCCCAGAACGGCCGTTGACACATTGATCATCAGGTAAAAGCAAATCGAGGGAAATGTTTTGAGTCCTGCAATAGCCAGTTAGACAGTAGACATTTAGCACAAGTTGATAGGTACTGTTATCTACACCTGGGAAAGAAGCGAGCCAATTAAAACCATTTCTGTACACGAAGCCTGTATGATTGCGAATAACACAATGGGTTATTCCGATGCTCAACAGTCTTGCATCACATTCACATCTGAGCGGAAGAATTGTTGAAAGAATGAATCCAGGTGGGCAATCATCTACTGTATAATTTACAAATACAGGCAAAGACATTACAACATTTTCCACGTCTCCTGGATATGGATACATAAAAAGGATTTCCTTCACATAATTCCTGTTACCGTATTTGTCCACAGTGGCCGCACTAGTTGTAAGTACTAAAGAGAAGTTTGATAACGGTTTAGAATACACTGTGTATGTGAGGGCATTGCACTTAGAGTATAGCACCTTTTGAGTGTATTGGGTTGTATCAATACTGTCTTCACCGAGAGCATTTGCGAAAACTGTTCCGGTTGTGGCACCATAGTCTTTTCCTACTATAACAGCTGCTATCTCCACTGTTTCTCCAGGAAATACACTTCCTTCTTGCGCAAATATGTACGATATGAGCAGACAAACAGGTGTATTGAAACCACAAAGACAAACTCTTGAAGGATTAGAAGCAACCAGTGATTTCAAAGGATCTAAGTTTGAGTCGGCATTGACAAACTCAAAGAATAATGTGTAATAGTATCCACTATAAATCGCAAAATCAGAATTTGGTGCCACAAGGCAATAATCCGTGACAGACGCTCCATAAATTGCCAGTCCACCATTTGCAGCTGTATTGTTCTCAAACTTCAAGTGCACATTCAGATCCCTAACATCATCAGAAGACAATACCTGAGGGAAGACATAAAAGCAGGGTGTATAGGTCACCGGTACAAAGGGAGCAACTTGATCGACATACACACCACCACCCACATCGTTTGCTCTATTACCGACGAAAGTTACATTGGTATTATTGTACAAATGCAGTTGTGAGTAGAGCAGCGACATCCCTCCACCTTTGTATGCAGTATTGTTCACAAACTGTACATTACCTTTGACGTGTAGGTCATTCGAACTCAATCTAATACTTGCACCAACATTCCTTTCAAAATACACATCACTTAAACTCACTGCATTGCATAATGAAACATCAACTACTCTACCATAGTCAGCATGTCCGTGATTCTCAGTGAAAGCGGTATTGCTAATTTCTACACCAGATTGAATCGAGCCTTGACAAGCTACAATCAATCCAACACCATTTTCAGGGATATAGTTGGTATTTTGAGAAAGTATGCTGTTACGTACCACCACAACAGCATCACTATTGATACTTATTGCTCCAGATTGACACTCGGTAATTTCACATTTATCCAATTCAACACGAATCAGATTATAGATACGCATCACTAAGATACCCAGACTACCGGTTTTCGTTATGACAGTGTCGTGAATGCATAAGCTCATGTTATAGATTTCGGCAATTGCTATCCCATACAGATAGGAATTTGAGATCGTTGAGTTCTCAAGAAAAAGCTGAACATTGGAGCAATCGTCGTCATGATGGCCAACCAAACTGTTACTCATACCTATAGCAGTTGAGGTTGAATCTTCGAAGGTGCAGCTTTGTATGGTGATTTTAAGCAGGGCTGAATTGACCCTTATATTCAAGGATCCTAGATAATAAAGGCAGTTTGAGAAGTAAAGGTAGTAGGGCTGTAATCGATTTTGTTGGTACCAACCGGAGCTTTCATGCAGTACATCACCATAAGGACTAATGAAGTTATAATGCATAAAAATGCTCGAAGATAAAAACTCACAATTTGTAAAGGTAGCCACTTTAATATCATTTACTTTCGAATAATCTGGTTGAACAGGATACGTAATATTGATCGAGATGGTTCTAAACGTGTTGCTTGAAAATTCAATCCGACTAATAGTCACAAGATAAACAGTAAAATAAAGAGTAGGTAAATCATTACCGAAAATAATTATATCCTGCACTTTCAGGTGCCTGAATCCTACAAACATGATTTTGATTTTATGAGGAACAACAATTGTTGGTCTAAACTTGGAGTCGGTGCTTGCCATGTAAAAGGACAAGCTTTTCTTGTAATCTTCCAAAAAGAAAGACAATTCTAAATTGTGGGTTCCATTCAGAAAAAGCAAGGAAATATTGTTGTGGCTGTTGAAGAATAATTGAGAGCCTCTCACATAGTCACTCAAAATATGACAAATTGATTTCTCGGGACAATTGGGGTTGGGTAAAGGGGTTGGTGAGACAAAATACTCCACACCACTGCAACTAAATCTACCAACAATGCATACGGACAAGACAATAATAGTTGTAAGAAAAAACTTCATCCTGCAGTTTGCATACATATGTACCTTCGTAGACAGTAGGAGCTATTACAAGACAGTGCCACGGTCTCACGGTCTCACGGAGCAAAAGGAGTTGGGCTATAGAGGTTTGCACTCAGACGTAGGTAGGGATTGTCGAATTTAGTCCACTTTATAATAGATTCCTCTTTTTATGATAAAACGTGCACAGTAAGTTGATACGCAAAAATTTTGTCTATCACTTACATCATTGAAATCTGCATATATAGCCCTATTTGAACAGAAGTGTACACGTGAAAAAACATGCAGCTGTCAATTTGTCAATGCCAACTGTCAATGCCAACTGTCATCAGTCGGAAATAATGCAAACGATAAACTATAATGTTCCTGCAAGTTTCCTACTTTCAATATTGTATTCAAAGGGATCTAATCGAGTGATACAATTAAGTCACACATCATAAGTATATATAGTCCAGTGCACATCATATAATTATACATGCACCCTGCATGGTATTTAGTTTTGTCCCCACACCTACTATAATATATACGGCGCCTTCAGCAAACATTACATAACTGTCGTCAAAAGCCATTTCTTAAAAAATAGTTGGACACTGAAACTAAAAGATTTTCTAAGAGAAGCGGTGTGTTAATTGTAAACAGAGAACAGCCATATCATTGTTACATGGAATGCTGTATTGTAAAGCAGACTGTTCCTGTCTTCTCAATCGTCCAGAGCCAGAGACGTCTGGGGAATCACTCGTCCATGACTCACAATCATCACCTGCTTGATTATCCTCAGGTGTTAACGGGCTTAACCAAATGCCGAACCTAAAGAAAAAACAATCACATAAAAGCTTACCAGTATACACTACAATGTACGTAAGCTTACATACACTATAGTGTATATTATAGCCAAAAGGCACCACCCGATGCATGTATGCTTGATAGTCGGCCAATGTCGGATATACTATATCCGTGTGTTGTCCTATAAAACTATGTACGTCCACTTAATTTATCAATGAGCTTTTTACAATACAATTCAGATGTTCACTTACTCTTCAGCAAGAGGATAACCACTCAGTGTAAGAGTTTTCTGCAGACTGATTTGATTCTTATAGTGAAGGTTTTTCCACGACTCATGCAGTATCTCTCCCTGTGTATGGGGAGACAAATAAGGGCACAGATGGCACAGGCTGTTCATTTCACTACAAGAATACGGTATGGCCTTCTAAGCAAAGCACAGGTCAAGGGCATCCAATTACGTGTTTACTGTGTTTTGCAAGTACCAAACATAATTATGCTTTCAAGCCCTGCAAAAAGTATGTATGTGTCAATATTTCTGCTGATTACCTTAAAATGTGTCGCATTCCCAAAAAGGTATTTCACTCGCAAAGCATAGTAATACAGTAATTCATTGGATGACAATCATGAGAGGATTGATACATTAAGAGAGCTAGGATAAAGGATGCATTTAAGCCACAATTAAGCAGTCGCTTACGTACCTGTGAGTTAATGATTGGAATGTTGTCGCTTTGTTGCAAACTGATGATCTTTCCTATCGACCTTCTGCTTGTAGACAGCAGTGCCACAAAGACACCTGGCACACCAGCCCTGACAGCCGAGTCTTGGCAGGCTATGTCCGCTGATAACGTCTCATTGAAATAACTGCGATGGTGTTCGTTCCAATTGGTAGAATCAATGTGAACCTTTCGCATTTTGTGTGTCTTAACAGCAAACAACAAAGCCTGCATGTATAATTATGTATGTACATGGATAAACGGAACGACTATAATTATTATAGGCACGCACACATTAATTTCACATAAGAGCAGAGACTATACAAATACTATATATACGATGATAAGTACATGCATGAATAGGAACTCACGGCTAACGGTGTACATCTAGACACATCAAGTTTGCACTGCGGTGTACAGGATACCCTGCCTGCATACCTATCACACATAAACACAGTAAATGATATCATGCGTACATACTACTTAAAGGATATAGCAACTTACGGTAATTTAACGACACTCTGACAGGTGCTCTCTCCCACGTCGCTACCGTCACACTCCTCCTCTCCCTCTATCACTCCATTACCACACTGTTAGAATGAAATGCATAATTGAGTTAAGAGATTGCATGTGCTACAAAACAATATACATTACCCTGAAACACTGATATCACATTTATACGTATGACTGTATGAAGCACCATCGAAAAGTACGACATAAACTTTAATAATACGGCATTGCATGTGGCTATGCCAACATCCACCTACGTATACGCAAGTGTTACCTCTCCTGGAAATTGATCGTTAACGTCCCGTCTTGATCTTGAGGGCTGTATGTGGTTGAGAACAGGTGCTAATATTGATTGACTATACATCCATAAAGGGCACATACATGGGCGCACTCCTATAAGTGTACACATAAGTATCTCACAGTGAAGAAAATATATTATCTTTACACGCAGTGCCTGATAATCTATTAAGGCATTCAAAACAGAGAATGACGTACTAGATTATTTCACTAACACTAGAGCTAGTGCCTTACAGTGAAGAGTGACAACCATCCACCATCTGTATAGATGTACATTATACTGGTCTCTGAGTCGAAGGCTACTGCTCCCAACACTCCAGTCAACTGAGACTCGTTCAACATTGAAAATGATGAGAAGATTGAAACCTTTAGACAAACGAGGGATACGTATCATAATTATAAATGTATGTACGTATGCTCAACGAGTTGAAACAGTGTATGTTAAATTAGTCTACAGAATCAACAGCTAGCACTTTGGTTGCATACGTAAGTGAATACTAATTATAGTTTGAAAGGGGACCTTCAAATAAATGCAAAATTTGTATCCTGGTAGCCGGTAGACTATTACACTACGTACTAAGTAATGATTTTAATATGATACCAACCATTAGAGAGGCATCACGTCCATCCAGACCAGGTGGTCCCTTCCTGCCTGTGCTGCCCTTCTCTCCCTTCACTCCATTGTCGCCGAGACAACCCTTGAGCCCCTCATTTCCGACGTCTCCCTTCCTGCCCTGGAAACCACGGTTTCCTGTGAGTCCAAGAGCACCGGGAGGCCCACGCCCACCCCTCAGGCCAGGCTTTCCAGTTCTACCAGCATCACCTGTTTTTGCACAGTGAAAATACTACAGTAAAACATTTAGCTCTGCTGGCAGACTTGTATGCCCTATTGCACAACATAAATGATCAAGATACGTGGAAGTACATGTACCTCTAAAAACATTTTGTTGCGAATAAATTTCGCGCTATACGGTATGTCAATGCATGTTGCGTCCGCTATTAGCTATGTGTGTGGAACATTTTCGTGGAGGATTACTAACCCTCGAAAACAGCGAAAACTAAGCACCTCGGGTAGTATAACACAAACACACACAGAGTTCAATACTAGCAGGAAGTCAGCTCACCCATATCTCCTTTGTCTCCTGTGTCTCCCTGTGGACCGTTGGCATCACCTTTCTCTCCACGGTCTCCCTTGTTACCATTCACACCAGGACCTCCTATGCATCCTTTGGGACCTACACAAACACAATAATTCAGCATAATTATTGATTTATAAACATACACATTATTTTTGCTCAACCTGTAACCTATCTAAAGGAGCATTCCAACTGACTCCCATAGTTTAATAGTTTGGCGGAGTCCAACCAACTGCGTAGGGTTGGGCACCACTCCAATCTGAGTTTTGTTCCACTGCAGAAATTTTGTAGCCCAATCAGATTGCAAAGTTCAAGTGCTGAAGGCGTGGCTCATTAATGAACGAGTCAGTAACTAGTAATTCTCTCAAAATGCAACAATAGTAGACAAGCCAGCTTGATCCAGGAACATGCCAGGTCAGTTAGAGCTAGTGACATGCAAAAGAGACTCTTGCAGTAGCATTCTAACTGAGCTACAATGTATAAAGTTACCGCCCACTTGGGATTAATCATATTTATGCTTAGCCACACCCTAAAGCTAAGTACTAGTGGAACAAAACCCAGATTGGAGTGGTACCCAACCCGACACAGTTGGTTGTACTTCAGCCCAACTAATAGTTTAACTACAATAGAAAACCTACGTATGCAAAGCTCAAAGTAAAACACGAAGCTGATCAATATACCGTGTGACCAAAAGCATGCATGGTGATTTACACATTATATAGCTTATACAAAACCAGCTAGACATTATGCAGACATTCACTCACCCTCGTCCCCAGTGTCTCCCTTCCTTCCACTCGTTCCATCAGGTCCCCTCATACCCCTCTCTCCGGGGGTTCCCCTCAGACCGAGGTCACCCTTCTCCCCTTTGCCACCCATTAAACCAGGCTCACCACCCGCAACTGGGAGAAGAAGTGCTTATAATAATTCTAGGCAATTTTGGCTAATTTCAGGAACTTCTCCTGAGTCAACAAACTGAACAGAGCTTACCAATAACAGTTCCAGGAATACCCTGATTTCCTCTGTCTCCCTTCATGCCGTCCATACCCTGCACACAGTTAAATTATATCATGCTCTCAATATAGCAGTATATTATACTGTAATTCTATAGTATTGCAGTCTTGTATCATAATTTCTATCAATTTCGTTTCCTCTACTGTTGTGTATATATATCATCGTAGTTATGATACTATTTCTGTACCTTGTCACCCCGTTCTCCATCACTAGCATTTCTGCCCGGCACTCCATTAATGCCTGGTGTTCCAGACGGTCCCACTGGTCCTGGTTTGCCTGGTTGTCCAGTACGACCAGCTATTCCCCGCTTTCCCGGGATTCCCCTAGCTCCCGGGACTCCCTTTACACCATCTCCACCGGGTTCCCCATTTGGACCACTTGGGCCAACTACATATAACAATTTCATACTTAAGGATTGGGCTTGTGCGCTGAAAGCATGCATACATACATAACTACTACAATGATCGAAACTACAAGAATTTTGATGAAGGAACATTTATGTATGCCATAAAACTGAATGTAGGCCTATCTTACCCTTTCCTGGAAGTCCCCTTCTTCCTGGCTGTCCAGCTGGTCCACTCTTGCCGGGGATGCCTCGTCCCCCGGGCCGACCAGACTTCCCAGGGATACCCAGTCTCCCTGGTATCCCTGAAGGACCACTTTTACCGGGGATACCTCGAGCACCTGGTGAGCCAGCGCTGCCGTTGACTCCATATGGGCCAATGGGTCCCACTGGGCCATTTTTGCCTGGTATGCCTCGCATGCCAGGTATACCCTGCAGGAGATGTCATAATAATACCGCATTATGTGACCACGAGTATAGATATCATGCCAGCAATTAACCCAAAACATCGGCACTTATAAATCATCTTATTTTGGCACGTAGTGAATGCATGCACACTATATATTCCCTCGATTAACTTATTTCCTAACTACATGACGTTTCAGGGTGTGGCATTTATGTGAGACCAATGTTTAAGCCCCCTCCCCCCCGGTATTTAATGGAGACCAGGTGCTCATAAATTATGATAATACAATACCATGCATAAACAACGTGGTTCTACGTAAGTGAGTAGGTATAATGACTCACCGTTTTGCCTGGCAGTCCTCTCTGACCTGGTGCTCCGTTACGACCGTCATCACCAGGTGGACCAATCACACCAGGCACAGCCTCTTTACCAGGGATACCTCTACTGCCAGGAGTGCCAGAGGGTCCCATCTTACCAGGAATACCTGCGGGTACATGTACGTAAATGCATCAATAACATGTGTTGTTTTCGAACAAAACTATTGATATTACATTAACTACAAACTCTACAACATTGACTAGACAGCCAGAATTCTTTAACAATTGTTCTCAGTTGCATATTTTTGAAGTCATAAACATGATAAACACTGGGCTGCTTACAAAAGCTGGTGGATAAAAGTATTGCAGATAAACAGCGAATATACCTACGTAAGTTAGTCGCATAATTATTTTTCCTCCTGAAAATTCACAATCATTGTTCACAGATTTCTAGTCTAGTGCTGTAATCTACAACATGTTACAAGCATTGACGGTGCTCGGTATACTACTGCTGGTTCCAGCCAGTACAGAGGAGGATTGCCCTACATGGTTTGAGCGGTCAGACCATGGATGCGAGTGTGCAGCAGCGGCATCAGATATGATAGAGTGTGAGCAATACTCCAACAGAACCAGCGTGCTGTTCGGATATTGTCTGACATTCGATAACGGAACATTGTCCTTTGGAGTATGCCCATACAACACCTACAGCAATGAGCTCTACCATACGGTACCAACCGATCCGACTAAGTTGACTCAAGACATGTGTGGACCTCTGAATCGCACTGGCTTACTCTGTAGTGAGTGCCAACCAGGACTGGGACCAGCTATGTTCTCCTATTACAGAGAATGTAAGGAGTGCATAGCTCATCCTTGGGGATGGATTCTGTTTGCTATCAGGGTGATTGTTCCTATGACAACTATCTGTACGGTCATGATTGTATTCCGAATAAACTTAGTGTCACCTACATTTAATGGATTTGTATTAGCTGCTCAACTTATCGCGAGTGACAATCCGTTTGTCGTAAATGGATTTGAGAAATCTTATTCCATCACAAAATTCGTAGCAGACTGCTATGGACTATTTAGCCTGGACTTCTTCAATACTCTTCATTGTATTTCTATACTTGCTTATAACTTTACATGACCGAGGTTGTCGAGTACTATATGTTTGTTGGAGGCCATTTCATACCTGCTTTGCAAGAATTCGTACAAGCTGGAAACTCAAAGGCTCTGTTATAAACGTGTTTGTCACTTTCCTGCTTCTCTCGTACAGCAAGTTTTGCTCTACGTCATTGTATTTGCTACAGCCAGTAACGGTCAGAGAAAAGTCTGAAAACATGATTGAACGGCTTTATTACAAGGTGGAATACACAATTTATTCGAAGGAGTATCTGAAATTTAAATTACTAGCAATCACTGTACTGATAGCAATAGTTGCTTTGCCAGCTCTATTAATTACGCTCTATCAGCTTAAGACTTTCCAGAAAATTCTTTCCTTCTGTCGCTTCAATGAGGTTGCTAACAACTTACAAGGTTGTTTTAAGAACGGTACTGAGCCTGGAACAAGAGATCATCGCTGGTTTACCGGGTACTACTTAATGGTTAGAATCATACTAATATTTTCAGTGAGCAGCAGAAACCATTACCTTAACTTCATCATTGTATCAAGCTTTACAGGCCGGGTTTCTTGTTGCTACCTTACGTCCTTATAAGGTAAACAGGTACAACACCCTCGATTCATTGTTTTGGCTATCAGCAGTATTTATAATGACTTGGAATTTGGATCAAAGCATATTTGAACCTTTGGAATTGGCGATATTTAATATACGTTCTTGCTTGTACTCCACTTGTGTACTTCTTTTGCTACGAATTGTGGGGAGTCATCACTTTTGTCATCCGATTTTTTCACCAGTATGTAAAAAAAAATCTACAAGCAGTAACGAGCATTCAAGAAATGGAGCGTGATGGTAACATGCTTCCACATCGGTTCCTATACCCAGATGAGTATTCACCACTGGTGAAACAATTTTGCCAACAATTATACATTGAATGCAAGTATATCGATGTGCGTAACGTAACGATTATTATAGCTGCTCACAACTTTTGGAAACTTAGTCTGTTATTAATTTATATGCTGCCATTACTTAGTACTCTGGGCTAAAGTTGTAGTATAGAATTTATATATTAATTATGTAATCCTGATAATTATAATGAAAACACCGCAGGTGCTGATGCCTCGGTGGAGATGCAAAAGCTACATAAACATAAAACTACTAATATATACACATAATAATGATGAACATTTTTTAATTTGCATGCTGCATTCAAACTCAAAGAGTGGGTAATGATCGACCATGATTGTTGTTAAAAACGATCAATACCAAAGTTCAAGTCTAAAATTAATGGCTGCCATTAGCAGAGCCTTGCAACTCTCTTGCAGCTACCAATAGCTAGCGTTCTAGTGCAGAGCCAACTACTAAGTAGAGTAGCAACAATCGGTAAACAAGTTTGGCTACGTGCTCTTCCGAAAAGGCTGCAATGGTATTCCAAGTAAGCAAAACTAGGCATAATGCGAGAACGAAGCATTATTTTGCAAATCCACGAATTAAAATCCAAGAAAACATGACTAGAAGCCTATAGAAACTCTTACTTGCACTTCATTGATCCTTGAGCAGCTGTAGCAGTCTACACAGACAGATAGACAAACACACACACAAACAACACACACACAAACACACTACCATATACCTCGCTTGCGCATGCGCACCGAGGCATAATTATAGCTACATTATTATAAGGGGATTAATGTTGATTTATGTAGCTACAATCACACCAAATGCAGCAAATTATTGATGATCATGTAACCTGCAGCCAATGACATGCAGTGCATCAAATGCAGTACAGCTAAGTGTGCAATAAAGTTTCTGCACCTTTTTCAAATACTTATGATGAGTACTTATGATTCATCATTATTATTGCATTAATTATCTAAGTGCACACATTAAAACACTTATCACTAGCTAAGTGTGATATATAAACTTAACGAAAGGATCACGTACATTGTATATTTGGAAATGCTCTCTTGCGGGATTTATTATTATAGATAGTCCGAAATTCAACATATAGGTATACCAGCAATTATACCATTACTCATTAATGTATACATGCACGCACACATGTACGTTTAATCATATACTTTTTACTATAGGGTAGGCTCAACACGCTGAGATCGGTAGAATGACGCTCGGGAATATCATGCAGCTATATAACAGTGAGGAGGAATGTCTAGTGGGAGTGTCCCTTACAAGCAGGTTAAGTATCTCACGTGCATTTAGACCAGCTAGTATACCTATAGCAGATGTATTTCGAGGGTATAAATATTTGTGGTTTTTGCAGATTAAGCATGTACCGCAAACATTTATAACCGCGAATTTAATATCGCATGCATGCATGCTGCAAAAGAGCTGCTATTCCACAAAAATTAAATCCACGAAAACCTTTCTTAAAGGCATTTCCGCGAAAATTTATACCCTCGAAATATACACGCTATTACGATACTAAACTCTGCTAAAAGAACAGTTAAAGTGGGGAGAGTTCTCCAAAATTGGTTAGAAACATACACTGAAATAAGGAAGGGGCTTTTATTAATGGGACATCATACGATCGTAGCTAGGATATTGTTCAAATGTGGCTAAATACTAAATCACTTCAGCACAAGCGAGATCTAACGGGTGCATAGCAACCCTCTCCCCTCCTATTGCTTCAGTGACTCATTCATAATACGGTATATGCATGCTGTATGATGTAGGAGCTATTTTGCTATCTCTGTACAACTCGCTAAAAACATCAAGCTACTCAGTCAAAATGAGAACACTACATGTATAGCTAAAGCAAGCACATTTGATATTAGATAACTGTTTCTTCACTATAAATAGTGATAAAAGTGCATGTATATATATATATACATTGTTCACTACCGTCTTAGTTAAAGAGAAGCTTTAAAACTTCAGATTGTCAAGATTCATCCATTGAATCAGTGCTGTCAGCTGTACTCTCTTCGCTCGCTGTTTGTGATGACGAGGCACTCCCCGAAGCAGTATTGTCAGCTGTATTCTCTTCGTTTGCTGATAGCAAAGACTTGTCACTCTCCGAAGCAGTGTTGTCAGCTGTACTCTCTTCGTTCGCTGATAGCGAAGACTTGTCACTCTCTGAAGCAGTGTTGTCAGCTGTATTCTCTTCGTTTGCTGATAGCGAAGGCTTGTCACTCTCCGGAGCAGTGTTGTCAGCTGTATTCTCTTCGTTCGCTGATAGTGATGACGAGTAACTCCCCGAAGCAGTGTTGTCAGCTGTACTCTCTTCACTCGCTGATAGCGAAGATTTGTCACTCTCTGAAGCAGTATTGTCAGCTGTACTCTCTTCGTTCGCTGATAGCGAAGATTTGTCACTCTCTGAAGCAGTGTTGTCAGCTGTACTCTCTTCACTCGCTGATAGTGATGACGAGTAACTCCCCGAAGCAGTGTTGTCAGCTGTACTCTCTTCACTCGCTGATAGCGAAGACTTGTCACTCTCTGAAGCAGTGTTGTCAGCTCTATCTTCGTTCGCTGATAGCAAAGACTTGTCACTCTCTGAAATAGTGCTGTCAGCTGTATTCTCTTCGTTCGCTGATAGCGAAGATGAGTTACTCCCCGAAATAGTGTTGTCAGCTGTATTTTCTTCGTTTACTGATAGCGAAGACGAGTCACTCTCTGAAGCAGTGTTGTCAGCTCTACTATCTTCGTTCGCTGATAGCGAAGACTTGTCACTCTCTGAAGCAGTGTTGTCAGCTGTATTTTCTTCGTTTGCTGATAGCGAAGACGAGTTACTCCCCGAAACAGTGTTGTCAGCTCTACTATCTTTGTTCGCTGATAGCGAAGACTTGTCACTCTCTGAAGTAGTGTTGTCAGCTGTATTTTCTTCGTTTGCTGATAGCGAAGACGAGTTACTCCCCAAAACACTGTTGTCAGCCGTACTCTGCGATGGTGAAGATTTTCCTGGTTCGGTGCTCTCAGCTGCACTCTTTTCGTCATTATCTGATCGCTTGCTTCGTGTAAAAGCAGATTCACCTTCCTCCGATTTCATTGTTTGAGGTTTGCCCTCAATTAAGAGAACCATGGCGACCAGAAGAGTTAGAGCAACAATGATATATTTCATTCTTGTTTTTTTTTTTCATTCAGTTCAGTTTTTACTGAAGTGAGAATTCTACTTCTATAGACCTTTCAAAATTAATGGGTGGATGTGGTGATTGGTGGATGAATAACATGTACGTGTTAACTACATGCATACTTTACTACATGTGAAGATTCAATTGTCACTGTGAGACCTTCAGGATGACATAAATAACAGAAGCCTATAGGTGACAGGCTCTGAGAAAACAGACCAATTGGAGTGGGTATTGGTATTGAGCAATAGCCAGTTTATAGACTACAGTGTATAATCTCATATATATTTTTTCTTGGCTTATAGTTATCTACAGTCTTTCTACTACCTCTTTGTAAAATCTGATGCTCTGAATCCAACTCTTTCCACCAAAGCGCTTTGTCTAAGCAGCCACCATTACCTTACTTTTCCTAATTTAGCAATCTTTGAGTGGGCGTTTCTCAATACTGCTGTTTTACAACTTCCGAGTTTCCAACGCGCATAACTCAGGCATGGAACGAGGTATGTGCAAACTAAGCATATCATTGCGTAGGCAATTCTTTGCTCTATCATCTGGTATATAGATCGCAAAAATTATAGCTTGCGCCAATTGGTCTGTTTTCCCAGAGCCTGTCACTTTAATTTATTAGTTTAACTTTGAGACGCATTCTATCACCATTATCACCTATTAACAAACCTCGATAATTATTATGCCTCAAGGCGTAGCCGCATGAGGGATACGCTGACTATGTCTGTTCTAGATGCAACTGCTCAACGGTTGCAATGCGACGAACTTCTAGCCACGTTCTCTTGATTTGTTGATTTGCAAACTAAAGCTTCTTTCTCGAGTTTTACTCACAGTGAAGGCTGTTGCAGTCTTCAGACTCTTTTATAGCATCGGCTGCCCGCAAAAACTTTCTCGAGCTAGCCATGCTGGTTCATTTTCAACAACAATAATAACAACATTATATACAAAGCAAACTTAGTCCAATACATACCTCTTCTAACACTCTAATACCTAATACTTTTTGAGCGAAACAAAAAAATGGCGAGAGGCATTAGCACAGTACAGCGCAGCTTGCATCACTCGTAGTTGTACGATGTAAATAAATGCATGCGTGTACGTAATTGCTGGTGCGGAACAAGTTAAATACAGCGCATGAGAGGACGAGATAGTATGCATGTATATTGCAGTGAACCTTGTGACAAAGATTCACTTATATCATACGTGTACATGCACTTGGATCTACATAACACACACACATACCTCGTGCTCCATTGCGTCCGTCTTGTCCATCCTCCCCCCTGTCCCCTGGTTCCCCGGGAGTTCCATCAATGCCAGCTGGCCCCATTTTTCCAGGGATCCCTCTGCTTCCTGCTCTACCAATCTCACCCTGTGCAGTGTATCAATTAGAACTCTATTGTGCACATAGTTGGTACATGTACACACAACTTGACTGTTAGTGAGGCCACCGATAATATGTATAGCTCAACTACATTATACATGCATGAATGTATAATTATTATGCCATAAGCCATAAGAATTCCCGGAATAATCTCTCTAGTATTACAAGTAGAATTATAATGCATAACTATAGGTTGTACTGCAGCATAGACTCACCAGATCGCCTTTCATTCCCTATAGGTGGAGGAAAACAACAAAGGTCATAATAGGCAACTATCAACAATTATTTCATCTTACTTTGTCACCAGTGGATCCTGGCTCGCCAGAGGGACCAACGGGACCAATTGGACCCTGTGGATAATTATAATATAAAGCCAATTTTGACTAGCTCTCCTTGTAAACATGTAACATTATTATACTCATAAATCATGGTACGTTGTTTCTGACTATTAAATTAACTATGGTTGCATTGAACAGCCAATAACCTGAAACTAGCTTGGATACAGCCATGTCAAGCGTTTTCATTATGAATCATTCATTTTGGGCTGATCAATAGTTGAACCTCACCATTTTTCCAGGAATTCCTCTCTGCCCCGGTCTCCCTGGACCTCCTGGTGTGCCTTGAGTGCCTATCATACCCTGCAGTATACGTACGTACACATGGGTTAATTCTTCTACCAACAAAAGACGTACAACATATTGTATACCTAAGGCATTGTAACACTACTGAGGTCTCGACTTAATCATAATCATGCAGTCATATGCGACTGACCTGTGGACCAACAGGGCCTTGATCTCCGGGTAAACCCTGCAATGAGAATTAATATACAATAATACAATATTATTATTGCATACACCATGTACGATAACTGAGCTACTATTCTAAAGAAAGCACCTATACACTGTAAACAGACAATGTATGCATTTTCTGTACAAGGTTGTGTACCATTTTTCCAGGTATTCCTCTTGAGCCTGCCCTGCCAGGCATGCCCTCTTCACCACTCATACCAGGAGCACCCTGTACGTGTATACACAGGACATTTAAACCATAGTTGAATGAAATGATAGCTGTATAATAATACGTTCACGGATTATCGTCTATACCCATTGAATACAAAGACACACACACATATACATGTATCTATGCACACTCACTGGCAGTCCTGGTTTCCCGGTTCTTCCTTCCCTACCAGTCTCTCCTGGAGCTCCATTCGGACCCTAGAGAAGATAGAAAAACAGCTTTACAGTATATATCAGGAGACAGTTTGAGTGGCCACATATACTCAACAGACATTAACACGCACTCATGAACACCCACCGTTTTCCCTGGGAGCCCACGACTTCCAGGTCGTCCAGAGTCACCTGGGTTGCCATCAAGACCAGAACGGCCCTACAACAAGTACACATGGTAAACACAAACAAAGCTAGAGCACATTAGTATAATGTGAGAGCTGTACCATCTTTCCAGGGAGTCCAGACCTCCCTGGTTCACCCCTCACACCGTCTGTACCATTCAGCCCCGGTTCTCCCTAAAAGGACGAACGTATACGCAGTGGAAAGTTATGCAGTAAAAGTGGACAAACAATTTATATTGAAGTCACTGTACAGTGACGAGTAATTATGCCTGAGGTCGTCCTCACCATTCCTCCAGGTTGTCCTCTCAAACCAGGCACGCCCTTTCCTCCCCTGGGACCAGTTTGACCCTGAATGGGATAGTTTGATCGACTGAATTCTATAAAGTTCAGAGTTACTCATAGACGACAGTGAGTACGTATGTGTATGGCTTTGTTTGTAACGTGTCAGTATCAAAAAGCAACTGAATCTGGAATTGCAAACAGGTTGTATAAATTGCAAGTTGCAAGGTGTTATTAAAGCTGTGTAAGTAGTTCTTACTGGTTTCCCAGTCCTCCCCTCTTCCCCCGGTAGGCCCGGTTCACCAGGTACCCCCGGCTGACCATCACCGCCACCTGGACCCTGCACTCCTGTCATTCCCTTCTCGCCAAGTGAACCTCTCAACCCCTGTACGAATCAACTGTTAACAGCAAGCTTTTACAGAGTAATATGGACATGGCTAGGGATTTATGGCAACGTAAACCTTACCTCACCCTCGTGCTTGGTGGGTTCACTGCCATAAATCCCTAGAACCATAGTATATAACTTATAGCTAAAAGTGGGCTATTCTATCATTGATGAACGTACTGGCTTTCCTGTTCTTCCGGTCAAACCACTTCGTCCAATTTCGCCCTTTGGACCTTCCAGGCCCTGTAATAATAAAGCTCAGAAAGATGAAAGATGCCAACCATAATTATTGCATGCTTGCATGTAACATGCATGCTGGAGTGAATGTGCTACTACACTGCAGGTATGTCATTATAGATATCCCACCATTTTCCCAGGTGTTCCACGTGCTCCTGAAGGTCCATTAGTTCCATTCTCACCCGGCAGTCCTGGCATGCCCTGTGTGCGTATACGTGTAACATTGATTAAATCTTACATATGCGTACTGCCACTTAGATACACAAATTCATATTCATAAATATTGTGCAACAAGACAAGACTATAATCTTCTGCTCAGATGTGATTGTTATTTACACCAATAAATGCGCGATGAAAAAATACCCAAATGGACCCTGAATCTCCCTGTGGCTGTGGTTGCGCTAAGCCCAATTAACCCTTGTTGCTATATATACGTGTGTACGGTATATAGGAAGTACGCTTTACAGATGCAGGTTAGAGTTTATATAAAAAGAGCTGCTAATGCGATTAATCGTTATCATATAGTACACTTCCTTACTAGTTTCCCGGGAACGCCCCGACTTCCAGGCTCTCCAGCTTCTCCTGACGTTCCATTCAGTCCAGGCTGACCATTCAAACCCTGCACGTACAACAACAAACACAAATCCTTTTTCAAACAACTAAAACAATTATAGTCATAAAATTAACTACGTACATGTAGGATGAAAACGACTAAATCAGTAATTAACAAAATGATAATTAAGATGACTCACATTTTTTCCAGGCCTCCCTTGAGCTCCTGGTATCCCATCATTACCTGGTGGTCCAGGCAACCCATCAGCTCCAGCTGTGCCCTGTAGAGAGACACGATTGCAAACATATTTATTACTGTATAAGTACAATGCCATGTACACGCAACCTATTCCACGTCAGGCAAGTAAATACATACACACATACACACACACTAAAAACAGCAGATACACGATGCATCATAAACAGTCTATACTGCATGAACTGACTGCATGGTCATACATTTGCTCCAGGCAGTCCAGGTTCCCCAGACAACCCTGGATCTCCACTGGGACCAGCTGGTCCAACAGGACCCTACAGAGGAACAAAGATGGCGTCCACTAGCTGTCTGTATCATCTGGGTACCTACCGTTAATCCGGGGGGTCCCTTCCTACCAGTAGAACCTTGTTCACCAGGTGGTCCGGCGGGCCCCTATAAGTTAAAAGCACCATTCCGGCTAACACATGATAACTTGTTTTTTTTCCCGTAATCATCAGTAACATGCACAGCAAGTAGTTGTATGTATATGCATGTACATTCGCCTTAACATTTGAATTCGAATGTATATGTAGAATGACACTAACATACGTACCTCAGGTCCTGCTTCTCCCGGGTCTCCTGACACTCCTTGCTCCCCCCTTTCACCTGGAGCGCCTGGCTCTCCCTACAACCATGGCAACATTCCCTGAAATATAGCTATAGGAATCCAATAAACGGTTAACTCACTGTCAGTCCTGGAACACCTTTCCGTCCAGTTCCTCCCTTCTCACCCGGCACTCCAGCTATACCCTATTGGAAAAAACAAGAACATGTATCCTGTGAATCTCATTGAAAGTACAAGGAATGAATTGTTAGCAACATGCATGCATGCGAATGCTGACAGTGAATCATGCGAATGCTGACAGTGAATCATGCAAATGCTGACAGTGAATAGCAGGAGTTTTGAGTCTTAACACATTTTAATAAATTCTGCTCGTTGATTATGTGTAAAATTTTTTGCGATTTACTCTCATTCGCAGAAATAGCAGAAATTAATACCCTCGAAAACATGTCACCTTAAAGTACTAACTATTGGGGAATACAGTAAAGTAGTGGTATAACTTTTAGCATGCATTTCAGAGGCCTTTTGATAGTGTTCAATGAGTATTACAGTCTGCCATGTGCTCACCATCTTCCCCGGTCGTCCAGACATCCCAGGCACTCCAGGGTCACCATTGGTTCCAGGAGGACCAGCAATACCCTGTGCAGTACAGGAAATTATTCGACATACAAAATGAATAAATGCATGCTAAGTATAGGATATACCACACCTAAGAGGAAGATATGGAGTGCATATCCTCCGAGTAGGTGTGGCATATCTGACTTATACCACAGCACTATAAAAGGACCTCCCCCTAGCAACAATTCAATCTACGATGCAGACTGCAAAAAAGAACAAGACTATGCCAGATTTTGCAGCCATCAAAGAGATAGTTGAGCAACATGTCGACTCCTACAGATGCTCAAGAGCTTCCTTGGTCCAAGGGTTGACCATTCGACGTCCCTTACTGGAGTTGCAAGCTTTTCTTGGATAAAATGTATCTGAACCACGCCCATGGACCCATGGAAGCTTAGCCATCTTGTTGTGTATTTCTAACGTCGCTTTGAGTGTTAGTACCGCCAAGCATGGCTCTTTTCTCTTTGCTTACTTTCTTAAATAACACAAAACATTCATAGAGCTGTGTACATGAGCGGAACAAACAATCATTAAATACCAATTTACTCACCGTCAATCCTGGCAATCCTTTTGACCCTGGTGTTCCAGGTACTCCAGGCTCTCCTTGAGTTCCAGGCAATCCCTGCATGGATGGTAATGCGATAGAACAAGTGAGACTATAAAGCAGTACAACAATCGAGCCACTTACATCGTCACCAGGAGATCCTTTGCGACCGGACTCACCAGGTGGACCCATAGGTCCAACAGGCCCGGGAAGTCCCTATACATTGGTATGATGAGAGGAAAATATTGTGTGAAACACGTACAACATGCAGGCTCATGTAACTAGTAGTATTGTGCATACATCATTTATATATCCATGAACGTACATGTGTTGTGCGTAATTCCCTACATAAATGTATGAACAGAAATGTCATGCTTGTATAGTTATACACAGGATTTGAGTGCTTAGAAAAAAACACAAGATCAGAATATTTAAATGCAGTATTATATATCCACTAACAACACACCGTCTTTCCAGGTCGACCAGTGGATCCAGGAAACCCGTCAGCTCCAGGTAGACCAGGAAGACCGTTTTGTCCCTGGTGATGGAATATACAG
This sequence comes from Halichondria panicea, assembly GCF_963675165.1. Lineage (NCBI taxonomy): Eukaryota > Metazoa > Porifera > Demospongiae > Suberitida > Halichondriidae > Halichondria > Halichondria panicea. The sequence goes on along the minus strand of NC_087382.1, from coordinate 6,277,640 downwards.
TATATATGACACTGAGATTTATAAATGCAGTATTATATATACTCACGTCTAATCCAGGAAATCCCTTCCTACCAGGTGGGCCTTTTATACCTTGTGGTCCAGGTAAACCAGGTAATCCCTACATTTTGATTCATAATTATTCCAAATTACATACGTAGCACACACAACGAGTAATCAGTTACAACTTTAGGTAAGTTTAAAGTACTACACCTTTATTCCAGGTTCTCCATTACTTCCAGGAATTCCCTTACGGCCGGGACGTCCTAACTGGCCTGGCGGACCCTGCACGGTTCGTTAAGTGGGTAGACATGTGACAACAGTGCTCATTGCGATGCTTGAACAATATTATATGTAAGAAACCTATGTATATTGAGTACAGTTAGCACAGTTACCGGGCTACTGATTATGAAAGGCATTTAACGTAACTCACATTAGCTCCAGGGGTGCCATTGACACCGGGTAGTCCCATCAAACCAGGAAGTCCTATCTCACCCTATATACATATACATGTACGTATACCAAAGAAGAATCATAAAAGGTACGTAACTTACAACAACGAGTCAGCAAGTGCAACAATAACTGGTTCAGATCAAAATAAATAATTATTATTGGCCTTGCGTACGACTTAAAATGCAATTTACGTACGATTATCGCCATGCTTATCATTGTATCTACATGTACCTGTCTTCCATCTGTTCCGTTTCTTCCTGGTGATCCATCCCTACCTGGCAATCCCAGTGGACCAACGGGCCCCGGATCACCCTGCACAGAGCACATAATTATACATCGGGTCAGAAAACTGATGTTTCATACAGTGTGCATGAAAACACAGCGTCTGTTAAGGCTGTAGTAGTACTGTACTAAGAAGCTTAATCTTAAAATTCCTGCACTAGCTACGGCTACATGTACTATGTATACCGGGTAATTTTCAGGGGGGGCAAAACATTCGTGGTTGAGCAATATTAAGTCACTTTGTGGATTGGTTGCTGCATGCGGTTGAGCAATATTAAGTCACTTTGTGGATTGGTTGCTGCATGCATGCTTAAAAGTAGGCAAGGTTGCTTCATTCGTGGGTAAAAGGTAAAATATTTAGGGTCAGAGCTTCAACCACGAAAACCACAAATACTTTTGTCCCACAAAAATTAGATATTGAGAGACGAAAGCAAATATCATCAAAGGGAGATGGTCAATTGTATCACAATACTCACTGGACCTCCTTTCCGTCCCGGAGTGCCAGGATCACCATTAGTTCCTGGGGGACCCTGGGGACCATCCACACCCTATAGAAGTACGTACATGTATATAATGAGACATTAATCTTAATCATAAAATTAACACCCTACAGTGCATGGAAACTGTACAAATCCATACAAAGCAATTGCCCAGAGTAAAGCTTGAATATGAGCGTACCAGCATGCTTTCTTCATCTGAACCATGCCGCATTAGTATAACTATTGATTACCGGGTTTCCGGGAAATCCTTTCATTCCAGCTTCTCCATTCTCTCCAGGTGAGCCAGGCAGACCCTATTCGAAGAATTGTATGTATAATTATGTAGTGTTGAAGAGAGGCCATTATTATTATTATCTATTACTACGTACATCTCTTCCAGGTATTCCCTTCCTCCCGGGCGGTCCCATTGGACCAGTGTCTCCGGGACTACCAGGTCCACCAGCTGTACCCTGCATCATAAGCAAATACAATGTGTAAGGGATGGAAGATACTTCATCGTTGGTTGTTGCTGCAACTGTTGGTCACATCTCCCCGATACATGAATACGTCATGTATCACTTTGTACATAAGCCATGCTGTTCCCTTTTAATTGAGCTGAGATAATACCAGTTGTACATGTACCAAGCAATAAAGTGGTCCATACACTGTACATTATACTGAGCACCACACAGGGAAACCAATCTGTTCATTTGGGACCTTGTGTGCCTGGCTATTAAGTATGTCATAGTTAATTTTAAGCGTTTGTATAATCATTACAGAATAAAATATGCTTGAACAGTGTAGGAGTGTGCTGTAATAATTAAGACAGCTACACAATTAATTAAGTACCTCATCTCCAGGCAGTCCTTTGCGTCCCGGCTCACCAATTCCTCCCGGTGGTCCAGGATTACCGTCAGTACCGTTGTTACCAGGGGAACCAGGCTCTCCCTAGATTTTTATAAAATTGTATGATTTGAGTTTGAGTAAAAAAAAAACAACCCAATAATTAAAAAAGGATGTAGTGTAATAATGTGTGTACTGTCATGTAGATAAGTTCATAGATCCATGTTTTGGTAACTAAAGTGCGAAGTGCAAGTAATGGAAAGTCAGCTACAAGTATCATACATGTGCATGTATGTAGGTCCCCACCTGTGGTCCAATGGGTCCTAGTGATCCAGGTGACCCAGGCAGGCCTTTCCTGCCTGAGGGGCCCTCTGGGCCCTACAATGGAAGTGCATATCCTCAATTTTAGCATACATTTTGTACATCTTGAAAAGTTCATCAATACACTGTACGTACATGTACGTCTAATGTTAATTACAAATACTTTGGTGGCAAAATTAATTGTTAGTTAAAGGTAAGATGTGCCATACTTGTGGTCCGATTGCTCCGGGCTCTCCAGGATCACCAGGGGAACCAGGAATACCATCCCCACCCTGTGTTGTCAATACAGATACATTAAACTCACAAAATTATTAATAATGAATAAAAAGTGATTGTAGAGTCACAATATAAATGACGTGCTGTGTTATTTCATAGCAGCTCCAGTTACCATTTTCCCAGGAGTTCCAGATCTCCCAGGGGGGCCTATTGATCCAGGCTCACCAGGAGGTCCATCAGTGCCCTGTGAGGTGATAACAAATAGTAACCAACAATTGAAGTCAGCTGTTCTCTGCCCAATCATAAGCATACATATATAACCATTCTCTAGCAGCTCTTGTAAATACTGATGGAATATATAATGTGCACATAGAGACACAAAACACAATTCCAGTACATCCCCTGTGCTCACATTAGTGCCAGGGAGTCCCAGGTCTCCAGGAGCACCAGCTGTACCAGGCTCACCAGGAGGGCCTGTATCACCCTGTAAAGGAGTGGGGAGGAGTGCTGTAACGTAACTTACAGGTTGAGGACTTTCAAAAGTTATCAAGTACTCGGCACACACATAATTACTTTAACCATAATAATACTTATTCGGATCCTACTCTAAAAATGTCCCACTTTAAGCATGATAATGTACTGTTACAAGTAGGTACACGTACGTTTATTCCAGGAAGTCCCTTTCTTCCAGGCTCTCCCACTGTTCCATTCATACCGGGGTTACCCTGTGTTGATGAGATTTAGAAACAAATGAAGTGGTGGGCACGAACAAACATCTTGTAAGTACGTACACATTAGCTAACAGACAAAATTATAATAATTATGTATTAGTAAGAAACTCACAGTGTCTCCTTTGTCTCCAGGATCTCCCGGAAGTCCTTTCCTGCCGGAGGGTCCCTGCAATACTCACATTAATTAGCTCCACCCCACGCCAATCAGAAATAATGGCTAGGGCAGTTCATTTGAAAAAGTAGGCCTACATATAGGACCTGGTGCTATTAGTATAAATGTACAATAATTATATCATATAATCATGCCACTTATTACAACTTTAAGTGCTACCAATGGAACATCTAGGCAGACTCCACAAATCAATTAAGAAGTACCAAATCGAACTTACAATAACTCCAGGAGTACCGTTCAGTCCGGGGACGCCAGGCAGGCCAGGCAATCCAGGAGGTCCCTACAAACAGACAAAACATCAAGTTAGTGGACTGCTAACTCAAACACTTGAGGACTCAGAACACGACACTCTATTGAATATCCTACACTGTACTCACCACTACAGTGACGTTATCTCCGGGAGGGCCAGGTTGACCAGTCTCACCAGAAGAGCCCTGTATAGAAAACATATCAGTTACAGCTACGTAGTAGAGATCTCACATAATTAGATGGGCACAGTATCATCTCTACTAGAAGACACACACTATCCGATCTATAATTATAATAATTATACCGTCTGTATCACCACAATTTCTACAGGCACTGTATACAATATCCACAGTGAACTTTATGACAATACTCACATCAAGTCCGGGTACTCCTTTGCTGCCTCTGTTGCCAATTGATCCAGGTGGTCCGGGAGGTCCAGATGGACCAGGTGGGAGCTAAGAGTAAAGAGGTGACACAGAAAGTTTATTGCTGTTTTTAAGTTTCACTATTATAATTGAGACATTAGTAATTGAGACTTATAAATACAATATCCCAAAAAACATTAATCCCCATGATGTAAAGTTTTTAGCTTGTTACAATGGAGCTGATTGCAACCTACCACACTACATCCAGATACAGCGACATAGGGACTGTTGGAAACACGCAACTGGTTCACCTGCAGTCATTAACAGCAATGACATCATCTCACCCAATTAGATAATTAAATCAACATACAGAGACAGGCTGATTGAATATGGTAACTGTTTGTCCATTGACGTCCAAACTAGAGAGCTCCTCTGGAATAGTGATCTTGTCCAGTACCTCACAGTTTACTAGCACTGTTAGTCTCTGCCCGTCCAGTCGCAGACCAATGGAGCGATAGCCGGGTGAATCAGGGATGACCACACCCACTGGCTCCACCATCCCTGGCAAACGAATGACAAGATTCTGCACTGACAGCCCAAACCTGAGTGGGCGCAAAGCAAACATGAATTTTGCAATTGATAAGCAATTGTGTATGTGTGTCTGGCATAATTATCAACGCTCATTCGGAATAATTATGAGGAAGTGACAACTAAAGTAGAATTTAATCAACAAACTGAATGGTCATAATGGAGTAATATTATTTATAATGGGACATTTAATGTTAAGATGACAGTCTGGTATCGTTCTGAATGAGGTGAATTTCAACCAAATCTGTCACAGCTATCAAATACCATACATACAGCTAGGACATATACTTATACCACCAATCAAACTCTCCAATACTAATATTATTGCTACTTACCTCACAACAGTGCTCAAAGAGACGTCGAGTTGATCACCGATCGAGATCACTGACCCAGAGTAGCCGGATGCCTCAAGCACAGTGAAGAGAGAGAGTGAGCTCTGTGAGTCTCCACCCAGTATCTGCCATCGAGTGCTGTCAGTAGCGGCTGAGAGAGGTCTGGTTAGAGAGAAAGAGTCCATGACTCCACTGGGGCCGGGGGAGAGGGAGGCTCCGTCTTCAGACAGACTGCCATCACGTAGCCCCGCTTCAGCAAGCAAGTCAACTACGAGGGGAGGGGAGGGAGTGATAGGCTTCAGCAAAATTATTGTGGATGAGAAACAAGGATTTACGTTTGTAAGGATCGACGTCATTAATTTTACTCATAATTATTATAAAAATTCCGTACGCACCCAACCAGTTACTATAGTAACAGCAGAGTATGTTATCTTCTTGAAGCACAAGCAAACACATACAGGTAATCTCTTTCAACCTCTATGATGAGAATGCTTAGAAGCCAATCAACAAGCACCCACTTCACAGCCAACGATATTTTATTACACCGCCATATGCTCCGTGGTCAGTTATGATTCATCACAAAAACATAATCTATCATAGTAAGCCATGCTTGTATCACTTATAACAGGCCAATTGATACATGTACACGTACATTACCTTTATACGTGCATAGAACATCAAGTTTTGTCGTGAATGGAAGGGTGCATGCATGGTCGAGTTACTTAGACAGAAATTGACTGAACATTGGACTTATATATACCTCATACGTTTCTTTTTACTTACTGGTGACTGGAATGCTTGCGATTGCTGGACACAAACTTGAAGCCATAATGGCCATCATGAGCAGGGATTCCCTCACTCCTGGCATTGTGCACAGTCACTGCATAAATGAAACAAGTCTTTGTTATAGCGACAACTGACACAGAAGACGATCGACTGTTCACTGTTTTTCTACTAACTGTTTTTCTACTAACGTACTGCAATAATAATTAGAATGCATATACATGCAACACTGCATACATGCAGGTACTGCACATGCACCAGTACATTGACGCTCATCATCAGCTAGGCTTCTGTGTGCATTCTCAACTAACAATAACTCTTACAGTGCAACCACATGCAAGAACACACAGAGTTAATCTCAGCTGGGAACATCTGCCCCACACTGTGCAAAGACCTCCTAATGTTACCACCTCAAACACCTCACCACTGGATTAAAGTGGCACCCCAACCCACTGCTGTATACATAAAAATGTATTTAAGCCATTATGTCATGCATTGCATACTGCACAATTTTTTACATTATACTAGGTTAACTAAAATTAATAACAACGTCATGCTGCATCCAATTTTAATTTCTAAGGATATCATTATGGTGCGTGCACAATGTTAACAATTTATGACATTGCAGCAAGTTATGGCACTGCTTTTTACTTCATAGTAACATGTTGCATAAATAGTGAGAAGCACCTAGATACAAACAGCTTCTCTCTATGCTTGATTTCAGCTCAGTATTAACATAAACTGTAAACAGTGACAATTACAACAGTTCTCATACCTCAAGTTGATAGCAATTCTGCAAACAAAGCAGTTCTGCAAACAAGACACTCTAACAAGACACTCTTAACTTTAACTTTAGCTCTGTATATCATACAACACAAGAAACAGCATCCAGCTTGCTGGAGCTTTAGCAGGCAACAACTGGTGGTCAATATACTTGACCACACTACTTCAACTGTACTATACTGCATGTAAAGCAACTAATGCGTGGGTGTTGAACGCTGGTCATTGCTCTCGTGACCACCAACACACTTAGACTAGAGTATGTGGAGGATCTAGTACACAACAGCTTACCATTGCTTGCGTCTTGTCTTCTGGGAGAAACACTGTGTCCTCGATGTACGTCCATGTCTAAGTCAGCATCCATTGGGAAGAAACAGTTTACCTGGATTGATCTTTTTAACAGGCTCTCCTCTCTATTCCACGTGGGTTTGCGATTTATGGCTTCTTCTGCGCATGCCCCTAAGGAGAACAATGTTGGTGATCACAAGAAGTGGATGTCTGAAGCCCTGAAGATGGCAGAGTTTGCCTTGAGACACAAGGAAGTTCCAGTTGGCTGCGTGATAGTTTATGAAGGAGCTATAATTGCAAAAGGCTGCAATGAGGTGAATGCTACACGAAATTCCACCCGACATGCTGAAATGATTGCTATCGACCAACTGCTAGAATACAGCTCAAAATTGAAACTTTTATCGTCCGACATATGCAAAGATGTAACTTTATATGTTACTGTCGAACCTTGTATCATGTGTGCCTATGCTTTGAGAATTGCCAGAATCTCTCGAATTGTGTTTGGATGTTCAAATGAACGGTTTGGTGGATGCGGTTCAGTGCTCAATGTTTATGACAACAAAACATTGCAGAAAGGCAGCTCCACTATTCATGAAGGTGTTCTTAAAGATGATGCAATAACTCTTCTGCATAAATTTTATGAAGGAGAAAATCCGAACACCAATTTATAATTTGCATGTAGATCTAGTATATAGATAACAGCCTGTTCCTAGCATACTTTTCAGGGCCTATAATTATATAATTATACAGTGCACAAAATACATCAGATATCAGGCCATGCATTATAGCCTCGATTCAAAGCGGACTTGAGTCGAGGCTAGCCATGCAGCAGTGTTAGAAATACAAGAGATCATCAGTGATGGGGGCGGGCCACGCCCATCTAGACTAGAGAATTTCTTTTTAATCCTACCATGTTCTAGATTCTATATCTAGTACATGGTAGGATTAAAAAGATATTCTCTCTGGATTGGTAATCTCTGCAATGGGCATACATAGGGCTGCCAGAGTTGGTAACTTGAGTGCTGTACAGGATGCCATTAGGAAGGGAGAGGATATCAACAGTGTGGATGAGGTAAAACGTTATTTAAGTGAAACACTGCATGTAGATCTACTGATAATAATTGTGGTGACTAGACTCGCTGACCAGTCTCACATCCGCAAGTGAAGGGACTGCCTATCAACGAGTTTTCTTCGTTACCCAATGCCAAGCGGTCAGGCTGATCAGATTCACTTTTTGTAGCTAGGTTACTGGTAGGTAGATATTAAATGGTTGTCATATTAAAAATTTTTGGGTTTTCTGGTAAGGCCAGGCAAAGTAGTAGTAGTTTCTCATCGCATGGTTTTTGTAAATTGATGAGGCCATGAGGTCACATTACCTCTTCGTTAGAGGAGGTCCAACATCTGTCATGCGTGCACAAATCACTACAAGTTCAGTGCATTTGGCCTGGACATTATCACGTTGCTAGTAGTTAGCTCTGCACTAGAACGCTAGCTATTGGTAGCTGCAAGAGTGAGAAGAGTGAACTTTTGGCATCGATCCTCGTTTTTAACAACAATCATGGTTGATCATTACCCACTCTTTGAGTTTACATGCAGCAAAACAAAAAAAGTTTCATAAAGTGTGTATAGTAGCTTTATGTTATGTAGCTTTGGCATCTCCACCGAAGCATCAGAACCCGCAGCAGGGGCGGATCCAGGGATATGGAATAGGGGGCTCACCCCCCCTTCCTCCTAAGAATTATTAGTGATCTATCAGCTACTTAGCTAGCTAGCTATTAACTCACTCACTGCATGCACTGGATCATGATGTAGCTACCACACCCAGTTTAATACTGAGCGTGACTGAGAATTCTTGATGATGAGTCATGTGGGAAACACAAAAATAGATCCAGACTCTCTCCTCAGAACTAAAATAGCTACACTGTAGAGCATTGAAAAACAGTTGACCCTTTTTTTTTAGAAAAATACTTTGTGATTCCCCCCCATCAAAATTCCTCGATCCGCTCCTCGTATATCGGTAACAGTGCGAAAGCAATGTCATGTGACCACATATTTTGTTGTAGTTGTGCCGGCTGGAGCTAGCCTCCTTCACAGGCCTGCTACTGACTGTTTGCGCACGCGCTATATTTTCCCGTAAAATAAACTTCGATGTTTGCCCCTGAATGAATACATGTATACAGACAAAGAATACACGTACATAGAACTTTAATTATAGCTAGCTAGCTAACTAGAGACAGAGCTGTAGGTTTATTTTCTACATGTAGGCTTTCACCAAGGTTAGTATAGATGGGCGTGGCCTGTCCATATAGGCTATAGTGTCAGCTTTCACTCCGTTCAGATGATTGTCATCGACACTGTTGCAGGTTTAGCATAGCAGGCTAAGGGTAGCTATCAGAGTGCTATCAGATGGACTCAATCAAAATCTGTTCGTTGTAACGTCATTGTCATATACGTTGTTATCCTGCCTTAGCCGGTATCTGTCTATTGGTTAGCGCGTGCACAAGCAGTGAATACCAGGCCCATCTACAGCTCGGATAGTGACGTTGAATCTATTGCAGTAGAATAATTTCGTAGTTTTAATTTTCGTATTATACGAAAATAACAGTATATGTCTCTTCACCAGACTAACCGGCAATGTTTATGCTCTCACTCTCGTAGGGTGGATATACTCCACTCTGGTGGGCAGCCTGTGGAGGCCACACTGACTGTGCCAGAGAGCTGCTCTCATCTGGAGCCACCGTGGACCTGGCTAACAAGGTGAGACAATCAATATGAAATGTTATTTTTAGCTGCTGACGAAAAAAGACCACTGCTCGAAAGCAGTTTTAGTAAAGCAACATACATGTAGTGCTCTACGTCTATTACAGTACGTGCCCCAAACATGTATGTTTGATGGTAATAATCAATCCTGAGTCTCATTTCATAGTGCTTTCGGTTTGCATGCCCAAGAGGTTGTAGTGACTGATTTAACACAAACAACCCAAATGGTTGAGAAGAGTCACTCTGTTAAACATGGCCTTGAATTGTTATGCCTCGTTGCACATGCGCAAGCGAGGTATACATGCAGTAGTGTATCTGTCTGTGTGTCTGTATAATACTGCTACAGCTGCTCAAGGATCAATAAAGTGTAAGTAAGAGTTTCTATAGACTTCTGGTTTTCTTCGATTTTAATTAGTGGATTTGCTTTGTTCTCGAGTTATGCCTAGTTTTGCTTACTTGGAATGTCATTGCAGCCTTTTCAGAAGAGTGCATAGAAAAACTTCTCCATGGAGTGTTGCTACTCTACTGCACCGCTGCAAGACTCTACTGCACAGCCATTAATTTTAGACTTGGGACTTTTGGCGTCCTTTTTAGCAACAATCATGGTCAATCATTTGCCACTTTTTGAGTTTCCCTGTAATTCTGCCTGTTGCAAATTGTTCATCATGATAATTATCATGTGTGTATTACGCAGCAATATAATAGCTTTGGCACATCCACCGAGGCATCATGTCCAACAGTTTCAATAGAATTAAAATATGTATGATGAACATTTTTATGTACATGTACGCGTTGTCAACACGTTGTGTTTGTTGATGAACCCTCTTTTTTTCTTCAGTATGGGGGCATTCCATTGTCTATGGCAGCAAGGAAAGGTCATCATCATGTCGTCCGAGAGCTACTCTCATCAGGAGCCGCAGTGGATCTGGCTGACAAGGTGAGTATCTGATACTTAATTATAGGCAGAATGTTCATGATCACATTATTTTAGTGATGGTTGTGCCCCAAAGTATTAATGTTTATCATATACATGTACCCATCACTCTTGGATGTGGTTCGAAATTTAGGGCATATACAGATTGAAAAGTACTGTACATTCATATTGTGTTATCACTGCCTCCAATCTTATAGTATGGAGTCACTCCACTCATGGACGCAGCCTACGGGGGATATTTAGATACTGTAAAGGAGCTACTCTCATCAGGGGCTTCAGTTCACTGCACAAATAAAGTGAGCACATGCACGAGTACTCGCTTATAATTACGTTCAATTTTACATGTACTGTACACCTGTACTTGCTTATTATTACGTTCATTTTACATGTACTGTACACCTGTACCTCGTACAGTAGTTAACGACTGACCATGCAGATCGAGCTCTCATTTGTACCTTAACAAAACTAATTTCAGTTCTTAGTGTGCAAGTACCGTTGCCAGTATCTATTTGTCAGCTAAGTACATATACATAACTATTAGACCACTTTACCTCTTGCAATGTACATCTCATCACTTTATACGATCATCATCACAGAACGGAGAGACTGCTCTAATGATGGCCAAGAGATCAGGTTATTCGAATCCTGGAACAATTAAGTTGCTTATGGGAACTACTGAATCACAGGTGAGCTCATAATATCAATAGTGCGTACACTGATCATGGGCGTTCACTTTTATAAATATTGAAGTGTATTGTGTACGTGTATGCAGTCAGTCATTTGCCGATTGCGTAACAATCACACACACATGCATACTCAGTCACCTCCGAAGTCTGTTTGGGTCCTCCCCCAAAACTGGGCTGTTGTCACTGACACAGAAACGTTAGTGACTATTGCACAGTTGAGTCACTGGCTTACATGTATGAATGTGAGTCATTTTTAATTAGGAAGAAGCCAGTCTACCAGAACAAGACAAGAACAGAAGATATACGCTCCACACCACCTGGATGTAAGTGTACTGTGTGTTTCTGCTGTACCCACCACATATGCATGGTGCTTTGCATGTGTTTACGTATTTTCTGTATAGATCCCCTCCACCAAACTTCCGCACACCCTGATGTCACTTTCTATGACAAGCCTCAGGAGAAGGAGTTCACCTCCAGTGGTGGATATGCCGACTTTGACAATGGAGTTGAAGTAACTGTTCCAGCTAATGCTGTTCCAGCAGGGACCTCTGTGGGCATTAAAGTCCAACCCAGCCTTGCCCCCAATGATGTGTTTGTGATGCCTAAAGACATTCAGTCTGCAAGTCCATCCTACTTGATCTCTGGTGAAGGTCTAAACGGAGAGGTGACCCTGAGCATAGAGCATCATGTATGAGTGTCCACCCAACAAGAAGCTGATGATCTCCTGTTTCTCCAAGCTGACTCGTCTCCCAAGAGATCTGGTTCAAAGAGTATCTATGAATGGCAGAAGGTACCAGAGGGCAGGTCTGAGTTTACTCCAGGAGGGAACAAGGGGACATTAACGATGGTCACACGATTGAAAAAGTTTTTCAAAATTGGCCAGAAAAAGAGAGGTTATAATTATTTTGACTGTTCGTGTTTTGCATATACATTATACACAGCCCAAACATACCACAGTTGACACGCACACACAATTCGAATAGCTGCTAATCTCTAATACGTATGCAGGCGTGAGTAACAGTAACCTCTACACTGTCAGAGTTTACCGGTCTCCTCTACACACAACTGGGGACAGAATGGCTCTTGTCATTGTCAGCTTCTTCCATCGACTTTTTTTTGATGTGCGTACACTTTAATATACATTCTTACAGTGTAATTGTGTGCTTTTGCATAGTTATGCCTCGGTGCGCATGCGCAAGCGAGGTATACGGTAGTGTGTTTGTGTGTGTCACTGTGTGTGCGTGCGTGCGTGTTTGCATGTGTGGACTGCTACAGCTGCTCAAGGATCAATCAAGTGCAAGTAAGAGTTTCTATAGGCTTCTAGTCATGTTTACCTGGAATTCGTGGATTTTCAAAATAATGCTTCGTTCTTGAGTTATGCCTAGTTTTACTTACTTGGAATGCCATTGCAGCCTTTTCAGAAGAGTGCGTAGCGAAACTTGTCCATGGAGTGCTGCTAGATCTACTCTACTTAGTAGTTAGCTCTGCACTAGAACGCTAGCTATTGGTAGCTGCAACAGTGAGAAGAGAGCTGCGCATGCAAGGCTCTACTGACACGATGCAGCCATTAATCTTAGGCTTGAACTTTTGGCATCGATCGTTTTTAACAACAATCATGGTCTATCATTACCCACTCTTTGTGGTCTGGATTTTGCCCAGAGGAGGAATGCCAGGGTCAATAAGGTCACGTTTAATGAAAGATTAAACATTCTTGTTCTGGGTTCTTGACCTTTGCTGCACATAGCAGCTAGCGCTTCTTGTTGTTTAGTAGCCTCCTTCACAAGGCCTCAACAAGGTGCGGCCTGGCATCGAGGCTAGTTGTTTATTTGCTTGCTTAGAAAGCTTACTATACCTTAGATCTATCTAGTGCCGCAAGCCGGTACATCAAAATTTATATCCTAGCCACAGAAAGCATATCTTGTGGTTTTGAAGAATGCAATAAAAGGTCAAAGGTTGCAATTAAATCCTGATCTCGCTGATTCGTCTGGGGCGCGATAGCTCAACCGATTCCTCTTGTGATTATAAAGAGGATCAAGCTATTGGTGGTGTATAAACTCAGGGGCGCAAGGGTAAACTCAGTTTTACATGTAAAACATAGGGCCACGTGGTGATGACCTTTTGACCCTGGCATTCCTCCTCTGGATTCTGCCTGCATGCAGCAAAACTAATCAATGCAAAAATAATTATAATGTGTGTATAAACGCTATTACCGTATAGCGGGTAATTTTCGTGGGGTAAAAAATTCGTCTATCTCGAAAACGGTGATTTCGTGAGTAAACATTTCATTGCCTGCACAGCATTTATACGTTCCGGTAAAGCCACGCCTACGTTAAAATTTCCAGCTTGCCCACGAAAATAACGAATTTTTTACCCCACGAAAATTACCCGCTATGCGGTAGTAGCTTTATGTTATGTAGCTTTGGCACCTCCACCGAGGCATCAGCACCCGCGGTGCTTTCATTTATTTAGTACCCTGAAAAGAATAATTTATTTAGTGACAGTCACTCTTGTTTCCCACAGTTCTTACAGAAGTTTGAGGCTGACGTCCTTCCCCAAGAATATCCACTCTTGTCAACTAGCCCTGCTCACCGGACCATCAAACAACCTCTCTGCTTTGTCAAAGTTGATGCAGTACTGGAACTTGTTTGTGACCCAACCTGGAGGAGTGTGCCTGACCAGAAAATGGTGAGTGCTTTGAATATAGTTATGGTAAGCAATTTAGTAAAAACCCTTGCTAAGAATGTTTAAGGGGATTTGGTGAGTGCTTTGAGTAATTAATTGAATCAAGCAGTTGACTACAAAATCATATCATGCATATCTTCGTTTTTCTCATGCATATATACTTCACCAATTTTTGCAGATCTCCCGAGATGAAGTGGACCTACCAGTGATTGGTCAGTTCTTGCCAGAGGAGCTTCACTGCTACCCACCCAGGATAGTGTGTCGGTTCTTCCCTGAGCAAGGAGCTGTCTCCACCACATGCACTCTCTCACTGCATGGCTTTGACAAACCAGTCAGTGTGGATATGGCACTCCTCACTCCTCAGAGATCAGTGGACACTAGACAACTGAAGGTTTGCTCTATTAAAGACAGGGTATTAATGTTAGATGCATGCACTGTAATAATTATGTTACTTACTTGATCTACCGTATAGCGGGTAATTTCGTTGGTGCAAATTTTCGCCCATTTCAATATTACGTATTTGTACAGCAGTGACGTTGAACCTATTGCGATAGAATAATTTCGTAGTTTTAATTTTCGTATGATGCTCTCCAATACGAAATCTACGAACATTTCCACCATACAAAAAATAACCTTCTATACGGTATGTTGTACATGTATGTGTACAATCTCATTCACTTACAATGCATGTGTGATTGTAGGAAGCTACTGAAGGACTGAGGAGAACAGTTAGTGAGATGACCACCTCACAGATTGGATGTACTGTGGAGAGTGTACTGTTACTGGTGGTGAAAATGACAACAGCACTTCAGTGAGATGCCCACTATTTTAAATGGTCGCACAGTAGAATTTACGATATCTCCCACCTCAGGTCATCTTCTTTGAGTGAGCTGGCAGCCCACACTGACTCCATACTGGCAGAGATAGCGTCTGTCGTTGTAGTAACCAGGAGGGCTGTCAATGAGTGCTCAATACAGAGCATCAGTGAGAACATTGCAGCCAGTCTCTCTAAGATGGAGACTTTATCTCACCAGCTTTGTCTAGTGGCCAAGGTCAAACTCAAACACTGTCAAAGTGAGAAGCTACTAAACGCGCGTCTCCACAATATCGAGTGTTTGAGCTTCCTCTTATTCAATGTTACAGACCAGTCAGAGGAGACAGCTGCTCTTGTTGACCTGGTTGAGAATGGAGCAAATCTGTTGAGAAGTGTGGACTCTCTACTCAAGGACATTCATACACTCAGTGGATTCAGTGGTGAGTGTAAATTAATAGTCGGAGTCATGGTGATGCTGTGTATTTAGTACCGTATTAATCGCACTTTATTTTCGAGGCACTAAAATTTTGAATATTGCTCAAGATTTTATTTCGTAGAGAGGTCTTGGTTTCGAGGTTAGTCCGCAAAATGTTATTGCCTCGAAACTAAAGCGCTGTATGGTATTAATATGTATACACGTACCTTATATTACGTGTATGTGCGTATCTTTATAATTCTTCAATACCATATTCTATAATTATACTGTTGGGTATGGTGTACTGTAAGCCATGTACCTGGTCTGTTAGCCTGTTTGTATATTCTGTACGTTCAGTATTTGTACACAATACCATATAGTGCTTTCCTTATACAGTGTGTTTCATACCTGGTGCTCCAATGTGGGGGTGTACCATGCTGTAAACACACTTTCTCCTGCAGGTAACGCTGGGTACAATGTGCTAGTGAGGTGCAGTGAGAAGATAGTCGAGTCACTCTCCCAAGAGCCCAAAGCCGTAGCTGTTCGTTTGCTATCAGTCGGACTCATCACTGAGCGTGTGTTGCAAGAGACTAACCAACTGAACGAGATCAATGCTGACAAAGCCAACAGATTGTTCACTGCCCTGCTGGGTGTGGTCAAACACCACCCCCACAAGTACCATGAGTTTGTCTCCACTCTCAAACTCAACCCACTGCACACTGATTTGATCAGAGAATTAGATAGTAAGTAGTCAACAACATGCCGTGTACGTGCATGTGTACTCTTGATTTACATGACATTGAAATTTGCTACTGTTGTGTTTTTACCGATCGCTGTGTCCTTACATATATTACACATTGAGTATTTTGAACTAGGTAGATCTACGTGCATCGATCATTTTGTTTGCTGTGTGCAACAGTGACCGCTTGCATGCTATAATCCGGTAGTCCTAGTCACAGGGCTCCTCTTTAATTTACCATCAATTCCTCTCTTTTAACCTTGCAATTGAGATCTAAAGGGGTGTCTCTATATTACAAGACTCTGGATTGCATTTAACCTCCATGAAATCTGTGCTTTTGAGAGAGTAGTCTTAATTATTTTGTCAACAATAGTACCGGTACCAGTGGTGGAAGTTCTACTGTGCATGCATGGAGGAGCCTTTTTGCTTTTTAGGATGATGAGATATAAAGTGAAGATATAATTATATTGATTTGCGTAATTAGCCTTGTGGACTGCACTTTCAAATGGAACGCAGTTGTGGTTAAGTGTAATTTAAAAGTTGTACAAAGTTGATAAATCGACGCATGTAGTACAACAGCGTAAATTTTCACCTGTGTTTTTGGTACGCCCCCTCACTCAACTGTGTATGGGTGTTCTTAATTAAGGGGGGATTCGAAGGGGCCCTGGTTTTAAGTTGATGAGTGCTAACAATTATACGTTTTACTTGTAGCAATGGTAATTTCATAAAAGTTGAGCAGTATAAAACATTAGCATTAACATTTAACAAGCCTAGGCCAAATATTTGGTCAGTATTTAATGGATAAATTCGACCTAGCCTGTTCTTGAGGATCAATCGTTTTAATCATGTAGGCAACGTATATAATTATCTATTTCTGGAGCTGGGATACTTGAATAAGCTGCATTCATGGCCCGTGAGGGTAGAAATTGTTACAAACTATAGTGAGTGTGTGGTTTTACTTGGAAAACACCCTAGTTAACCACCCATTTTTTAGGGCAAACCTATCACGAGATATTCTCTGGTGGCATTTCAGTTTCTACTGAGATTACTCAGTGTCCATATCATCTTCTGACTGCAGTACTATACTGTATCAGTAGCTAGAGATGGTGCAAATAATTTATAATGTGTGTAGTTTGCATGTGTCTGGAATCGTTTGAGAAAACGAGAAATCATTGTTCAAGATGATGTTGCTCTCTCTCATAGCCCTCGATTCTGTAGTGCAGTATTCAAATGGCTGATATGCTTGTCGCCGCTCAATCAAATAGCTGGCGTGGTGTCAGTATTATTATGCTGCTCGTATGGTCGCTGTAAACTTGTCTTAGCTATCAGTAGTTTTACAGTTCCTCGGCTGAAAATGTCACTCAGCCGAGAGTTTGAATTCTTCCTTGTGATAACAAAAGTTCAGGAGAGTTAGTTAGTACACAAGTTTTAGGTGCATTACACAACA
This sequence comes from Halichondria panicea, assembly GCF_963675165.1. Classification (NCBI taxonomy): domain Eukaryota; kingdom Metazoa; phylum Porifera; class Demospongiae; order Suberitida; family Halichondriidae; genus Halichondria; species Halichondria panicea. The sequence goes on along the minus strand of NC_087382.1, from coordinate 6,260,284 downwards.
AAGAAAACTGTTTATTCTCTGAAACCACAAATATTTCCCAAATCACACTACATGCATCCCACAACCTCTGTCCCACAACATATCTCATGATCCATTGGAATCCCAGAACCAAACTTGTCGCACTTCAAGAGAATGGTATGAGGAACATGATACACAAAAAATTACAGGGAAAAAACAGCGCTTTTTGAGAAGTCAGAGTTCAAAGAACACTAATTAGAATACCTAAAATTTATCAAGTGAAGCCGTACAACATACTTAAATGATACGGAATTTCTTAGGCAACAAGATGATATACATTCTTAGTCTTGAATGTTAATGGTTAGAAAGTTACAGTTTAAACAGCAGCCAGTTTCTAAAAGTGGGGTTTTTCAATCTCAGAAGCCATTATTGTTTACAAACCCAAAATCTGAGATGTTATCATACCATTCCTCGTACATACATGTATACCAAGTTTCGTGCAATTCTGAAGACGTCACGCTTTAAATTTCGTTGAATTGGTATGGAATGACCCTAGTGCAACTTGGATCATTATAAAGTCATCTCAACTTAATACTGATACTGGATAGATGCTCTCCTCCCCCATACTAAGATTGTACATGTATATAGTCATAGTAACCCTAGGCGCTCCAGCCCCTGGAGCCCCCCCCCCCTTTCCTACGCCACTGCTTAGCCCAGAAGAGTCATGCCATACTTCTAAGTCTAGGCTTCTTTGCATGCTGTGATATCAATCCTAGACTTAGTCCACAGTTTGTCTCAGTCATGTACCACTGTGCAAATGTTTCAGCATGCCTCCTGTGTCCAGTCTGGTTTAGTTTTTTATTGCTCCTGAGTTGTAGACAGTACATGCATTGCATTTTTTTTATATCACTCTTGATCTTGTGGTTTCTTCACTTTTTAATGCTAGCTAGTACAATCAAGGTCAAAGGTCATTCCAGTGTTCCAGTCCAGTATCCAGTGCAGTCCAGTGATACAGTGGTTTTCCTTACCTTTGCATACTGCAAGAGCACTGCAACCACAATGTAGTAAATATAATATTTTGGTTGGCTTCTGTTACGATTGTTAGTAACAAGCCAACAAAATTACTTGCTATGGCCTGCAAAATGCAAACTGTAACTGGTTTAATTTGGCAATTTCAAAACTGCCAAATTAGTGGACCTAATTTATGGGGTGCCGTTTGTGTCAAAATGCTAATTTTATCCACTTATGCAGAAGTACACTGACTTATACACAAGTGCACAGACTTATACGCAAGTGCACCGACTTATACGCAAGTGCACAGACTTATACACAAGTGCACCGACTTATACACAAGTGCACAGACTTATACATATAACCTGACTTGTACAAGTACTTTGACTTATGCACAAGTATGCTGACTTATGCACAAGTGCACTGACTTATGCACAAGTGCACCGACTTATGCACAAGTCAGGAGCGTAGCCAGGATTTCTTGGAAGAGGGGGCAAAACCTATCAGTCGCGCGCAGCGCCGAAATTTTGACCGGAAGCCACGCCTCTTAATTATGACATCATAATTGACTTCTCTATTTAGTTGGGTACCGGTGTCATAAAATTTTAGGCCCCCCCCGGGCCTAGAATTTTAACATTTTAGGCCCCCTCTTAAAATTTTAGGCCCCCCATTAACAGCACAACAGCGGTAACATTATGTGACAGTGCATTCTCAAAATACACCAATACAGTCTTCTATGGTCTTCACAGTCTATGCAGTGCCAGTTACTGAATGCAGCTCTCCTCACACACACATTTCATGCATGTACAGTAGTATACCACTGGTCTCACAGCCATCACACTGCACCATGTCATTCTATGAATCAGGCCTCATGCAGCACGAAGCACATAGGTGCCAACTGTCCCGAATTGGTCAGGACTGTCCAAGATTACCCTTGTCCCGAAAGGAAACTGCTATTGTGATTCCACCATGATACAACAGTTTCTCTCTTGACTTCTATCTGTGATTCCACATTACTTGAGAGCTGAGCCAGTGATGCTATTGGGGCATCCCCACAACAATTTACATCTTCTATGTATAGGAAAACATGGAGGAAGATATGAATTGTTGTCTTTGCACTGAAATTGTGTGTTTTATACTTTTTTGTCCTGAAATTTGGCTGAGAAAGTAAGCACAAAGTTGCAAATATGGTGATAGCTATGCAACAACATCGATTGTCTTACAGGCAGTCCAACATTGCAGAGCTGCATCAAAGCATTTAACTCTTATAGGTAAAGCATGAGTAACTTGAAAGGTAAATCTTCCTTCACTTTGAATTCCATGATAGAATAATAATGCAAACATTTTTGCTACTTTGATACAGAGTCTTTGCATGCATGCAGTCTCTTTGATGCTTTGTCAACTAATAGAGCTAACCTTACCATATTATTATATCTCTTTGACTTTGTTCTATCGTGCAGAAAAGGATCTAGAATGTTAACAGTTTGGACCCCCTGGGGGGCCTAAACTGTTAACATTCTAGACCCGGGGGGCACAAAATTTTTAAATTGTAGGCCCGGGGGGGGCCTAAACATGGGGGGGCCCAAAATTTTATGACACCGGGTGTGGCCTGATGTTTAGTTTAGCAAAGAACAAGAACAGTCTATAGATTTAGACCAGAATAGCTCACAGTTTAGGGACTAAATCGTTTTGCTTGCCTACTAGCTAGCTAACTCAAGGGGTTACTACTCTACTTTCACAGCACTCCTTCTATAATTATAATGCTTGAGGTCAACAAGCTGCTTTTGGAAATATCCAATTTTGAGCCTAGTAAATCAATCCCTTGAGATATACTGCAATCTGATTGGAGCTGGTGGAATTGTTGGAATTCCAACAACAGAATAAAACTGTGGATAGGCTTGATTCCCGACCTCCTTCCGGGCAACGGTAGAGGGCGGCGGCGCCCGACTAGTGCCTAATTGGCCATTTTAATTAGATTCTTATGAGCGCACGTGATAAAACCTGACGGTGGATGACGCGCGTCCAGCCTCCTCTGAATAGAGACACCTAGACTGGGGGCGACAGCCGCCCGAGCTCGCGCACGCGAGCGGCTGTCGCCGCCAGTCTAAGAGACACCCATCAATTAATGCTGGAATTCAAATATAGACTATCAAACTCATGGAGCGGGAGAGGAAGACTCTGCTTGGCCTGGAGGAAGGAAGGAGACCGCCACCGCCAGCAGCAGATGGTATGATATTGGCTCAGATTATAAACTGTATGTTTAGGCAAAGTAGATTCCTTGTTTCTCATCAGCCTCCCGCTTGTGATAAAAGTAGCCTACTCGACTTTCATCTACCGTAATCGTTCTAATTATAGAATCGCCCTGTTACCTTAAGGTGATCTATTTTCGCTAGTATTAATTTCTGCTATTTTTGCGAATGAGAGTAAAATCGCAAAAATTTGTACTTGAAGATAATTGGAAATTGCAATGAATCTCATTAAAACACTTGCGAGTGATTAGAAACGTTACTGCAGAACAACCACAAAGCTGCGGACCACGAAGTTATTGCGGAACAACCACGATATTAATTAATTTCATGAGCAATTAGCAGAATTTAATACAATGGAACCCCTCTATAACGGACACCTTTGGGGAACAATGTTTGGCCCTTATACAGAGGTGGCCTTTGTTGAGAGGTTGTACAAACTATTCATTTGGGACCTGGGTGCCTGGCCTTTATATAGCAGCTGGCCTTTATTCGGAGGTGGTTGTTAACAAAGGTTCCACTGTACCAGCAAAATGAGCTCAACAGTGAAATCGCAAACAAATAATTATGTCACTTTAAGGTAAATACAAGCATCAACTGTATATGTAGTTGCATGAGCGTGGCCCGACCGTCCCTGACGGGAGGTTGGGTTTCAAGCTAATGTCAGGATTTGTCTTGCTGCATTATGTAACACGCTGATAACAGCTATGAATATTATTATTCTGATGTGGATGTTAACCATACCTTGCTTGCAGTTGCACAACCAGACGTGACGCCGACCACACTAGAAATACAGTGATCTGATTGGGCTGCAACCAAAGACAAATCCTGACATTGCCCAACTACACCAACTGTCGAATTCGCTGTTCTAATTAATATGGTGCTTAGCTAATTAGAACGTACGTGTATTCTCCCAATGGCCTAAAAAGTTATTTACGGTTACAGTAAACCGTTTGGTCATTAATTATTCATGAGCTAGATCTTGATCAAGAATGAGCTGGAAGTCCAGCTGATCGAAACGCAGTAGTCATTTCATGGCTCGAATAGACATTTTACTAGATAGCTTAGGTACAGCTAGTTTACTGTAGCTTCACTATAAGTATGCAAGGAGCCAGTTCTTTGAGCTGAGTTTGAGCTTTGTTATCAACTGTTTCGAATTCACTCGAATTGGTAAGAAATAAGAACCATTCTAGATCTGTAATTCTTTTACAACTCTAAATAAGCACTATTTCCATATTCAAATTAATTTTTTTGGTGCTATAATTAGAACGATTACGGTATTGCTCTAAAGCATTGACACACCCCTTAATTTCTTAATCATGGGGAAAGTGAAGTTCCATGTGCTTTTTAAAACATTGGAGAAAAATATGGAAAAGCAATGTGCAGGTTTTGAACCAATCTGTATTTATTGTGCTTCTGAGAATGTTCATGACTGTGAATCAAAAAGAGATCGTTGTTTATGCTGTGTAAATTCATAGATTGAAGAATTAGAGGGAGGATTGGAGACGGAGTGGTGCACGTGATGCTTTTACATTGAATCTGCAGTGGAGCCTCGAAAACTATCCATGCTACGCCCTAGCTACCGTATTACTAGAATGTTTTGCGAGCATCAAATATTTGCGAACTTTGCGCGATGGTTGATAAATTCGCAACAATAAAATCCATAAAATCTAGTAAATACACATGTTCCTTACCAGAACGCAATAGTTAGATCGCAAAGGGTCAAATTTTCTGCTGATCTGGCTCATTCGCAAAGGTTTTTCACCAGCAAAACATTCTAGTAATACGGTATGGTAACTCCCTCAAGTTGTATTTCCTCGAGACGCCATCTCTTTCAGCAATTTATAACACTCCTATAGTCTGTGAGCCACGTGTAGTACTTGTTAATGACTGACCACACCCAGTAAAAAAAGACACTCCAATAAAGTTATATGTTCCCGGTCCCAAGGCTGTTTTAAAGCTAATGGAACATGTAGCGTGTCGAGCGTGCTGGTTATGACTACTACATTGAAATATAAGTTAGTTGCATGGACTGAGCACAGTTACTTTATGCACTGTGTATAGAAATAGGTATTGTTGTGATTGCCTGCAGCGTAGCGCAGATGTTACTCGAGGGTACCAACCGTTTCCAATCCCTCTAACTCAGAGGAGGTTGGGCGCGCATCATACTTTGTAATGATAGATCATGTGATAAATGATGAATTAGTCATGTCAGCACTTTCTTTCTGCTGAGTCCACCAGTAATTTTGTTTGCGTGATAGTGTAGATTCCGCAGTAGGAAGATGGAAGGCAATCCCCTGTCAACACTTGAGGCCACAGCATCAGCTGGTTGATTTTCACCTTGGTCAATAGCAAGCTTTTGCTCTGAACACTGCTGAGCCTGAGAGGCTAATGTTTGAAGAGGAATTCTTCTCTTCTGAGGCCGTATAGGTGTTAGCAAAGTGGGACTGGAAACATGCTTCGGTGTTTTAATCTAGATAGCTGCAGCCAAAATAGCAACTCTTCCTGTAAAAACTAGTCTAAGTGTTAGAGCCACCTTTCACAATATCGCCACCAGCCTACCACCCTTACCTAATCAATGTACACCGTCTCAAATATCAAATGAACATTCATATGGACAGCAACAATATAAATACGATACTACATAAAATTAATATAGCAATTAATGTTTGCGTGTCATGTTTTGAACAATGTCACTCCATATTCCTCTTTTTATAATCTTTATTCCACAATACCAACCAGGAGACCGCCAATGCAATACAAATTTCGTCCAATCTAAACAATTCTGTCCTCGTGCATTGCTTGGTGGACACTCTCTAATACTTCTCTAACGAGGTATCCTTATACGATTCCATTTTGAGCCAAGAAAAACTTGAACTGCTATGGCACGTGTGTCGTACCGATTCGATGCCTCGTGTAGTACTCTTACTTCAATGGGTATGCTTTGACTGTGTAGTCGTAGTCGATTTACTTCAGCCAGATGCTTTTGATACTGCTCCTCTTTTGCAGATCCAATACACTTAAAAACAAACACCTTCTTGGTCATTGACATCATCAATTAGGTGATCGACATCAGCAGCAGCAGCTGTACTATTTGTCGTAGACATTGATGGTATATCTGGTGGTAAAATATTCCAAACAACAAACACTTCGTTAATTGTTGAACGTGTTAAAATTACCAAGCTCTACATTTGACCTCATAAATTCATCCATAGGAATAAGAAAACTATTCTTACAGCCAGTGCACACAACCGTGCACACTGGTATCATATAGTGTTCGCCTTCACTAGCTCAGAAGTTTCTCGAATGTATCCATCATAGCTAGTCATGCTGTTGTCCTTTGCGTACTTAAAGTGGGTAAATTTGACTTTTAGGACTGGAAAACTAGGCACAGTATAGTCAATTATTACCTCTCCTCGGTTATGTATGAACAGAAGAGTATGATCATCAACCTCTTATCCACAACTCTGAGGCTTTCCAACAATAGCTGCAACTGCCATGATGCCCACTCGCGATCGCACGCCGTAGCTTGCTGTGTACATACGCGAGCAATCAGCCAACTCCACTTGAAGTACGTCTCACATGATTTTAGGACTCTGAATGACGCGCGTCCAACCTCCTCTGCCTCTAACTCTTCAATCTATGTTAAATTCCAAGAACGTTAGTTTTTCTGTGGTCATTCTAAGAATTTTGACAATAATGACCTGCCCTTGACAAAATTGAGGAAGTGGCTGATGAGAAACAACGAATCTATATACTTTGCCTGCATGGCCTTAATTTAATGACTGTGTGCATTTAATGACTTTCTAGGCAGTTTGTTTAGTATATTATTTACTCTACACTTAGTTATAGTTAATCTGTACAGGAGGGTCCCCGTCAGCACCCCCTGGAGGAGCAATAGCCCCGCCCCCATACCCCGGCCGAGGAGGATATGGGGGCGTGGTCTCCCAACATCCATTTATGCCACCTTCTTATAACATTGCTAACCAGATTGATGTGAAGCCACCTAACTACATGGTCTTCAACACTTTCGTTGCAGTCTGTTGTTGTCTCTTGTTTGGATCAGTGGGTCTCTACTTGGGATCGCAAGTAAGGGCAGTATATTTGTCAAAGGGAGTGTAGTATTTTGTACTACAATATATACGTTGCAAAGTTTGACTGAGACATAAATTATTGAACATTAATGTCTCAGAGATGATGTCAGTAAAGGTATGATTTCGCACCTCAGGGGCGGATCTAACTGCATGGTAGCAGAGGTGTGCTCAAGCACCCCCTGACCTCCAAACTAACGGCCATTATATCAAATTTGACTGTAAACAAAGAGCCGTAATAGCGAGAGTCCACTGCATGTACCCAGAGGAAGTTGGTCACAATCATATCAAAATGTTTTACGGAGGAATGTGTGTGCACAGAGACAGGAAACTTTCAGAGAAAAGTACCTATCCTAGCTAAGCCAAAAGGCTGCAAACGCTCGTAGCCTTACTAGTAAATGATGCTAATAACACTCAGTGATACTAGAAAGTGAGTAGCACACTGTAAGCTAGTCTTTTGTTAATATAGCAGGCTAAGGGTAGAATCAAGAGTAGATAAGAGTATATAAGAGTGTTGAACTCCTGTAGTAAACGTGAAACTGCATTTGCCTTAAATTGCGTCATCACTGCTGACAAAGGCTGTTGAGTAAACTGAGTGATTGACATTGAGTCCAGTCCATTAACTATCACTTGCCCACCGGATTGTGAAATCGGTGAATGTATTGCCAGTATAGGTAAATTGTTTGGGACTGTGGGACTCAGTGTAGGACAGTACATGTAAGTACCGCAGGAGCATAGCCAGGATTTTTTGGAAGAGGACTGCATGTGGTCTGTGGTTTGTAGCACTGCCTGTATCAGGAACTGTGCAATCAGCATGTGTGGTTTCTGGGAAGTGTTGCTAACATAACAAATCATTACTAGAATGTTTTGCGAGCATCAATCGCGAATTTTGCGAGAGTTGATCAATAAAATTCGCAAAACCAAAATTATTACTAGTAAATACACACGATCCTTGCCAGAACGCAATAGTTAGATCACAAAGGGTCTAATTTTCTGTTGATTTGGCTCATTTGCAAAGATTTTTCACCTGCAAAATATTCAAGGAATAAGGAATACGGTACTGATTACTATCAAGTGATGACGCAATACAAGGCAATTGCTGTTACTGTAGTTCAACACTCTTACTCTTGGTAGAATGCTATCCTATGGGCTAGAAACCTTCAATTGAACTCTGTTCGTTGTGATGTCATTGTTTTACTGAGCATATACGATGTTATCCAAAGCCCCCAGATACCGGGGTGAGATTTAGCGCATGCACAAGCAGTCGATACCAGGCCCACTTCCCTGATGAAGTGTGGGCGTTTTACAACATAGTATGACAGAGTCAGACAACAACACGTTAAACTTTGTATAGTAGTTGCTTACTCCCCTTCATGTACTCTTGGACTAACAGGAGACGTAATATAAGAAACAAGAATGCTCAGGAATGCAAAAATGAGATAAAAGTACCGACTCGGCGGGTTGTGTTCTTTTTATGGCTTCTAGTGCATTTACAGTGGAGGTTACAAAGAAAATTAGAAGATTAATTAACGTGACCAACCTCCTCTCATTGTTTTGTACAATCGCATTAATACTTTGCTTTTTCACAGATTGAAAAACATTGGAAGCAAGGCAACAGAGAGTTAGCTTATTATCGCTCTAAGAACGCCAAGAGATGGGGCATTGGAGGGATAAGTTGTGGAGTCGTCATTTATATCATTATACTGATTTATATTGCCATTTTCTCTGTCATCATAAAAACTGTCACCTATTAGAGAATTTAAATTTATGATTTCACAGTATAGGTTCGTTAAACTTTGTATACATATCTTCGTTACAAGAACTACCGGTATTTAACTATCTAACTACCAATTAAGAGTTCATTAGGAAGAGTACGCAACTCCAATACCGTATAGCGGGTAATTTTCGTAGGGTAAAATATTCGTTATTTTCGTGGGCAAGCTGACCTTCACGAAATTTTAACGTAGGCGTGGCTTACCGGAATGCAGTGCAGGCAACGAGACTAAATGAAATTTTTACTCATAAAAACCACCGTTTCTTGAGTTGAACGAATTACTGTACACAAAAGGCATTCCTCCAGACCTACGTGACAGATACTAGCTGTTGTAACAGCAACTAGCAGGAAAGGCAATGAATAAAATTAGTAACTCATTGCCTTTCAGGAATAGCTTTGCTGAGATGGCAGACAAAGACACTCTCAGGCAGCAGGTAGAGAGAGTACACAACTGCTGCTAAAGGCTGTGGACAGACTCGAGTCTCCAACTTCGAGGCTTGGGTTTGGGAAGCAAACATATAGAGCTCGAGCTAGACGGCACTGGCAAGGCACTTAAGATTGACTGGTTACTAGACCTAACCCTCCCCTTGCATGTTGACTCAAGTCTGTCCACAGCCTTTAGCAGCAGCTTTGTACTCTCTACTACCTGCTGCATGCCTGAGAGTGTCTTTGTCTGCCATCTTGCCTCCACCATGTGCTTAAAAGTGGAGGCAAGAAAGAAGATCTCACTACAGTGCATGTCTGCCCATTTGTTGCCTGCTGCATGTTGCTCTGCATTGCTTTCCGAAACACAACAAACATCAAATACACCTCTCTGTAAAAAGGAACCTGTCTTACAAAATGAAAAACTCTATAAAAATTGCACCCCTATTTTTTTAAACACACCTTTGTAAAAAAACATTAACAGCACCCATTTTTACACTTCTGTAAAACAGTATCAATTTTTTTAAAACACACCTAGGGCCACTGTTAGTTACATACTTGTTTCATATGAGAATACTAGCTCGACCCGATGAAGGACGGAGTCTGAACAATGATTTTTTTGATGCACTGGCTTTTTGGTGCACAACTTGCACATGGCCTTAATTGAGGAGGTGAGCAAAACCGAGGAGGGAGGTTGATCTGACACAAGTATGCAACTAACAGTGCGTGGCCTAGTTTAACTTTTTACTGCTAATTTTGGCGGCAATCACCGATGCAGCCATGGTTTAAACTTTTGGCATCAATCGTTTTTAACAATCATGGTCGATAATTACCCACTCCTTAAGTTTCCCTGATTCTGCAACTTTTTATGCAAAAAATATTCATCAAATCATGATATAATAATAATTATGTGTTAAAACGCTATTAGTAGCTTTATGTTATGTAGCTTTGGCACCTCCACCGAGGTATATATCAGCACTCGCGGTGCTTTCATTGTATTGGCATAATTATGGCAATTCTTGTAATTCTCCGCTAACTGTCCCCCTCTCTCCCCGTGCTGTGATATATGTAGGACATACAGCTGATAGGATATACATTTTTTTCAATTACCGTAAGTAAGCTTATAGTGAAGGATTTCAATAATTAAGCACCACAATTATAATTGTACACACATGTAATCTGTTTAAATAGAATCAAGAAACATCTACTACAGAGTGATAAAATTTTGCAAAATTAAAAAGGAATGCAGAATGATAACATTGCACATAATTCTGTACATGGTAGCATACATTCAAATGTAATTGCCACTAACACACACAAGTTAGTCCAAGGCTAACAAATTTCCCTAGCTCCTTTTACCTCTACCTGAAGCCAGAGGAGAACTAGATTGAACAGCACCTCTTAGATCAAGGTGAGAGCTCTTTCTGTACGAGGAAGGGGAGTGAGGGCTACGTACATTCAGGTCCAAGTCGTGACTGGTCCCAGTGACCGCCAGAGTGCTCACACTTGGGGAGGGTACCAGACCAGAGGGTAGTGGAGCATTGAAGTTCACCAACTCACTACTGGTAAGTGAGGCGTAGTAGATACGGTAACAGTTCATTTGGTACTGGAGAAACTCATACTTGTCAAACCACACCTGCACAAAATGGAAGTACTCAACCATGTTTACCAAGCACATTTTGTTTGCTATTCAAACTTTTACTTCTACAATGTACTCAACCATCTTTATACCTGTAGTAAGTTGTGCTTGGCTTTGCTACCAGTTGGCTTGTAGGCTTGGTGCTCCTCCATCTCCTTCTCCAGTGACTTTATTCTCGCCACATGAGACTCAACCTGGAGCAATAATTACACCAAATAATTCATTGCTATCACTTTTCTGTGAGTTCATTAAGCACTGATTTACGAATACGTGTACTGTATACTCTTGTTCGGCGAAAGTTTGGGAAGTCATAAACAGGTGCTATACATGGAACTTTATACAGAAAGGAGGATTTACAGTATTGTTTGCCTGCTTAGGCAATACCTAGTTATTAAGGTACGAAGCCTATAGGAGTGATACATGCACAATGACTACACTAAAGGAAATGTATAGAGCCATGTCTAGTTCAAACCCTCACTTGTTGGTCAATTGTGTTCTTGGTGGGGGCAAGGGGGAAGGTGGGTCGAGAAAATGTGGCACTTGACGACATTGGGGCAGGTAGAGGAGCCGAGGAATAGAGAGCAGATGCTTTGTTTATGGCTCCTATCCACTGCTGCATGTCTGTCACATCACTATAGCACGGGGAAGGGGACAATGAATCAGTCAGTATACATGACATATATGTACTACTGTATAGCGCGAAATTTTCGAGGCACTCATATTTCGTGGAATGGCCTCTAAAAGCATTGCGTTGCACAATGTTCGTGGAATGAACGAATGACTGCTTACCGGAAGCCAAGCCTTTCATCTTTGCACGTTATAACAGATAATTCTAATTAAAAAACAATTTTCGTGGACTTAATAGGATTACTAACCCACAAAATCAGCGAAAATTAAGCCCCTCGAAAATTTCACGCTATACAGTATGTGCAGGGGCGTAGCCAGGGGGGTGGGCTCATGGTGCTCAAGCACCCCCTTTCTATCTTAGGTCATAAATAAGAGGTGTGGTAACAAAACGTTTGCGTCCAATGGCTAAAACTTCACCCTCTGTCATATATTATAGCACACCCTTCCCAAAATCCTGGCCACGCCCCCTGGTGTGCCCCACTTACTTGGCTTGTAGGAGGAAGGAGTGCCAGTCAGACGTAGTCACTCTTAGCACAGAGTTCTTCTTGTTGTAGTCAAAGGCTCCCATGGCCAGACAGTGGCACACTGTTATGGCTCCACTGGTGTCCTCTAACTGAAGCTCTCCCTGTGGCTGAAACAACAAGAGCACAGTAATAGTTATACATGTACATGTGTACAGTTGTACATACCTCTCCAAAATAAAGAAGGAATCCTTTGAGGTATGCATAGTACGGCCTCCAGTTTCTCTTTCCTCTTTGCACTGTAGAGAGTAAATTGTGGGCAATTGAAAAACACACTACGGTCATAGTAAAAATGAATGCCACCTACCTTTCTTATGTGGTCCTTCCATAATGTTCTTTCTCAGTACGAATCCCTCTTTCAGGAGAGGAGCATTGTCTGACAACTCCACCTCAACAAACGTCCCAGGAATAGTCACATGATACACTCTCACCTTTTGGCACAAACAATAATTATTAAAGGTAGGGATTGTTGTGGACGTGTTATGCACTCACTGCTTCTTCATCCAGTAGCTCGTCACTGTGATTAGAATCAAGCAGCTCTTCTTCATCATCTCTGTTTGTGTGCGTGAGTGGGGAGGGGAGGGGGAGGGTAAAGATGTGTAGGGAATTACAGTACAGATAGTCAAGCGACTTACACGGCCCATTCCAGTGGTCTCTTTCTGATGTTGTTATAGTATTTCTGCATATAGGGAAGACAAAAACAGGTCACACAATACATCTGCACTGTGCTATACAAAATGAGCACTTGGTACACGATACGTGTACAAATTAATGATCTCAACAGCTCACTTTTAGAACGTCCCTGGGTAGTTTGACATCTATTCCTCCGAGGTTAGTTACAAAGTGTGCAAAGCTCATTTTGCTTCTGCCATGCTGCATGGAGAAAATGAAAAACCATAGGTCACTACAATACTAGTGACAGTAGATTATACTCACATCAGTGTGAAGGTCTGTGTTGAGCAGTAGCAGCGCCACAGTCAATCCATGGACACTGTCTGTACATGTATTGGAGTAGATGTACATATAGGTGAATTGGTAAGGATCACACACCCTACTTGTGCTTGAAAACAGTGAAAACACTGGGGAGGCTAATGACTTACACAAACGTATACAATGTGGGGTTGGGGGGGGGGGGGGGGTTTGAAATGCGTACTTAGTGCATGTAACTAACAATAATCCTTAATCTGCACACATGCAATACCTGAGTTAGGGAAAACGTCAGGGTTTGCAGAGAAGTATCGGTCTGAGAAGTGTACCATGACTCTCTCCCTCTCTTGTGACTCCCCAGTGAGCATGAAGGAGGAGAGGAATTGACGGAGACTCTCATCCAGGGACAGGCCCTCAAACTCAAAGAACTTCAGGTACTCCTTAGCCACAATTAGACCAAACTCTGACCTGTGACGACGAAAAACATGGACTTGTACATTCTTAGAGTGCACACTGTATGCACATTCTGTGTACTAAGTACTGCCAATTTCTGATGATAATGATGTTTAGTCTAAAATTTGTGTTAGATGTATTATTTTGGGCTTTTGACCAACCACCACTTACGGGTCAGCCAGTTTCTGTGCGATCTCACTCTTCTTGAACCCGTCCAGCATGTACAGTCTACGAGCCAGGGACACAGCCATTGTGTACGGGTCATCCTTTTTAGACGGGTGACTTCGGTTGGGAGAGTTGCGATACATCTTCATCAGCTCTTCTTTTTTATGCTCGTCCACTAGAGGGGCCTGAGAATCAGAAATAGGACAGGTAATTTTGAGATATGAGAAATAATTTGCAATTTTCAAACCTGTACAACACAGAATTGCCTCTACATGTACATAAATTTCGCGCTATACAGTACCCACGTTGCAATCCGCCCTTAGCTATGTTCGTGGAACAATTTTCGTGGAGGCCTTGAACATTCCGTGCTATAAGGTATGTCACAAATTTAGTCATCTAAATGCTCACCCTTCCTTTTCCTGGTGACTGCTGAGACGAGCTTGACGACTGACTATCAACTGACTGAGCTCGGGGCTCTTCACCTTGTTCTTTAGTGCCTTCATCAGTGGGTGTGGCTTTAGAGGTCCTCTCAATTTCATCAATGAGAACAGCCTCTGACAATGATGCCCTGTTGTCCCCCTGCAATGAATTTTTTAACCGGGGCTACTCTACATGTACACTGTGCCTTAGGGTGACTGCAAGTACATACATGTACAATATGAGGACAATACATTTGATATTGGAAGTTCTTCAATCACTGCATGGAGTGTATATATGTACTGTGTATACACATAATTATAAGTAATAGCCTATAGCTAGGGCACACTGTACATGTACATGTCTTGTAACCACACAAATTGTTAGTACACATCCACACCCTACGTACATACGCATAAATATGGTCACGTTAGAGTACCATTCAATTACCGGCACAAGCTAATTTATACATTATAATGAGTGTTCAAGCACTAAAATGCACCGGGGCGGGGCATCTCTGGCTCGCTCAAAAAGCATTGGGTGTTATGAAAGAGGAGCTTCGAGAAAACGTATAGACACACAAATAATTTACATTTGTACATGTAGCAGCAGCGTACATGTACATGTTGATTGAAAGTAGGACTCACATTAACTGGACCAGACCACTTTGGAATCTGCACGGCACCTCCAGAATCGCATTCTGTTGTAGCATTGGACTCGAGTTCAGTCGACCTCAACCCCGTGGAGTCATGTGATGAAGTGTGGGGGGTGCCGTTGGGTGTAATGTTCTGTGCTGGTGTGCTGGTTGTGATGTGCTCTGGTGATGGACTAGCTTGACTGTTGGGAGAAGTTGAGGTTTTTTGAGGGGCCTGTAAGGATGGGGAGGGGCATAATCATAATCACTAGGTTACAGGGAGGTGATAGTAAAGATACGATGGTGGACGTGCACTCGATGCTCACATGTTTTGGTATCAATGCGCCTTCCCTGCCCTCAGATCCATTGCTGATTTGAGGAGAGGTGTCTCTGGGGGGAGTCTGTCTACCACTGGGGAAAGGGGAGGGGGATACATTTGAGTGCATTGACTTAATAACACTGAGCCACAAAAACTACACTGTGTGTAACATAAAGTCACTAGCTCCAAGCACATTCTCACCCTCTCCTGGGAGAGAGCTCCCTCTCATTTTCCAGTTCATTGTCCATTTTGCGTATCCCAATGATTTGGTTGTGGTAGACCTGTACTATCTCTCCACTTCCCTTCACATTCACTGACGGCTCCACTTCTATGATTCTACAGTGGAGAGGGTAGCATGTTACACTCTTCATTTTGACAGTCAACAAGACAGGACATTGACACAAAGAAAATCAACGATACCACATAAAATAAAGTCACTAAAATGTACCGTACGTAATAGATACAGCATGAGACCAAGTGTTTATGAAATATACAGGCACAAGCCCGACCGACATATCACAATGACCCTTTACCAAATCATGCCTCGAGGTTACGCAACCGGGTAATAAAAATAATATAACACGGAAGAGACTGTTTGATTTTATTACACCCTTGATACTTGACAACGTGATATAAATGTATATACATGTACAACACCACCTCCAGTAAAAAAAAAAAGAACATTCATTGCCTTGAATTTTGATTGGATGCAAAGAAATTTTTACACACAATGCACTACCCCTGGTCTCACTTGCTCATAATCTTCTTCTTCCTCTCTTCCTGTCCTAGTGGTCCCCCTATGGAGGTCTTCTTGACAGGTTTTCCATCACCAGGCCCCTCCCCACTGGCCGAGGCACGCTCCTTACGGATCGCTGCTCTACGTTCTTGTTTACGGAGGAGAGCTATCACCTGAGGGGGGGGGGAGGGGACACACAAAATGGGACACATTACATACTACACAATTCAGATGGTACTGCGCATACACAATGGAGATGGTACTGCGCATACACAATACCTAGAATTGTATACACAACAAATTTGCAGGGAATTAAACTGACGGATTTGGTAAGAATTGCCCAAATAGAATCCTTGCAGACAGCACTAATCAATTGCAACTGGCTTCCAAATTGTATTGTTCAGTATAGTGTATAAAATCTTTGGGAAAAGGTTTGGCTCTTACAAGCTTTTGTTAGGGGTTGTTTTGTATACAAACTGTTCATTTAGGACCTGGATGCCTGGCCTTTATAATAGCAGATGGCATTTCCTCAGGGGTTGTCATTAAGAGGGGCTCCAATGCGTAGGCCTATAGTATGGATAATGGTAGACCAGTGTGAACACTCACCTGTTGTCTCAGTTCCTCATCCTTGAGTAGAGTAAAGGTTGATGAACTAGGAGCAGTGCGGATCTTGTTCACCACTGTGAGTGTGAGTGTGTGTGTGTGTGTGTGTGTGTGTGTGTGTGTGTGTGTGTGTGTGTGTGTGTGCGTGTGTGCGTGTGTGGAGTGTGCTTGTGTTGAGGGAGTTGAACAAACTGCTTTCCTGACCACACTTCTATCTACATTTGTACATGTGCACTAATATAACATGAATGGCTACAAGAACAAATCTACTTGCAGGTCATGCAGTCGCCTATATTAGCATATCTGTGGTAGACTTCTATTGTGTACATGTCATGCTTTCTCAGTTCTGTACTTTCTAGTGAGTGTGAAGTACAATGTATGTGTGTGGGGGGGGGGGAGGGGGGGTGTGTGGGGGGAGTACTGTAAGAGAGCCTAGTATAGGTACAGTGTACATGTATACATGTAGGTGATGTACATGTATGGGTGAAACTTAAAACAGCCAGTAGAGGGGAACTTATTGATTGACCTCAATGCCACACTACCAGGAAGCTACAGCACACACAATGAGAGGGTGGGGACTACACAAAAAACACCACAGACACTACAATGGAACTGAGGGGCTTTCACATTCAGTCAGTGTGTTTGTGTGTGTGGGAGGGAGGGCACTCACAGTCTTTAGGAGTGAGTTCTCTCAGGTCTTCTCCATTCAAGTTAGTTAGTTTGTCACCAACTTTGACCTACATGTATGTACATGTACATAGTGATAAACCAAAGACAATGCATTGTGTACAGTAGTGAACACATGTACACTGAACAGGGCTCATCACCATTGGAGGTGGTAGATATACCGTATATCTTCTAATTTATCGGACACTTTTAATTACCCCGGACACTCTTTTGGGCAATTTTCGTTGTTCTAATACAACGGACACTCCAGTGCTTTAATATTACATTTGTTCTATATCCGGACAATACTTTGAAAAGTTCACCATTCACAGACGGCAAGTAAGACAAGACTTAGAGTGCTGCAGTTAGATAGCTTTGAGTAGCTAGTTTTAGATAGCTAGTGCAACTATTCAGTCGCACACTGGTCTAGCTAGCTCGCATGCAGCTGCTTGCTGGTTCTAATTATTCCGGACACTTCGCATGCTGTATAAAAATCTGTTCCAATTATACCCAGACAATTTCCAAAATAATTATTTTTGCTGTCCGATAAATTAGAAGATATACGGTATGCATGTAAGAGAGCACATCATCTATAGGGCTTCCCATCACAAACACCGTACTGGAATATACTCTAAGACAGCCATCACCCATTGCTAGTCCACTCACCAGGTTTGTTCTATCAGCTGGTCCCCCTGGGTCCACCTCACACACCACGGCTGGGAACTTGGTGCCATAGCCCCCAAGAATGGAGAGTCCAAACGACCCTAGCTGGCCATTAGCATCTCGTGGCCTCTCCAACTGAACCTGGTACTCCTCTGTCATACTGCAGGTATACATAAGAGGGTATCAATATTACCATATATCGGGTTTCGATTACGAAACTCTATAGATTGCGAATTGTTAGTTTTCGCATACATTGTAGATTGCAAACGAAAGACTTCTAAATGGAAAGAGGAAAGAGCATATGCACACAATTAGCATACTTGTATGCAATTCACAATAGTTAGAAACGCAAATAAGAAATAGGCATGCACTGTGTCATTTGCAATTGAATAACTAACTACGCATTCATGAAACTCGGTATAAGGTAGTTGGGGGAATTGCAGCCTTGAAAAAATGTCTCTGATTGTGTTACCTCATTTTCAGGCCAATCTTCTGTGCAGATTCAGCACCTTCCATTCTTCACTACATTCATTATCTCTGTGAGTGTCTCAGGGACTATTTCATGGGGTCTAGCTTCTATAATATTGCCATAGTCTGAGTGAATGCTGTGCTAATGTGTTTGGGTATCTAAACTAGGCATAACAAATGTTATGATGAAGTAAATACACACTATTATTGAAGTAAATGTACACCACTACGGAATGCTTATGAAATCATAATTATCATTGTGTTGCAGCCAAGATATGCAATCAGTAACAGTAGAACCTTCTTTAGTGGCCGTCCCTGAAAGGAGGCCAACTGCGATAATTATAAAGACCAGTCACGAGCCCTAAATTTTGTGTACAAAACAACCCGTGAACACAGGCCACCTGGCCACAACTTTGTCCCAAAGGTGTGTTCATTATACACATAAAGGGGATTTTACTGAATTAAGCACTTGAAGAGCCAGTATAAGTGACTAACACTGCATGACTACTCAGTTTGCTTTGTGAGGCAAATCACAGCCAAAGGTTTCCACATGAAATAAATGCCAAGTTCTGAGCAAATACACAAGGAATTGTAACATAAACAGGACGCAGTGATGCAAGATAAAGGGTATGTACAGACACTAAGCACTGTGTTGCCAACAAATTTACAGAAATTATCCAAACAATATCTAGGAATTCAGGCAGTCCACAGAGTTTTGCAAACTAGTACCACACATTATGCAATCAAATAACGAAACACATAGAATCAAAGGAGTCACTTACATGTGTTTAAGGGTCAGTTTCGTTACTTGGCGATGGGTATAACAGAGCTACACGTAATTGTTATTCCTATGTGGGTACAAATGCACACATAAAAGAGAAAGTTTGGCCTACACACAATCTATACTGGCTCAATATAAGCTCGTCAGGTGTACAAGTACAGTAAGCTAAACACTGAAATTGATATCATTGCAGTCTATACACATCATGCTATCATCTGCATGCTGTAATTACACACACACGCGCACACACAACGTCAACATGCACACACCACACACACACTAACACAAAGTACCTAATGTTCTATCAGTATCACTGTGTATAGTACAGTGTGTTCAAATCACAATGAACCGTATCACAGGTTCTCACACAGCGTTCAATACGTTAGTTATCTCTCGAATTGTGTGTTTGAATAAAGCCAGTGTACACTGTCACAACAGATGTCCGCTGTTCAGCTACAATGGGACTACAGTACGTGCACTCAGCACACATTAGTAAACACGGTAACGGATTATTAAGCCAATTTATAAAGGATTACACACACGGTAACGGACTATTAAGCAAAGTGAATTGAGTTATAGAGGATTCAAAGACTGTTAAGGAAAGTTCTAGGAGCATATACAGTTGGTGTAATGGGACAGGCCGCAATGTCACAGAACACAAGGGGTTTGTCTCGCCTACTGTAGCATAGTACGGCATACACATGACGGTATTGAAACGGCTCGGCTAAAATAACTTAGTGGATGGAAACCTTATGTAGGGTTTGATACTTGAGGCTACATGTGAGGGTAGACAAACACAAAGTGGCCATGCTGTGACCACTGGACTACACAGTTGTACATGCACTAGCTAGTCTTTAATACACAGTCCAGTATGCCTAGTTACAGTAATTGAAGTATTCACCTCTCAAAAACTCACTTCAGACAAATTCCCACACGTTAATTTCTGGTTCAAGGGTTACTGTTGCGTCTTGATATGATAGTGTAGTCCTTTCTACTTGCAACAGGTGATAATTAGCTCGAGAGAAGATGATTTGTATCTGGCTTGGCAACCCCAAAAGAATATTAATTTACGGAGAGGAGTGCCTTCTCCGTATACGGATAATTGAGGGGTTTTCCCGATCACACATGTTCCAAGAGTTGGAGCATGCGCAATAAGCTTTCTTTCTTCTCTTACAACGTACAAGGTAAGTATGCTATCCAACCTAATCATGGTTCTGTGTAGTCGTGTATATGTTTGTAATGACTTAAGAAGACACGTATAAAATAGTATTTCTCTCAGAGAAAGCTTGAATTGTGGAGCCCTAAGTTAGTATAATGTTATAGAATTTTGAGACCCTACTGGTGTTAAGAAATGTGTCCAGGGAAGTTTGTAGAGTTTGTTAATAGTATTTGTAATTTTCATACTACCAAGTAGATAGAGCCAAGCCGTTACCGGACATAATCGAAGCTTCCCTGTATACAACGTTATTCTTCATTGCTTTAGAATGGCTAAGAGAAAGACTCGTCAGAAGGAGGAGGAGAACATCCAACTGGGGCCTCAGGTGGCCGACGGAGAGCTTGTCTTTGGTGTGGCTCACATTTTTGCCTCATTCAACGACACTTTTGTGCACATCACTGACCTCTCGGGACGGTACGTGTTACTGTAGTGGGAAGGGTCTCATCAACGCTACTAAACATAATTATAATATTACATTTGTTAGTTATAAGTTCTGCGCTAAGCTTGTCCCCCCTTTGTCTGAATTAAACTACATGTTTATCGTAATTGTTAATTTTCTATACTCTATACGCAATAGCACAGTGTTGTATGATTTAGTAATGAGCTCTGACTGGTGTACCGTATAGCAAGTAATTTCATGGGGTAAATATTCGTTATTTTTGTGGGCAAGTTGACTTCCACTTGGCGTGGCTTACTGGAACTCATGCAATGCAGTGCAGGTGTGAAGTCAAACGAAATGTTTTACTCACGAAAATCACCGTTTTCGAGTTAAACGAATTTTTGTTACCAATTACCCGCTATACGGTATTGTGTTCTAAGTTTTTTCCTTTCCTATAGGGAAACAATCACCCGGGTGACTGGTGGCATGAAGGTGAAGGCAGACAGAGATGAGGCCTCCCCCTATGCTGCTATGTTGGCTGCCCAGGACGTAGCCGTACAGTGCAAAGAGAGGGGGATCACTGCATTGCACGTCAAGCTGCGAGCAACGGGTGGAACCAGGTGAGTACAAAGTATGCATTTTTAGAAGAGCTGTTGGGGAACACTTTCATAAACGAGATTGGTTTGTACATGTACATTTTCAGTAACCCCGCTGCTACTGGCAGGGTTTCATATAGTTCGGGGGGGGGGGGTGAACCTTCCCCCCAAAAATGTTGGAAATGTGATTGCTATAAGGTAGATCTACTGTGATGCGTTGGTTAAGCATGGTGTAATCAACAAAAGTGGGCGTAGCCAAACATTTTGCGACGCACTTATGCACGCCTAAATCCCCTCCCCCCAAACACCCACACACAGCCCGATAGTAGTCCTAGAATCTACCATTCACCTTGCTTTTATTATTTGGCACTCTAATTCTTATTAGGATTTATTTCTGTGATGATTATTACCAGGTGTGCACATGTACTACCTCATTCTCTCATGCAGGACCAAGACTCCTGGCCCTGGAGCGCAGTCTGCCCTGAGGGCTCTGGCAAGAGCTGGAATGAAGATTGGCAGGATTGGTGAGTCTCGTCAATAACTTGTAATTGTTCGTTCGTGTCAATATAATGTTAAAGCTGACTGACAAGATTTGCTTAGGTATCATTTGCTAACGGTATCAGTAAACTGGCTTTTGCCTTTAGTCTGTGTGTAAATATAATATGTGTAATTATGTGCCTTGAGAAATGTGCCTTGAGAGAGAGGTAGTAAAAGTGAAAGTATTGCGTATTGTTACAGCTAGTGTAATGTCTGTGTACTTGTCAAAGGTTGTAAGGGCGTGCTGTAGACATTGCTGGTGGTCAGGTGTTGATCGTCCGGAATGTTCCATTGTACTAATGTGTGATTGTAGCGGCTAGGCTGTTTGGTGGTGTTGTGTAATGTAAGGTATTTCAATAGAGCGAATTGCTATGCTGTGTGTTAACGGCTGATAATATTATTATGTTAAAAGAGGGCTTTGTTGTCTGTGGAGCTAGTGATTAAAGATTCCTTGCACTCCTCTCCTTGACTACTGCCATGGCGAATGTTTTGAGCATTAATTTTAACAACAAACCTTGTATTAGCTCCATTTTGTCTGGAGTACATAAGAGATATTACGTTTGTTTTATTTTTAGCTCTGTTACGTGTCATACAGGGGGGAGGGGGATATCCCCCTAAAATTTGCATTCTGGTACTACATGCAGTTGTATGACTGAGTGTTCATAGCTGAAAATGTTACATACTAACAGGGTATTGAAATAACATTTTTTTTTGTTTTTAAAAGCACACCTTATTTCCCTCCTCCCCCTCTACTTCAAAATCCTGTATGACACCCTGCCCACCCACACTCACATACCCTTACTCACACACACTCACATACCCTTACTCACACACACACACACACACACACACCCTGCAGAGGATGTGACACCAATCCCGTCCGACAGCACAAGGAGAAAGGGTGGTAGAAGAGGACGACGTCTATAGAGACATTGCGGTACACTGTGCGTGTCAGTAAATGGACAGCTCATAATTTTCGTTGTGCCGTCTTGTTTATGATTGGTTGCTGTTCTGCCACTGTTTACTAATTTGTTATTATTCAGATAAAATTAATGCTTGTATAGAGAATGCATTTATTTAGCTATTGCTAGAATATTTTGCAAGGGAAAAACCTTTGCGAAAGAGCCAAATCAGCAGAAAAGTTTACCCTTTGCTATCTACATGTAACTATTGCATTCTGGAAAAGATCGTATGTCATAATAAGTCAGATTTTGCTTGCGAAACATTCTGATCATTAAATAGGAGTGGTTCTAAATGGATAAGGCTATGGAGAAGCCGTAAAGAATGGATGTATTTTTCTGAGTCAGGATGACATGATTTATCTGTTGTTATAGTGATCACCCTTGGGCAGACTAACAGCTAGTGCCTGTAATGAAGAGGCGCTGGGCCTGCATGCGTTGAAATGTGTTAGGGGCTACAATAGACAATTGATACTTGTGATGTCATCATGCTGTTTGGAATTGTGATATGTTTAGTCTATAGTGGTTGGTCAATAGAAGCCTTTTTCTTTGCTGCAACACATGTACTGACAGAAAGTACTGACAGAAAATAATATTGTATTAAGGGAATGGTGCAAGAAGGAGATAGGACAAACAAATTAAGATAATTAGTCTGATAGGCTAGTACTGTCTTGGCTGTCGTCATGGTGATATGCCATTCTCGGTAAGTATTTGAAGATAGGATAAAGCTGACTCCCTCAGAAATACATTGCAGGCATTTTGCCAATTGAGTGCTGTGGCTAGTGCCTCCTGTGATACTCGAGGGTCGCTGTGCACATGTGAGTACGAGCTTCTTTCTGCATGTGTGCATGGGTGTATGAATTAGGATTAGGCTTTTATATATTGCTAAGGTCAGAATGTACATATATCTGAAAGTCTTTAAAACTCAGTCATACTTGAGATTCTATACTTCATGCTCTCTACAGTATATACTCATTATAAAGAAATTTAATGCTTGTTCCCTTGGCGATAACACTTTAAATTTAAATCAAGGGACTCACTGTAATGGTATTTCTTGGTATACACTCCTAGATTGAAGTTGAATTTGAGTCCCAGGTGTGGAGGGAACCTTGTGGGTGGGGCAGTGGGTGTGTCCTCAGTGTCCTCGTCCCTGATGAAGGCCACAGTGGCATTGAGCAGTAGGGTGATAAGCTCAGTCTCACTATCAGTAGGCTCCAACTGTAATCATGTAGGCATGAGAATCAAAGTAGTTAAAATTATGTCCAATCAATGTGGCCTGGTTTGAGATAGATTTCCTACGTGTACAAGTGTAGTCGGTTACAGAAAATGTGTTTGTAGGCAAGGTGTATTGTCCAAATTGTAACTTTGTATGCCTTCTGTTCATTAAGTTAGCACAAAGGGTGAATCTTAAGATACTACCAAGGGCGTACAAATTTAAAGCGTGGGTAGATGAATGTGCTAAAATAGAAATTTCTATTTTTAGCATTTCATACATCCGCCCACGTTTTGAATTTTGATTGCTACGTGTACTAGTAGTCACTCTCGTAATTCTTTTATACACCCTTGATACTACTGCAAGTTAGGCAGAATGGAAACAAGGATTCCGAAGCTGCTATATACAAGAATCATTGTTGAGCGTCAACAAATTCAAATGGTTGGACTTCCACGTACTACAATACTTACAGATCAAAACTCTTTATTCAACCTTTTCTTTCTATTAGACGTCATTACTATACTTATAATTATGTGACAAACCTGAGGTGGTATGTCAAATGTATAGTAGTAGGCACAATTGTTAATGATTTTCAGTTGACCAGAGCCAAAAATGAGCTCATTCGTACTTCTGTAAAACGCTCTCACTCCTCTGAAACCAGTCCAAAAAATCAATCTGCGAATGGAGCGAAACGTTCTTACAATGTGTCCATTCACTTCTACTTTTAGGACATGGTTTTTGTAGAGTATGGAGCCTTCTCTCGGGACACGTACACAGTTGCCGACTAGAGGAACCACGCTCCTCTTGTCCTGCAAATCACATTAATTGTAGCAGTAATTGTGTACTATATGCATGCCTCACAAAATTGGAAAGTCCATGGAAATACTTGCATGAATTGCTATACATTAGCTTACTATCGAAAGTAATTTACTTTATATACTGAGCGATAGGTGCAGATAACTTAATAGTTCCATCAGCCATATTTATTATACAAAATGTGTATACCGTATAGCGGGTAATTTTCGGGGGACAAAATATTTGTGGTTCAGCAATATTGAGACATTTCATGGATAATATTTTCGTGGTTGCTGCTTGGATTGTAGGTAAAGGTAGGCAAGGTCGCTTCATTCGTGGGTAAAATATTTGTGGTTAGACCTCCAATCACGAAAACCACGAATATTTTGCCCCACGAAAATTACCAACTATACGGTACTGTTCATCTTCTACTAAATTACAGTAAAATAACTATTAACACCTACCACTGTGGCCCTTTTTTTCCTGCCTGCAATAGTCACATTGTCGGGAGGAGGAGACGTACACCCAGGCTGGTTTCCCAACTCAGGCTGAACACATATTGCATCTATCTGAAACCCTGGATAACGTCCTCCTGCATTGCTCCTAAACTCCACTCTTAGCGGAGCTGCTCTTGTCCAAGATCTTTGTGCTTGAGATCCACACAATAGAAAACTACCTTCAGAAAAATCCTCGACGAACACGTAGTCTAGACAGAAATCGGTTTCAGCTGGCTCTAAGTCAAAGTTGCCAGCTCTAAATCCAAAAAAGAGCACTTGCCCTGCTGGACAGACGAGATGGTATTGGCACTGGCGATTGTTCTGGTAATTTCTTGGAGGGTTGCGAATATTTCCCGGGCTCCAGAATTTAGTTTGCAACGCACCACCCTGTGACGGCTGGAGGGTAATACTAAAGTTGGTTCTTGGAATGACAGTAGAGTTGCAACCAATCGGATTGCATGGATCACCTTCTACCCGTGTTCGGTAGCATTTTCGTTGGCTGTGGTGGATGGGTTCAGTGAGATTAGGCAATGCATGCATATGGTCACAGGACATCGAAGAATGTAGTATTTCTATCCACACACTTTTGGGCAGCAGTGGTATATATATTAACTATGGTGGTTTACAGGGTCAGAAGATTATTAAAGTAATGTATGGCTGGTACCAGTATATATACACATGTACCACATGTACAAAACTTGTAACACAGAAATCATATAGTAAGGCACACAATTTCTATAATGCATGGCTTTGCATAGCTAGGGTAGAATGCGTTTGCAAACTTACTTTCTCTCCACAAACCCTTGTACACCACAGTCAATGTAAGCACTCACATCAAAATCAAAACTTCTCACAGAGGAAGACAGTGATGCTACTAATAGAGTGAGTAACAGAATTGAAGACATTACTTTATCCTGCACAGCACAATCACACTAAACAAAACAATGCCCAGCCTTTAGACAATCACTTTATTTTATAGCAACAGTGATTGATGTTACAACATGGCCAGGAGTGATGTAGACAAACCTGAAGACAAAGCATGTATTATGGGAAACAACAATAAATTAGTAGCCAATTATACACCCACACATCAGGCACCCTGACTGCAGTTTGGTAACTATTGCCTGAGGGCATGCACATGAGGTTGTTGTGGAGGGGGTGGAAAGGTGAAACCTATTGCTCAGGGTAACAACCAGGCAAGACACAACACAAGTGGTAACATATGTTACGTATAATTATTAGTCTACCAGATAACAATTCCTTGAAGAAGGAGCGAGATCACTTGTACACACATCACAATGCCGTGTCATGCATGTCCTTATATGACTATAATTCTAGCCGTGTGTTGTTTATCCAGTACGTGGTGTACGCCACAATCACAAGTACCCAGACACAGCCTTTTAAGACTATATACATACCGGTTTAAGCTTCTTTTTACCATTAATATAAGCTAGGGCGGGTACAGTATATTATATACACAGACCACTTTTGATCAGCGTACTATAATTATAATGTGGGACGTGGTGCGCGTGCTGGACCGAAGGGGAATACATATTATATAATTATAAAGGTATCAGTAATTAGGCATTTTAAACTACATTATGCACATGCAATCACCAGTGTCGACAAAACCATCCATGCAACTCTTACTTGTCAAATAATTATATAATAATAGTTCATGAGTTAGTGCTCCAACAATTGTAATATCGTAACAACCATAATTGACGTATAAACTGAGTATAATATTATAGGAAGTTCTCTAATAATTATCTATGAAGGTTACACACCCAAAAATCCTATTACAACGAAATTGAAAAGCGATCAAGAGTTTACAATAATATATGAGAGCGTACTAACTACGAGTTCCAAAATTGCATACGGTGTGAAAATAAAGAGAAGTGTTTGTTTGTGTGTGTGTGTTGGAGGGGGGGGCAGTCAAGCTTGAGTGGTTGCTAGTCCCTCTCCGTACAGACTGTGACTCATGGTCGCAGTGTGGCCAGCGTATGGGCCAACGTGGGGACCTGTAGAAATGGGTGGAGCCGTGTTAGTGTGTTCGGATATTACAGTTGGTGCAAAAGTGAGCACTAAAATTAATACTGACTTGCTAATAGACTACACTCACGATTGACAAATTACTTTAATATTAATCACTAAGGGATAAGTTTAAAGGCATACTACCAGCGTCCCAGTACTCAATGTATATAATTCTAATCTGTCTTTCTAGAAGCAGTAAATTATACGTACTGACGGCTAAGATATTTTGGCATGTATAAAGAGAAACAAATTAGAGCACTTACTCATCTCATTGGACCCAGTAGACTGTGACTCTATCCCTGAGTCCAACACAGTCCTAGCAGACTTCAACCTCTCTCCACCATCTAGACCCGAGAGTGCATTGTCGAGAATGTTTACAGCATTGGAGGCGTTCATCTGGGACAAATACTGCCTCAACTGTGCAATGGTGCCGTCACAAGCCTGCATAGTAGTATACATGATGTCATTGAGTTGTAACAGGACTTACATGAAATAATACCACTTGTACATATGTATTCAAGGATCATGTACATGTAAGGTGGTCTATCCTAATACATCACTTAAAATGATCACACTATTACAGACCACCTGTTTATTGAGGCCTCGTTTACAGGGCTATAGGTGGTGGCAATAGACAAGTTTCACTGAGTACACACTGCAACAATAACATGTGTACAGTGAATAGAAAGCTCCCTAAAACCAGCGTTGAAGTTATTGTGAGAACAAATCTAGGATGTTTACATATTAGTTATGCATAGTGTTAATGCTATAAACAGTCAAATTCTGAACTATAGACACCACGTTAGGAAATGAGTGGGCTCCTCGGTTCCTGTTTGTACCAGCTAATACTGTATTTGGTGCCAGAACACCTCGAGGCATGCAAATGGTGCATCAGAATATCAGAAAACCAAGTTGTACATGTAGGTACATGTACAAAACCGACAGTTTCAATATGGCACACCCACCTCGAACATGCTGAGAAGTTCTCTGGTGGGGGAGGAGCAAGTGGCAAAGCCGGCCTCAAATTCTCCAAGGTTCATGAGTTTGCCGAGCTGCTTCCAGAGGTCGTTATGGTCCAACACCACGGCCAGGGAGATACGTTGGAGATGGTCCAGGTTACGAAGATCACCCTCTTGTTTGATGCTCACAGCTTCCATCTGGGCACTCAGTTCACCTGAAGGAAGATTTGACAATTCACGATATAATTATTGTACAAAACAACAAATTGACTGTATTACATGTAGCCCTCACACCAAATGCAAGTGCAGTAGATCTACACTCATGAGTGCCATTAATTTTCAGAGCTGAAGTTAGCATGCTATTAACAGCTGTTTATCTAAACATTTGAGACAGGTCAAAATTAAATGGTGAAAAACTACATGTACATTTTTACCACTACAAACACTGAAGCTAAAACAGATGCCATGATCACTGTATATACACCTAATCGTACCATCAGTTTTTCCCATGCCCTGGTCAGCAGCTTCATGGAGGAGCTTGGCAACGGTGTCATGGTTACGATACTCTGCGTACATCTGAGGGGTTTCCCCTTCCTGGTTCTCTGCCCCCACCTCGGCACCCCCGGCTATCAGGAGTGACACAATGGCAGCCCTGTAGAGGGGGGGGGGAGAAGGATGCCGTACATGTACACACGAGTGAATATGATACACTACAAAGTGGTAGAGAAGCTTACACGTATTACAGAATACAGCAGAATGTGAAGTTGCCTTCACTAGCTACATAACTAAGTTTGTACAAAGGACTTACGAACACGGGCTTGTTTCGTACTTACATGTAGTACATATAATTATAGTGCAGTACCACATACCTTCCCAGTCCAGAGGCAACGTGGAGTGGAGTGTTCCCAGAGAAATCACAACAGTCAATATTGCAGTTGGCCTGTGAGAAAATACAGTTACACACGATGAGTGTATAATATCAATTAATGTACTCTCAGTGTACAGTGACTGTGTACATGTACCCTTTGAAAGTAGCTGAAGACCACCCACTGTATCATAACTAAAGTTGGCACTTAGTAAAGCCATTTCAGGATACATAAAATTACTAACTACTGTACTCTATAATCATGCCTACCTCAGTGACAAGATAACCAGTCATGGGGAGGTCACCACTCTCGACGGCGTGATGGAGAGCAGTCTTGCCTGAGCGCGAGTCCTGCACATCGATGTCAGCCTTGGCGTTGACTAGCTGTTTGAGGACCTGGGTGTGACCAGCCTTGGCCACCAGATGGACTGGGGTCTGGCCTGAGGGGTTAGGAGAAACAATGGGTAATAGCACAGAAGGAAAATACTCGTAGCTTTAAATAGAGATGCAGAATAAAGGCACAAGATACAAAAGTACACTGTACAGTCACCATACAATGCAAACAGGTTTGTAAAGCTGATTTGAAAACAATCTACATGTAAGAGAGATAGGATTACTAGGCCAGAAAGAAAGAAGGATACAAATACAGTACAGGTCAGTACACAAACCATGTACATGTACATATACAGTGTACAGTACAGTGAGTGTAAAGTGACTCACCACTGGAGTTCCTGATGTTGACCTCTGGGATACGACAACCCTCAGTGTTGATGTGATTGCTCCTATTAAGCAGAGCCACGGCTCCCTGCATGAAGCCCATTCTACAGGCCAGGTGCAGTGGGGTGTTCCCCTCACGGTCACACACGAGGGGATTGGCATTGGCCTTCAGGAGGTACTGGATCACCTTGTGCTGACGAGTGAGTACTGCCAAGTGCAGGGGAGACTGTGTGTGTGTGTGTGTGTGTGTGTGTGTGTGTGTGTGTGTGTGTGTGTGTGTGTGTGTGTGTGTGTGTGTGTGTGTGTGTGTGTGTGTGTGTGTGTGTGTGTGTGTGTGTGTGTGTGTGTGTACTACATGTACCTGACATATAATCACTGAGCTTACATGCTTGGTAGGCTCAGTATTATTAGCAAAGGCCTGTTCAAAATTGTTCAGTGTGTAGTTTTGAAGACCCTTAACATGTCAAACATGCTTTGCCAACATACAGCTGTAGCCACCAGTGTGTACAGTACACAGCCTACACTCAGTGAGTTTGTAGCGCAACAATATATCACTAACAGTACCACAAATCATCTCATGAATGTTAATTTCCTATGATGTAAGACAGCCACTGAGCCAGATGCTGACATACACAGCAATAATATCAATAACAAGCACACAATGTACATGTGTGTATATACAGCCAATCTCATAACCAAAGGCTTAGACATGTACACAAGCAAAATCTGGCCACAATTGTTCTTTTGAAATTAATTATTGCATGTATTGAGTCCGACTATCAATGGGGACAGCATCAGATGAGCTAGGCCACTCACACACAGACACACAGACGGACCTGGTCACACACACACCCTCTGCCCACCTGTTTGAGGTTGTTAAGACAGTCCACGACGGGGGTCTCGGTGGGGGGAAGCTGGGGGAGGACGTCCAACAGCTGTAGCACCACGTCCTGGTGATTGTGGATGATGGCCAGATGGAGAGCTCTGTAGACGGGAGGGAGAAGGAGAGGTAAAACTGAATTCTTAGTGTTGGTGTGTTGAAAATAGTTACTACATGTATATTTGCTACATCTTCCTGTACAGCAAATACATGTACATGTACTTTGATCACAGCACCTACACAGTTCGGTAATGACTATGATTACCGTATTACCTAGTGCCTACGTATACTATTCACATTGGGGCAGTAGAAAAAGCCAATTCCTACATGTACACCTAAGCAGCTACCGTACCTCACATACCACACACCCTCACAGCCCCACTCACTCCACACACCCCCACATACCCTCACAACCCCACACACCCTCACTCACGTGTCTCCCTGCTGGTTCTGCACTGCGGTGAGGCTTCTCTGTGCAGCCAGTAGGTACCTCACATCTCTAGTGGTGGCCCAGGCTAGCAGAGCATTGAACATCCTCTCACAGACAGCAAAGGCGGCCTGTTGTCGATCAGCAAGATCTTGACCGGCTGCCCTGGCCTCCTGCTCAGCAGGATTGTCAGTACGACCCTCCAACTGGTCTAAAGGGACATACAGAGGTGTGTGTGTGTGTTAATAACTTACAGTACAATTACATGACATATACTAGTGAAGTACTTTTGTAGTGCACTGATTTTACAATTGTGTACATATTTTCTTGCATTTTGTAATGTCTAGAAGCTCCTAAGTACACGAAAACTAAGCATTTTGGTGGTTCTGTGCCAACATACACGGGAAAGGGATAGCTAGCTATGGTGCCAACTTCTCTAGCCTAGCCACCATTACACAATGCAGCTTAGTGAGCCTTTTACACACCCACTGTCAGACAGGGAAGAAAGGAGTGGACAGACTAAAAGGCTACTCAATTATCATCCCAGACAAAGCACCAGCATAGTGTAAAGAGAAGCTAATCCACACAACTGTCTGACCCACTTCTATCCTTTTTTACGGCATTCCTGAAATATACATCTTTTGTATGGACAATACAATTTTATATGTACAGTACTGTATAGCGGGTAATTTTCGTGGGGTAAAATATTCGTTATTTTCGTGGTCAAGCTGACCTCTACGAAATCAAAAACGTAGGCGTGACTTACCGGAACGCATGCAATAAAATTTTACTCACGAAAATTGCCCGCTATACAGTACTATAATTATAATTATAAAATAAGCGAAACTCCGTGGCCTGCATAAAAAGGTTGAATGATATTTTGGGACTGGCTGTAATAATTACGTGACTATAAAATAGATTGGCTTCACTGTGCAATGCTCACCAAGGCAACACTACTACGGTACATGTACATCAACACCAAGTTACAGCCCAGCACAATGCTAGCACTACAATACAAGCTATGCACTACACACAACCAGCACAGAGAGTGAGGGAGCTCACCAATGGGCAGTCCAGAGTCCATGGTCTCCAGGTCCTGGAAGCCACTCTCCTCCCTCTCAGTGTCCAGCAGAACTGGAGAGTAAGTTACAGCAATGAACACACATACATGTATCAAACATACATCTATCATTATACAGGTGTATAGATATTATGTGAGCGCGACACGAGCTAGTGCATGGAAACAATTGTCTACTGTACATGTATGCTAAGATTTTATGCGATAAAAAAAAGCATGTCATTCTAATCATGTACAGTGTAGCTGGCACACATGTGTAGTACATGCACTGACTGACTCACTTTTTGAGCGAGGTTCTCCTCGTTGTGTTGGGGGAGGTGCTCTACGAGAGGCAGAGCCATGGTCCACTGCAAAGGGTGCATGCAATACACGATTATCATGTGGATCATGCGGTACACAGTGGCCATGTACACATGCACATAAAGCTTTATACGTGATAGTTCTCTTGATCAAAAAGTCCTCATGTACATAGTGATACCATATTATATCGCCTTATAAAAGACTTTAAAGTTATAATTATCCTGAACACTTTTCTGGGATATTATGATACAGCAGACACTCTAGATGCTTCACTTTTCTAGATACATGTATAGGCAGGAGTAATGTACTCCTGACATAGGCAATCCCATGAAAACTTAAAATACATGTTTTATCAAATTGGAACCATATACGGTGCCACACCCTCACAGACAAACAATACACCCACTCACTCTCAACTGTGTCTCCATAGCCCGCATCCAACTTCTCCTTCTTAAACCCTCCCATTCCAATCATGGCCGGCGACACACCCTCGTTGGAGGACCCACTACCACGCCCCCTAATCCCATACTCTGCACCCATCATCTGAGGGAGCTGGGGAAAGTCCATGCCAGGAATCATCATCTGAGGCTGAGGCGGCTGGAACGAACTGTGGGGGAAGGGGAGGAAGGGGGTAACTAGACCTACAGTAACAGCATGTACTATACATGGCATACAAAGGAGTCCATAAACGCAAGACAGGTTTCACTCAAAGGCAGCTACAGCTATTATGCATGTACTGTAGAACTTCACTTGACTAGTACATGTAGGTACAACGTTTTTACGTATTGTCTGAGTGTGTTAAAGCCTGTCACTCGATTCAGATACACAAGAGCAGGTAGTTATCACACACAGACTGTTGTAAGCACCACTCATACTAACAAGCCATTGGTCACAACCACTACCATAGCTTGGCTTACGGTGCAACGTGGAACTTAAACAACCTCTACATGTGGACACTTTTGAGATATAATTATAGAGAGAATGTGTCCTGAGTTGAGTTAAGTGCTCTAACTAACTCTATGAATATTTCAGGGAGTCCACATTTACTATAGAGTACACAACACACGGTACAAACTAGTAATAGTTCATGAATGGTTTAGTTAGTGCTGACTTTACAAACACATACTTCATTGGCATTGCCGATGGGTATGCAGCTCCAGAGAAGTTGTAGTGGTCTGGCTGTTGGGTGAATGGAGGCATCGGATTGGACGGTGGGTTACTGTACGAGTTGGACATTGACTGACTGTCATAAATGTCCATACCCAACTGGTTGCTAGAGTGCAAAAAACAAAACATTAAAAGATGAAAGAAAATACTACATGTACATATACATATCTAGTGTATGAGCTCTCCTAGCATGAAGCACGCAGCTACACTGCAAGCCCTCAAAGCTACATGTACATGTATACACTGTCAGGTTACAGGCAACGTGCGTGTGTGTCCCTCACTACATGGTTGTGTCTCCTCCTGCTCCACCGGAGTAACTGGTGCCCCCACCTCCACCACCACCATTGTCCTTGTTGAGCAAGTTGCCAAAACTCATGTCACCTGCACAGAAAGAGGTACTGACTTTCTATACAATGACGTGTACATGGTACTACTACAGTTTGCATCGACTTGGTCATTAACCATCTACTGTGCACGTGCATAGATGCCCTAAGCCTAACTTCACAAAATAAATGCCGAATGCAGATAATACAGGTAGAAAAATCAGTAAGTTTTACTGAATAAAAAACAAAAAAAAGTTAGAGGCAGTAAAGAATGAGTGAGGGAGATGCTCAAGAGGTTAACACAATTCCATATTGCAGAACTCACCTCCTCCAAAGAAGCTGCGTCCCAGAGTGCCCCCCATTCCACCACCAAACCCGGCCGCTCCATCACCAAAGAAGTTGCTGAAGTGTTGCAGCTTCTTCTTACGCTTGGCTCCGATACGCTCCTCATCTGTTGCAGTATAGAGTGTGTGCAGTTGTCAGTCAACTCTACACTACACACTAAACTATACACACAGACATACAGTATGAGCATGCACTGTACATGTACACAATAACTGGACTAATATGTAGTTAAAACACTCGTGAAACGTCAAGAGAATGCACCCACACATGTTAGTTTATTGCCGTATAACCATGCAATACTCGATTGCTTGAAAGGGCCATCAAGGTTTGATCAAGCATACTTAAAAGGTACACATACGCAAACGTACAGTCGCAGAAAGCTATAATTAAAGGCTGCACAATTATACACACTGAGTTATTTGTGAACCAAAAATGCCCAAAACTCACCAAACTCTTGAGGTAGGTAAGTGAAAGGTTTTGGTTCACTCATCTCGTTATCAGAGGGGCGTCTCAGAGCAACGAGCACATTAACTGGCCTCTCAACGGCCAGATTGTAATATGGCGGGGTTTGAAACACGACAGCATACTGGTGATGGACGTCGTTGGGTCCGAATCGTCCCTTAGCCGTCCACGGTTGGACTGGGTTGGACGATCCATCACCTCTTTCTTCATAAAACACGACCTCAATATCGTCTAGAAAGGGGAGGGGGAGTGACAAACAAAAAATCAATCTATACGAACATGTATTAGATCAGGCAAGTGGTTGTTACTCTAAACCTAGGCCAAATGGGTAGTTAGTACCAACCACCACAGACCAGTGAGTGTGGCTACCTCCCTGACAGAAACTTCCCACTTACTCTTCTGAACTTTGTCACAGAGGAGGAAGACATCGTCACCTCCCTTCACTGAGCCGTGGGTGCGATCCAGTCGACAGATCTTCAGAGTACCGGCCGAGGGGGCCTCTGTATGAGCACACAAACAGTTACAAGTTAGTATGAATAACACATTATACAGTATAGTACATACATGACGTACATGTACATGCATACATTATGTCCAGTAATTGTTGTACACACTGCACATGTAAGATGGAATTGGCCATCTGATATCTACAAGTAGCTCACTACTGAATGCAACATTCATTATACATGTACGTAATAGTCAGTCCAAAATAAACAACATGTCATACACTTCGTTACATGTACACTTTAAAACAGCACAAAGTAGGCTTTGTACATAAATCTATATACAATGTCACTAGCCTATGCTATACTAACAGTTATACTTGAGGTCACAGACTTACTGCTGTCGTAGACCTTCTGACTGAAGACTGGGTCCACTGGAATAGTGAACTTGCCCTGGCCATCTATGAGGAAGGCCTGGAAACACAACCTCACCACCGACAGGTTCATGGTCTTAGCATACTGACTAGCTTGGGATTTAATCTGATCTAGCTCATCTATGTGTGGGGTAACGGTGTATGGTGTGTGTGCAAAAATGTACACTGTATAAATTTTATTAATAAAATATGGTAAAGATCTTCACAACAGTAGTCTGTGAGCAAACTAGTAAAAATAACTTTCATACCCAGTGATCTTTACCTACTCACCATGTCCCAGTGGTATATCCCCCCCAGAGAAGTCTCCCCGGCTCACACGCAGACCATCGATGAGTCTCCGAGTGAGGACCTCCGGCACCTTTTTCTTGGTCACGTGGAGAATGCCCATATTAGGGAACCTGGGACGTGGATAGACATACATGTAATTATGAGAAGATCCAGTCATTGACAAAATCCAGTCATTATACATTTCCATGGAAAATACAGGTACCTATTTGCTACGACAGTCTATGCCAAGTTCCACATTAAAACAATGCTAGACCAGCTGTGCACAGTAGGCTAAATAAGACGAATCCCCACGTTATTTCCCTGCTCCATATACATGTTGTACATGTACAGTTATGCCAGGAGAGCAGTGCCAGCTCCCAAATTAAGTGTTGCTGAGGTCAGCTTACAATAAAATACCTAAGTTCACTTCAAAGAGAGATTTAAGCAAGCGTAAGCAATTTAACTAAAGATATTGCACAATGTGTATGTGGTGTCAGCACGAAGCACATTCCTATGTAAACATCAAAGACACTGAATGCTGAGTTGTTTGCATGATTTATAGCTCCATAGACAGAAACTCATAACTAATAAGCAACATTGTCTACATTGTAAGTTATTCCTTTGAAAAGTGATCATTTCATGGGAATAGTCTAGTCAAATAGTTTGCAATAGATCAACAAACGCTGATGTTTTTCGTTGCCTAGGATAAAAGGAAATACATCACTATTCCAAGAGCTGCTCGCTAGAATAGCTACAATCACCTAGCAACCACTACAAATAGCGTGTTATAATGTACCTAGGAGCTATTACATGCAGTGAAATCTATAGTGGTCACCCTCAAGTTGTGTGAACCATTATGGATCCAGTACAGATAGTATAATGCTCACGACACTACTTGCATGCCTACAAAGGACAAACAGTAGTTCTCTTCCCAATGTATAGAGCATTCAAACGTACAAATGTAGTAAAGAAGCGTGCACATTTCATATACATGCACAACATGACTACGTGTACATGTACAATCAAGAGCACATAAATAAATGTGTTCCTACTAATGTGTACATGTACGTTTTAAACATGGCAATACTGCATATGAGAGAGTCTCTATTGTGTGACCATTCTAATTACAAGTTATTGCGTCCGAAAGTCTTCATAGCATATGTTGCAATAGACCACCTCTTTATTATGACCACGGTTGGTCAGCCCAAGGTTTCAGTACATGTACAGGACAAAGTGCTTCCCAGGTTAGTGTATTGAGCACATGTAGAGAGGTGCACACGTATGCTGCACACACAAGATGTTGAGGAACTTACTGTGCATACATCTCTGTCTCTGGGCCCATCTCGAGGGTGCAGCGTCCATCTTGAGTGTTCTTACCCACAATGGAGTGAGCGTGGGGGATGGGTGGCTCGTTCTCTGAGACCAGGGACACCATCACACGGGCACGACCTCGGTAACCAATCAACTGTGTATGTGTGTGGAGGGGGGAGAGAATTGATTCGAACTGTGCACATCTAAGACACTGTACATGAATGCAACTTAGAGGGAAATGGCTACAGTGCTAGTACTATAAGTATGTGTGTGGAACTCGAACTGTCAGACGCAATTAGCGATCAGTCTCACACAATTTTATAGAATAGTGGTGTCAACTGTAAGCAAGACTACAGTAGTAATGACAATTAAGTATGCTATAAAGTGATGTATTTACTTAAACTGTAATGTACACTGTACAATACAGTAATTACACAGCACAGCCGCATACTGTACAGTACGTAACCTGTTGTTATGACTACAGTGTCCTAGCTATGAGACAGTGAGGCCAGAGCCTAGTAAATAATGGAACTGAACAATTTCTTCAGTCAATAAAAAGGGATTATCCACTGTCCACCACATCCTAACACACAAACACACTGACGGCTTCCGTTTGATACCAACTTCCGTTTGATACCAACTTGAAAATAAAAACAGTTGATTGTCAGTTTATCCACACCTTCACAATTGCACTGATTTTATAACCGTAAATGAAAACAGTGAAACTCAAATGTGATATATAAATGCAAGCTAAAATATAAATACAAGCATACACTCAGACAGTGTTAAAGTGACCCTGCATTATGGCACCTAACTAAAGTCCACAATGACTCCATGACATGCTTCAGGCAGGAAGTCTAGAAAGCTGCTGCTGTGTTGTATACAAGCACACACACACACAGCAGCATGTACAGTATGTTAAGTGGGGAAACCCCTATCATTACTAACTAATCACCAGCCCACACAAACAGCATTTGCAGACAGTGGGGGCTCTAGTGCATCTCATGAAAACTAACAACAGATTAAAAGGTTGATACAGCCACCAAGAAAATAGAAACTACATGTTACATGTATGCGCACTCCAGTTGCTAGGTTATTGCACAGTTGTATAGAGCTACTACTAACTCGCACCTCTAAGAGTTACTTCAGGACAGATTTGTTGGACAAATGCAAGCTAGATACATGTACGAGAGAGTACCATAAAAGCAGCTATATACATACACAGCTCTTTGTATAGCTGTCAAAAAGTATTTATATTCCTTCGCCTAAAGACTTGAAAAACCCTTGGGAAAAATTCTACTGAGCTCAGTACAAAGCAACACAAGTTGTCAGCAAAAGAGGGACTACATGAGAAGGAATAGAGAGTGCACTACATAGAAGAAAGCTTACCCATACATAGATGGTATAATATGTATGTGTACATGTAACAATTACATGTAACTATATGAACATTGCTAGTACTAACGCTGGGCCAAGACACAAGACACACACACACTCAGCAATACTCACCCTAACGGTGGGGTATGTCTTTTGTTTTCTGTTTTTCTCTGAGTTCTCTCCCGGTAGTCCGCCATGACTCTGTCCCTCACAGTCGTACCGGAACCTGAAC
The DNA here is from genome assembly GCF_963675165.1 of Halichondria panicea. Taxonomy (NCBI): domain Eukaryota; kingdom Metazoa; phylum Porifera; class Demospongiae; order Suberitida; family Halichondriidae; genus Halichondria; species Halichondria panicea. The sequence continues at coordinate 6,221,349 of NC_087382.1, read as the reverse complement.
CCTCGCTATATGGGAAAGAATATAGCAGGAGACAGTAAAACAACTTCTGACCTAACATGAGTCTAAAGCATCTCTGTAACATGGGAACGATACAGTGTAAGATGAGCTGCACGTGTACTATCCTACATGTACACTGCAACAAAATGTACATTAGTCAGTAAGAGTCAATGATGACTGTTGTAAATGCCATTATGGGATAGGCCAGGCAGTGAAAAACTTACAATAAAGATACAAGACTACAGCCAGTTGTGATGGGTGGACACAATGTTTATCATACTGATTACATCATCGTATCTCAAGAATCATTCACCACGTTCCCACTATTTTTGAAGTATATGTATATACAAATGCAAAACAACAATCAGAATCAACTTGATAAGTCACTAAATATTTGCCACCTATTGACAACAATGAAACAAGCTATACTGATAAGCGCACGAAACTTATAGGGCAGTAGTGCAGCAGGTAATTTTCATTGGTGCAAATATTCGTATAAACTACTCATTTAATATTTTAAATATTTGTACAGCTCAGGATAGCGACGTTGAACCTTTCGCGGTAGAATAATTTTGTGTCTACAATTTCCACCATACGAAAATAACCCGCTACACGGTATGCTCTGTTGACCAACTCACCGCTTTAGGTTGCTCAACAATTTCCAGTCGAGGCTTCTGCATAGGGAATCCCCCTCCTGTAGGGATTACATAATAAAATGTACACTGTCACGTATAATTATGTACACATGTACCAAACAATCACAGGCAAATTACAGGTGCTTTCATCAGCTACATGTAGTGGATTTTAACGTTCTTAATTCCAAATTCTAATGCAAGATCTTCAAAAATAACATTATTTTGATAACAAAAAAATGGAGCTAAAAATCCCTAAACCAACAAAATAGGTTACAAGGATATTCATCCGCTGAGTATTGTGACTTAATTAGGTGTAACTTCTGCCACGCTGTGGTATTCATATTGTGGGTAAAACAAGCTAGTTTTGATTAGGGAGATAGCTGGACAAACCACAGTGATGTCATTGGTAATAAATAACATTGAGATTAGTGTACAGAATGATGTAATCATTATTAAGGGAAATTTAAGCTTAGCCACACTCTCTCTACAACATCCTATTCAGCCCATGTGGTTGACACATTTCATATACACTTAAATTTCACGGAATATAACAAATACACAAGCCTTGGGTATTAACAAAATAGCTGTACACACTTGACAAGATTTTGAAAAAGTGGGATTTAAACATTACGATTTCAGTATGAACACTTGTCACAACTGACACATCGGTGTTAATATAAGTCTAAACAAGATGTGCGTGTGACTGTGTGTGTGTATATGCTAGTATTGACCAAGACATGTATTAAAGCTTGCATTTTATTAAAGACTAGACTAAAGGCTCAATCTATTTTTATTAACGCTCTTTATTGCTAGTCTACAGTTAAGTTGTAGCCTGCACACACACACACCTACAACCCTCACCATTCTGTAGTGCATCCATTCCTGGCAATGCCATGCCACAGTCAAACTTGTCAAACTTTTATAGGGTGCGCTAGCTGCTCTGGTCTCAATGTACTATACTTATACTACAGTGCTTAATATCTTGTTTCCTTCCTGATTGGTAGGTGCTTTTCCTTTTATACTCGCGTTTGGTCCCTCTATCCAGTTAATTGTCAAGCTTGCAACACTTCGCTCCAGTATTTTAAACCGCTTTACGACTATAAAACAGTTGGGAAAAACCCAAAAGAGACTGTCAAAGAAAATCCCCTTCTTTCATTAGTGAATTCCATATCCACCTACTCAACCAATCGGATTACTGTGAGGTCAAAGTTCAAATAACATCATAGTGACATCATGATCATTCTAAATAAGCGTAAGAAGAACTTGTAGATAGGTGGGAGGGGCTGCTTTGCACACTCGAGCTAGCTCAGTGAGCCCAGCTAGTAGTTTACAGCTTGTCTGATAATTACAAACCTAGTAACAGTACTTAGTCCTAGCAACAGCAACTAACACTTAGAGCTAGCTTCAGTCTTCAGCGTTGATCTCACAGTAACATGGCAAACTCCTTTATCCCTAAGGGCCAAGAAGGGCTTCTCCTCAGAGATCCACTAACCTTTGGATTTTCAGCCCCATCTGGAGCCAAGGACTACAAGCCAATTTACTCCAAGGTAGCAATAAAAATTCACACTAGTTAGATCACAATCAGCTAGCTGTAGGTGTGACTATATTAATATTAACAGGTAAAGAGCTAGCTATTAATTCTACTGCAGCAATATGATCATAGCCACAAGCTGAACAAGTATGACCGAGAAGCCCTGCAAAGTGGAGGCCTTCCTAAAAAGATAGGATTCTACACTAGGAATAACCCTCATCCAGGTATAATATGCATAGCTAGATAAACTAGGTCAAGTCCTGGCAGTTGGGCTTGTTCAATTTTGGTACTCGTCTCAATAAGTACATCTAAGGTACCTGTACAATAATGTTTGTAGTACGTGCTCGCCACATCAAAGGCCTGCTGGATGCTCCTATCTGCTGCATTGAGGACAACACCGAGCCAAGGTACCTGATGTCAGCTCCCTCCGGTCAGGACTTCCGGCAGCAGTATTATCCCCCAGCAAGCACCAGATTCAGTGCACGGGGACACCTACTACCTGCAGTAGGAGTAGGTGAGAAATCTAGGTATACGCTAGACAAATCGCATGTACATTATTACACTAATAATGACTCTATTTTTTCGTGGGGTAAAAAGTTTGCTCAACTCAAAAACAGTGATTTTCGTGAGTAAAACTGGTAAACCATGCGTGCTTCGTGGGGGAAATTTTCATGAAGGTCAGCTTTCCCCGAAAATGTTATCCCAACGAAAATACCCGCTATACGCTTCTCATGCAACCATAGCAACCAAATCTATAATTTTATTATGGCTATTAGCACTAAGCCTTTGTAATTAGTACTTTATGTTTTTTTAGCTTCAAGTTAACTTTTAGTGGCTGCAGTTGGAACCCCTATAAAATATGAAAGCACCGCGTGTGCATGGAGGTGTCAAAGCTAAAGCTACTAGCTATAGCAATAGCTTTTTTACACACATTATAACATTTAAAAATTACTGCATGGGTATATACCGGCAGAATCCAGAATCACAAAGAGTGGGGGTAATGATCGACCATGATTGTTGTTAAAAACGATCGATGCCAAAAGTCCCCAGTCTAAAATGAATGGTTACATCAACAGAGCCTTGCAGCTCTCTTCTCACTCTTGCAACTACCAATAGCTAGCGTTCTAGTGCAGAGCTAACTACTAAGTAGAGTATAGCCACACTCCGTGGATAAGTTATTCTATATACGCACTTTTCTGAAATGGCTGAAATGGCATTCCAAGTACCTCGAGAACGAAGCATTATTTTGCAAATCCACGAATAAAATCCAAGAAAACATGACTAAAAGCCTGTATAGAAACTCTTATGTGCACTTCATTGATCCTTGAGCAGCTGTAGCAGTCTACACACAGACACAGACACATAAACACACTACTGTATACCTCGCTTGCACATGCGCACCGAGGCATAATAAATAATGGGCACATTAAAGTTTTGGCCAGTATACTGGGACCTGCATGGGTGTATTGTCTGGCCTTTATATAGCTTCATGTTGGTCGTTAGCCATTATCTCTTCCATACATTTTCCACTCTATCCCACTGCGTGCAGTTCCGGTGACTTTTGCGTGGAGAGATGAGCTAGAGAAAAAGGCCAACAGCGCCATCCACCGAGCACTGGGACAGCCCCCAACATCCCGAGGAGGAGGGGCTGTAGGCCGAAGAAATCTAGTCAGCCAGTTTGACCACATGGACGATAGCAAGGTTAATGATACATGCATATAGAGTGACGTAATTTTCAACTCTCTTAATTGCTAGGCACGTATATAGCTTTCAGTTAATGATTGCTCTAACATGAAAATCTGTTAATTTGTAATATTGTTTTTCCACAGCTGCTCGATCTTATGTGCCAGATACTGCAGACTGACTCCATCCCAGCTTGCCAAGCATGGCTTAAAGCTGCATCTGATAGTGGTATATATAACGTTTTGATGCATGTATATAGTGGTAGAACAAGTGACACGATGCGATAGAACCATTTGATATTATACAGTAATTAATGCATTCGACAACTTGCATGACACACATACACACACTCACATATAGAAAAGACCATTGTACTGAACATGATAAGAATGGCTGCGACTGGTGAATTTACTTCCGATACTACCAAGAATAGACCATGTACGAGTGACTCTGATGTACGCTACATCTGGGCTCCCGATAAAAGTCAAGCCAGAGGAGGACATGGGTTGTTGAATAATGATCATGACTCCTATCTGGAGGATGAGGATTTCAAGTTTTCATTTGAAAAGGATAATGATGAAGACAACAGACCTGGTATGGCAGTAGTCCCCTTAAATTTGGCGATTTTTTTGCCAAATAGCCAAACTAAAACGCTTGCCAAATTTTCCCGTGTATACAGTATACAGAATTTGAGAACTATGCTCCTATACATTAGCTAGATTTTTGTACATATTATATAATGCACCAGTTTGGGCCAGTTCATTTACACAAACACCTGTTCAATTTACAGGTCTTTATGATGTTGATAACAGTGCCCCATTCAAGTTGCCTGAGAACGATACAATCGTCAAGACAGCCAGACAACTCTCCAATCTTGCTTCCAGACAAGGATCGCGCTGTGGAACGGCCAATGTCATGTTCAGAGGTCTCTCAGCAAAAGAACCTCCTTCTCCCTCAAGAAACGCCCAACTAGCCATGGCTGAAAACCTAAGCAAGTCAACATCTGAGCAGCTCCAGAGTTACCTCAAAAAACACAACCGTGAAAAACACTCACGTTCAGCATCTCTCTCCGGCCCTGTGGCAATAAGGCCGACCTCAAAGAGACCTAGATCGCGTAGTGCTACAGTTGGATCAAACACTGCTAACTATCCCCCTGCTCCTGTGAAGCTAACGGTGACCAAAGAGAGGCTCAGAGATGGTATTGGATCACGAAAAATAACAGCTAAGCTACAATACACTTCACATTGTGGCTCACAATAATCTGGATGAACGTAATTACATACAGTCAGTACGAAACGTTTATTTACGCTTTCAAACATACAAATTAAGCAATTACATTTTGCACATATAATTATTGAATGGCAATAATTGTATATTTATCTAGATAATGTTTGTGCAATCTTTATGACTGCATGTGTATATACATTTCAATTGTTCAACAATTTTGCAGGGTGCATGGGTGTATATATAGCTATAATGGTAACCATAAAAACATGTCCACTAATGGAACCATTCAACATCGCCTTGCTACCTCCCTAACTCTAAACCATTAGTTGCCATTAGTGATCAATAGCACATTTTTATGGGTTAGTTGATTGCTCTTCAATCACAATTTGCACATGAATACGGCTATATATCACCCGGATCCCAGTACACCGCAAGGACTGCAACACCCATGCAGCAAGGATTCCTATATACTGCATTAACAACTTTTGAACGGTACATGGGTGTATTATAATGGTAGATCACTAATGGAACTGTTCCACATACATTTCCCTCCCTAAATCATTAATTTATGTAGCAAGGAGATGTAGGATGGTTGCCATGCATTAGTGATCAATGTCACATTGTTATGGGTGTGTTACCTATTACACCCACCAGTTGAATCAATAGAGTCATGCCCCACACTATGATGAGAAAGACTATATACCGTATAGCGGGTAATTTTTGTGGGGTAAATATTCGTTATTTTCATGGGCAAGCTGACCTCCACGAAATTTAACGTAGGCGTGGCTTACCGAAACGTATGAATGCAGTGCAGGCAATGAGACTAAACGAAATTTTTACTCACGAAAACCACTGTTTTCGAGTTGAACAAATTTTTTACCCCACAAAAATTACCCGCTCTACGGTAATAATTATACACAGCAACCATATAAGACTTAGCCGAGCTAAGCTGATCGTAATGTTACAATGGTTTCCGCAGTGCTAAAAACATACTGTGCATGCCACCGTACTACATATAGGGTTATATGAAAATTAAGTGTGGATGTTCACACAGCTCTCCATTCCATGGCATTGATCGAAAAGTCACCTGCTAAAATTAGTAAAGTGCATGTAGCTATGCAGTGGGGCCATGCATGAGAAACCAGAATAAGCCTTAGCCTTAAAATTGATATCAGAATAACACACATGCATGCATGCATGCTGTTATTGCAGGCTTCTGTTATGTGTTCTTTAAGTTAACTTTGATTTTGAACCTCACAATAATAAATTGGCACCTTCTGACTACCTAAAATTTGTTTTGTACATACATTGGCAAAAGGAGTGTTATCAATTAGCTCATGAATATAATAAATTGATATGTATAGCTTTGTAATCAGAAACTTATTGAGAAAAGGGTGTTGTTGTCCTAGCAACATTCTTTTGAATGACTTTTGAACAATCATACTAGTCCATCACCATAATAATTATATCTACCACCTATATAGGTTGAATATCGGCTTTATAAAAGTGGAGTTTAAGCTGGTATAGCTATCATAAACCAAAAAGAAGAAATTCACCGATCGTGACAAGAGAAGAGGAAAGCGAGAATGAAAGCCATCATTGTTGCTCTAACCCTCCTGGCCGTCATGGTTCTCCTAATTGAGGGCAAACCCTTGTCTATCAGGGAGAAGGGCCGAGGTGTGCAGAGACGTTTGGAGAAGCTCAAAGAGAAACTTATCAGCGAAGAGTGTGAGCAAGTGTGCCCACCAATGCCTGGTAACAGCACGTCAAATCTGGAGTGTGCTCGCTGCATTGCCACAGGATCTCCTCAACTCTCTGACTTCCTATCAGCTGTTGCACTAGCTCGCTCTGGCAAGAATTGCTCAAGCAGGGTGAAGGTTTTCCTAAGAGAAAAAAGACATCGTCGTAAGAAGTCCAAAAAAAACAAGAAATCAAAGAGTGGAAAATCTAAGAGTGACTCTAGTACAGGATCAGGAGATGAAAGTAGTGATAGTAGCCAATCGGACAGTAGCGATAGCAGCCAATCGGACAGTAGCGATAGTAGCCAATCGGACAGTAGCGATAGCAGCCAATCGGACAGTAGCGATAGTAGCCAATCGGACAGTAGCGATAGTAGCCAATCGGACAGTAGCGATAGTAGCCAATCGGACAGTAGCGATAGCAGCCAATCAGACAGTAGCGATAGTAGCCAATCAGACAGTGATGAAGGATCCGGAGATATTTCCCCACTCGTAGAGAAAAGACAAACAGAGGAAGAGGATGATAATCTCGTCAAAATATTTGCTTCTCTGATAGGAGATTGTCGTGACAAGTGTGGCAACCTCAGTCGAGGGTGTGGAAAGCCTGTGCTGCCTTGTTTGAAGTGCATCATCAAAGAGTCTGACATGGATGAAACTCTGTAGTGAATATCATTGTCATTTTCAGCCATATACCATGGTCCAATTAAAATTGTGCTTGCATTTAATTTCTAACATAATTATATTCTATGAACTAAAGGTTTCATTTACAATGTATAGTAAGGAGTTGCAAATTCTCGAAGAAAAAAAAATTAAATTTCAGTGTAATTAACATTTTGTGTGTGAAGTAGAAGGGAAACATCATGATGGCTTGCAAACTGAATGAAAACATTAAATGTTCCAAGTAGCCAAATAAAAAAACGCTTGCTAAATTTTCCTTAGATCTATCTATATACTCATCAAAGAGTCCGACATGCATGAAACTTTATAGTGGATAACATTGCATTTGACAATTTCAGCCAAAATTAATACTATGGTCCCAATTAATGCCAAAATTGCGCTTGCATTATTTCTGACGTATAAATTTAAAAGTTCTATTTTAATTAGGATTGCAAATTCTCAAAAAAACTAATTTCAGCATATCATTTTGAGTGTATAATTTAATATAAAGTGGAAGGAAAACATCACGATGGCTTGCAACTGAATGAAACTGCAGTAAATTTATAGCCAAATTAAAATGCTTGCCAACTTTTCCTGTTATACAGTATACAGATTCTGAAACAATACTCTTAGCTAGCTAGATTTTTGTGAGTATACATATTATACTAGGTATATGCACACGCATGAACATGCAGCCTCACGTAGAGTTGTACTTAATTTTAGGAGAAAAAAGAATCCAAGAGTAGACTTAATTGCTAGAGAGTGTAGAGAATGAGATTTGTGGATGTATATATAGATCAATGAAAATAGCAATTACTTTGATTTATTGGTTAGAATCAGTCTCTCTAGAACTCTGCTTTCAGTAGTAGTGTCGTTGTTGGCTACATGCAGGATCATGCCAATAGTAAATTTGAGATTTGTGGATGTGTATAGATCAATGAAAATAGCAATTACTTTGATTTATTGGTTAGAATCAGTCTCTCTATAACTCTGCTTTCTCTTTCTAACAGTAGAGTCTAGTAGTGTCGTTGTTGGCTACAGGATCATGCCAATTGGAACCGAGGTAATAAAGATTAACCGACCACTCAATTCCCATTATCACTGAGCGTGACATACATACGTGTTATACTTGTTGCCTTTTGACCTCTGAGATCAAACGAATAGCAGGTGCCTGCAGTATGCACTGGGGCAAGTGTCCTTTTGAGACCTGAGCCCACCCTTCACCAATACCTATTATAGACGGGTAGTAATTTTAGCGTTTTCAGAGCTTGCTTAGTATACTCTCAAAAGTACATTATACAAAAGTACATTACATTATAAAGAAAAACTTTTTTTTTTAGATTCGTAATTAAAATGCGTTGTATTATTAACGCGTACTTAATTTAGCGTTAATTGCAAATTCGCTAAAATTTGCTAAAATTAGTACCCTTTATAATAGTAACAAATCATGACACACTCAGTGAGACATTTGTGGTTCCTGTGGGAAATTTACTATTATGCATGGTTTGGGTGCAGTTACTATACAGTATCCAGCCACCAAAAATAGAACAAAACAACCAAATCATTTTTTTTTCGTATCTATATACAGCAAGTGGTTTCTATGCTGGTTTTTCTATATGCAGCAAAAGGTTTTTATGGCAATTCGTGACACAAGCAGTTCAGCTATTGGCCCTTTGTAGTAGATAATGATCTCGCTAAAGGCCCTGACCACCACTATACTGCAGGCCAATAAACAGCTTGTGGCACCAGTTGTCCAGGAGTGCATGCATTTCATGCACTCTTGATGGTGGCACTCATAGCCATGTAATAACTAATACACACACACACAGTAACACATACATAATTATACGCATACATACAAATGTTTTCTGAGATACGATGGCAGTACATTACCGTATAGCTAGCTGGTAATTGTCATGGGGCAAATATTCGTGGTTTTTGTGCTTGAACACAAATATTTTACCTACGAATGAAGCGATTTGCCTACCTTTACCTGCAGTGTAAGCAGCAACCATGAAAATATTATCCACGAAGTGACTAAATATTCGCTCAACCACAAATGTTTTGCTCCCCGAAAATTACCCGCTATACGGTAGTTGCCTCCCGCTAAGGCGCTCGGCAATATAACGTACCAGTTTGTGTTAATTTATTTGTACAAACATAATTATACTAAAATTAGTGAAATGCATGTAGCCATGCATATGCAGTGCATGGCCATACGGGAAACCAGAATAGGCCTCAGCCTAAAGAGTGCATGCACATAATATTCCCGTATCGATTGATGTGTATACTGATTGATGGTACATATATAGATTCACATTCATCATAACCACTTAAAAGGGATATCAGCTGAACTAATAACACATGCATGTATATATTGCAGGCTTCTGTTGTGTGTTCTTTAAAGGCCAGAACTAATAAGATGACTGCAGTAGTCAAAGAACACTGAACCTCACAAAAATAAATTGGCACCTTCTGACTTCCTAAAATTTGCAGTTGGCAAGAGGTTGTGTAATCAATTAGCTCATCTGAATATAAGTATAGCTTTGTAATCAAAATCTTATTGACATTAAAGGTGTCCTAGCAACATTCGTTTGAATGACTTTTGAATAGTCCATCACCATATATATACATCCACCTATATACGATGAAATATCAGCTTTATAAAAGTGACGGTAGCTATATCATAAAACAAAAAGAAGAAATTCACCGATCGTGACAAGAGAAGTGGAAAACGAGAATGAAAGCCATCATTGCTGCTCTAACTCTCCTGGCCGTCATGGTTCTCCTAATTGAGGGCAAACCCTTGTCTATCAAGGAGAAGGGCCAAGGTGTGCAGAGACGTTTGGAGAAGCTCAAGGAGAAACTTGTCAGCGAACAGTGTGAGCAAGTCTGCCCACCAATGCCTGGTAACAGCACGTCAAATCTGGAGTGTGCTCGCTGCATTGCCACAGGGTCTTCTCAACTCTCTGACTTCCTATCAGCTGTCGCACTAGCTCGCTCTGACAAGAATTGCTCAAGCAGGGTGAAGGTTTTCCTAAGAGAAAAAAGACACCGTCGTAAGAAGTCCAGAAAAAACAAGAAATCAAAGGGTGGAAAATCTAAGAGTAGAAAATCTAAGAGTGACTCTAATACAGGATCAAGAGATGAAAGTAGCGATAGTAGCCAATCAGACAGTAGCGATAGTAGCCAATCGGACAGTAGCGATAGTAGCCAATCGGACAGTAGCGATAGTAGCCAATCAGACAGTGAAGGATCCGGAGATATTTCTCCAATTGCGGAAGAAATCGAAAGCAGTAAATCAAGAAAGAGAAGCAAATCCAGCAAGAGTGACAGTTCTAAAAGCAAGCGATCTGCGAGCGAAGAGAGTGAAGATGGCAATGATGACGAAACTCTAACAATGATGAAATCAAAAGGTGGAAAGTCTAAAAGTGAATCCGATACTGATGAAGATGAAAGTGGCAATGGTAGAAAATCAGACAGCGAAGAATCCAGAGTTCTTTCTCCGCTTGTGGAAAAAAGCGATAAATCTAGCATGAGGGACAAATCAAAGAGCAAACAATCTGTGACCAATTTTAGTGAGAGCGAACAGAGTAAAGATGACAACAATGAGTCTGCTGATGAGTCATCCAATTCCAGTGAGAGTGAAGAATCTGTAAGTGATGAATCTGAGAGCACTGCCGAATCTGATAGCGAGTCCGAAGCAAGTGAGAGTGATTCAACTTCTGATGCCTCAACTGCTGTAGAGAAAAGGCAAGCAGAGGAAGAGGATGATGATAATCTCGTCAATACATTTGCTGCTCTGATTGGAGATTGTCATGTCAAGTGTGGCAACCTCAATCGAGGGTGTGGAAAGCCTGTGCTTCCTTGTCTGAAGTGCATCATCAAAGAGTCTGACATGAATGAAACTATGTAGTGAATATCATTGTGCTTTTGCCAATTTCAGCCAAATACTATACCATAATTATATATAGTCTAATTATAATGCAAAATTGTGTTAATTTCTGACATATAAATTTATAGATCTAATGAACTAAAGGTTCCATTTACAATTTAAGTAAGGAGTTGCAAATTATTGAAGATCAAATTTCAGCAGCAATTTCAAAGTCAACACATCTGAGCAGCTCCAGAGTTACCTCAAGAAACACAACCGTGAAAAACACTCACGTTCTATCTCTTTTCGGCCCCGTGGCAATAAGGCCGACCTTGAAGATATACCTGTAATTATATAGCACACGTAGTGCTACAGCTGGATCAAACACAGCTAACTATTGGTATTCCCCTGTTCATGTGAAACTAACGGTTACTAAAGAGAGACTCAGGATGGTACATGGATCAAGAGCTGGGTGTGGTCCTGGGTGGAGTTACACCTGAGACTGACAAGGAGGAGGGTGGAGGTGTAGTGCATGGTCATGAAATATAACAGCTAAGTTACAATACACTTCACATTGCATGTGGCTCGCAATAATCTGGATGAAGGTAAATACATATAGATCTACATTCAGTATACAAAACGCAAATACAAATTAAGCAATCACATTTTTGCACATACGGTCATACCGTATTACTAGAATGTTTTGCTAGCACAAACATTTGCGAATGTTGCGATGGTTGATCAATTTGCAACAATAAAATCCGCAAAATTTTTTTTCACCTGCAAAATATTCTACGGTAATACGGTAATTAGTGTACGGCAATAATTATATGACTGTGTATATACATTTCAATTGTTTCAACAACTTTGCAGGGTGGTGTAACTAATGTATCTATAATTATAGCTAATGCATTGGGTAAATCTATAGTAACACACAGTGAGTTGATCACTAAATGGAACCATTCAACATCGCCTTGCTATACATTTCCCTAATAACCCATGATGAACATGCATATAGCTAAAAGGAGGATGGTGGGTTGCCATGTATACTATAATTATTAGTGATCAATATCACATGTTTTTATGGGTGTGTTAATTTTGTTTCAAAACATACAATCAAACATGCATGCTATAATTATTGCATACAAAACTCTGTTGGTGTTCTTTAAGGACAGAACTGAGATTAATTGGCATCACTGACTTCCGGCTTTGTGTTACGGTTGGCAAGAGAGTGTGTAATCAATTAGCTCATCTGAATATATGTATATAGCTATGCAATCAGATCCTTATTGACAAAAAGGGTGTTGCTCTATTAGTAAACAACTGATTAGTCCATCACCATATCTACCCAACTATGTTGAAATATCAGCTTTATAAAAGTGCATGGAGTTCAAGCTGGCAGCTATTATAAACTAGGCCCGGAAAAGAAGACAAATTGAAATTCACTGATCGCGATTGACCAGATAAGTGGAAAACGAGAATGAAAGCCACTATTGCTGCTCTAACCCTCCTGGCCGTCATGGTTCTCCTAATTGAGGGCAAACCCTTGTCTATCAAGGAGAAGGGCCGAGGTGTGCAGAGACGTTTGGAGAAGCTCAAGGAGAAACTTATCAGCGAACAGTGTGAGCAAGTGTGCCCACCAATGCCTGGTAACAGCACGTCAAATCTGGAGTGTGCTCGCTGCATTGCCACAGGATCTCCTCAACTCTCTGACTTCCTATCAGCTGTCGCACTAGCTCGCTCTGACAAGAATTGCTCAAGCAGGGTGAAGGTTTTCCTAAGAGAAAAAAGACACCGTCGTAAGAAGTCCAGAAAAAACAAGAAATCAAAGGGTGGAAAATCTAAGAGTATAAAATCTAAGAGTGACTTTAATACAGGATCAAGAGATGAAAGTAGCGATAGTAGCCAATCAGACAGTAGCGATAGTAGCCAATCGGACAGTAGCGATAGTAGCCAATCGGACAGTAGCGATAGTAGCCAATCGGACAGTAGCGATAGTAGCCAATCAGACAGTGAAGGATCCGGAGATATTTCTCCACTTGCGGAAGAAAGCAGTAAATCAAGAAAGAGAAGCAAATCCAGCAAGAGTGACAGTTCTAAAAGCAAGCGATCTGTGAGCGAAGAGAGTGAAGATGGCAATGATGACAAAACTCTAACAATGATGAAATCAAAAGGTGGAAAGTCTAAAAGTTACTCCGATACTGATGAAGATGAAAGTGGCAATGGTAGAAAATCAGACAGCGAAGAATCCAGAGTTCTTTCTCCGCTTGTGGAAAAAAGCGATAAATCTAGCATGAGGGACAAATCGAAGAGCAAACAATCTGTGACCAATTTTAGTGAGAGCGAACAGAGTAAAGATGACAACAATGAGTCTGCTGATGAGTCATCCAATTCCAGTGAGAGTGAAGAATCTGTAAGTGATGAATCTGAGAGCACTGCCGAATCTGATAGCGAGTCCGAAGTAAGTGAGAGTGACTCAACTTCTGATGCCTCAACTACTGTAGAGAAAAGGCTAGCAGAGGAAGAGGATGATGATAATCTCGTCAATACATTTGCTGCTCTGATTGGAGATTGTCATGGCAAGTGTGGCAACCTCAGTCGAGGGTGTGGAAAGCCTGTGCTGCCTTGTCTGAAGTGCATCATCAAAGAGTCTGACATGGATGAAACTATGTAGTGAATATCATTGTGCTTTTGCCAATTTCAGCCAAATACTCTAATTATAATGCAAAATTGTGTTAATTTCTGACATATAAATTTATAGAACTAAAGGTTCCATTTACAATTTAAGTAAGGAGTTGCAAATTATTGAAGATCAAATTTCAGCAATTTGAAAGTCACAACACATCTGAGCAGCTCCAGAGTTACCTCAAGAAACACAACCGTGAAAAACATGCACTCGCGTTCTATCTCTTTTCAGCCCCGTGGCAATAAGGCCGACTTTGAAGATATACTCAGAGATGGTACATGTAGTGGATCATGACTAAGTTACAATACACTTCACATTGCATGTGGCTCGCAATAATCTGGATGAAGGTAATACATAATAATACAAAACGTTTATGTTTCCAAATACAAATTAAGCAATCACAGTTTTGCACATACCGTATTACTAGAATGTTTTGCTAGCACAAACATTTGCGAATGTTGCGATAGTTGATCAATTTGCAACAATAAAATCCGCAAGCATTTTTTTTCACCTGCAAAATATTCTAGTAATACGGTAATTAGTGTACGGCAATAATTATATGACTGTGTATATACATTTAAATTGTTTCAACAACTTTGCAGGGTGGTGTAACTAACGTATCTATAATTATAGCTAATGCATTGGGTAAATCTAGTAACACACAGTGAGTTGATCACTAATTATAAATGGAACCATTCAACATCGCCTTGCTATACATTTCCCTAACCCTATATGCCATGATGAACATGTATATATAGCAAGGGCATAAAAGGAGGATGGTGGGATGGTTGCCATGTATACTATATATTAATAATCAATATCACATGTTTTTATGGGGTGTGTTAATTTTGTTTCAAAACATACAATTTTATACAATCAGTTCACACATGCAATATTGCATACAGAGCTCGATCTGTTGGTGTTCTTTAAGGCCAGAACTTAGATTAATTGGCACCACTGACTTCCGGCTTTGTGTTACAGTTGGCAAGAGAGTGTGTAATCAATTGAATATATGTATATAGCTATGAAATCAGATCCTTATTGACAAAAAGGGTGTTGTTCTAACAACATTCTTTTGATTGGTCCATCACCATATCCACCCACCTATGTTGAAATATCAGCTTTATAAAAGTGCATGGAGTTCAAGCTGGCAGCTATTGTAAACTAGGCCCGGAAAAAAAGACAAATTGAAATTCACTGATCGCGATTGACCAGATAAGTGGAAAACGAGAATGAAAGCCACTATTGCTGCTCTAACCCTCCTGGCCGTCATTCTCCTAATTGAGGGCAAACCCTTGTCTATCAAGGAGAAGGGCCGAGGTGTGCAGAGACGTTTGGAGAAGTTCAAGGAGAAACTTATCAGCAAACAGTGTGAGCAAGTGTGCCCACCAATGCCTGGTAACAGCACGTCAAATCTGGAGTGTGCTCGCTGCATTGCCACAGGATCTTCTCAACTCTCTGACTTCCTATCAGCTGTCGCACTAGCTCGCTCTAACAAGAATTGCTCAAGCAGGGTGAAGGTTTTCCTAAGAGAAAAAAGACACCGTCGTAAGAAGTCCAGAAAAAACAAGAAATCAAAGGGTGGAAAATCTAAGAGTAGAAAATCTAAGAGTGACTCTAATACAGGATAAAGAGATGAAAGTAGCGATAGTAGCCAATCAGACAGTAGTGATAGTAGCCAATCGGACAGTAGCGATAGTAGCCAATCAGACAGTGAAGGATCCGGAGATATTTCTCCACTTGCGGAAGAAATCGAAAGCAGTAAATCAAGAAAGAGAAGCAAATCCAGCAAGAGTGACAGTTCTAAAAGCAAGCGATCTGTGAGCGAAGAGAGTGAAGATGGCAATGATGACGAAACTCTAACAATGATGAAATCAAAAGGTGGAAAGTCTAAAAGTAACTCCGATACTGATGAAGATGAAAGTGGCAATGGTAGAAAATCAGACAGCGAAGAATCCAGATTTCTTTCGCCGCTTGTGGAAAAAAGCAATAAATCTAGCATGAGGGACAAATCAAAGAGCAAACAATCTGTGACCAATTTTGGTGAGAGCGAACAGAGTAAAGATGACAACAATGAGTCTGCTGATGAGTCATCTAATTCCAGTGAGAGTGAAGAATCTGTAAGTGAAGAATTTGATAGCGAGTCCGAAGCAAGTGAGAGTGACTCAACTTCTGATGCCTCAACTGCTGTAGAGAAAAGGCAAGCAGAGGAAGAGGATGATGATAATCTCGTCAAAATATTTGCTGCTCTGATTGGAGATTGTTATGACAAGTGTGGCAACCTCAGTCGAGGGTGTGGAAAGCCTGTGCTGCCTTGTCTGAAGTGCATCATCAAAGAGTCTGACATGGATGAAACTATGTAGTGAATTTCAGTTAAATACTATACCATAGTCCAATTAATGCCAAAATTGTGACATATAAATTTAAGGTTCCATTTACAAAGTAAGTAAGGAGTTGCAAATTATTGAAGAGATCAAATTTCAGCAATTTCAAAGTCAACACATCTGAGCAGCTCCAGAATTACCTCAAGAAACAACCGTGAAAAACACTCGCGTTCTATCTCTTTTCAGCCCCGTGGCAATAAGGCCGACCTTAAAGATATATACCTGTAATTATATAGCACACGTAGTGCTACAGCTGGATCAAACTATTGGTATTCCCCTGCTCCTGTGAAACTAACGGTTACTAAAGAGAGACTCAGAGATGGTACATGGATCAAAAGCTGGGTGTGGTCCTGGGTGGAGTTACACCTGAGACTGACAAGGAGGAGGGTGGAGGTGTAGTGGATCATATGAAATATAACAGTTAAGCTACAATACACTTCACATTGCATGTGGCTCGCAATAATCTTGATGAAGGTAAATACATAATTATACATTCAGTATACAAAACGTTCAGTATGCTTCCAAACATACAAATTAAGCAATCACATTTTTGCACATACCGTATTACTAGAATGTTTTGCGAGCACAAACATTTGCGAATGTTGATCAATTTGCAACAATAAAATCCGCAAAAAATTTTTTTTCACTCGAAAAATATTCTAGTAATACAGTAATTAGTGTACGGCAATAATTATATGGCTGTGTGTACAATTGTTTCAACAACTTTGCAGGGTGGTGTAACTAATAACACATCTATAATTATATAGCTGATGCATTGGGTAAATCTAGTAACACACAGTGAGTTGATTACTAAATGGAACCATTCAACATCGCCTTGCTATACATTTCCCTAACCCTATATATATATACACCATGATAAGCATGCATATAGCAAGGGCATACAAGGAGGATGTTGGGATGGTTGCCATGTATACTATATTAGTGATAAATATCACATGTTTTTATGGGTGTATTAATTTTGTTTCAAAACACAACTTTATACAATCACACATGCATGCATGCTATATTGCATACAGAACTCTGTTGGTGTTCTTTAAGGCCAGAACTTAGATTAATTGGCACCTCTGACTTTCGGCTTTGTGTTACGGTTGGCAAGAGAGTGCGTAATCAATTAGCTCATCTGTATATAGCTATGCAATCAGATCCTTATTGACAAAAAGGGTGTTGTTCTATTAGTACAGCAACATTCTTTTGATTAGTCCATCACCATATCCACCCACATATGTTGAAATATCAGCTTTATAAAAGTGCATGGAGTTCAAGCTGGCAGCTATTATAAACTAGGCCCGGAAAAAGAAGAAATTCACTGATCGCGATTGACCAGATAAGTGGAAAATGAGAATGAAAGCCACTATTGCTGCTCTAACCCTCCTGGCCGTCATGGTTCTCCTAATTGAGGGCAAACCCTTGTCTATCAAGGAGAAGGGCCGAGGTGTGCAGAGACGTTTGGAGAAGCTCAAGGAGAAACTTACCAGCAAACAGTGTGAGCAAGTGTGCCCACCAATGCCTGGTAACAGCACGTCAAATCTGGAGTGTGCTCGCTGCATTGTCACAGGATCTCTTCAACTCTCTGACTTCCTATCAGCTGTCGCACTAGCTCGCTCTGACAAGAATTGCTCAAGCAGGATGAAGGTGACAAATTTAAGTGAGAGCAAACGATCTGCGAGCGAACAGAGTGAAAATGACAGCACTGAGTCAGACTCTACTGATGAGTCATCCAGTTCCAGTTCCAGTGAAGAATCTGAGAGCACTGCCGAATCTGATAGCGAGTCCGAAGCAAGTGAGAGTGACTCAACTTCTGATGCCTCAACTGCCGAATCTGAGAGCGAGTCCGAAGCAAGTGAGAGTGACTCAACTTCTGATGCCTCAACTGCCGAATCTGATAGCGAGTCCGAAGCAAGTGAGAGTGACTCAACTTCTGATGCCTCAACTGCCGAATCTGATAGCGAGTCCGAAGCAAGTGAGAGTGACTCAACTTCTGATGCCTCAACTGCCGAATCTGAGAGCGAGTCCGAAGCAAGTGAGAGTGACTCAACTTCTGATGCCTCAACTGCTGAATCTGATAGCGAGTCCGAAGCAAGTGAGAGTGACTCAACTTCTGATGCCTCAACTGCTGTAGAGAAAAGGCAAGCAGAGGAAGAGGATGATGATAATCTCGTCAAAATATTTGCTGCTCTGATTGGAGATTGTCATGACAAGTGTGGCAACCTCAGTCGAGGGTGTGGAAAGCCTGTGCTGCCTTGTCTGAAGTGCATCATCAAAGAGTCTGACACGGATGAAACTCTGTAGTGGCACTTAATTTCTGCCTAACTAACTCAGTAGTTATAATGAACAGTTCTCTAATCATAATAGATAAATTTGCCACAATTTCAGCCATCCAATGCCAAAAATAGTGCTTGCATGCATTTTAATATATGGATTATGAACAATAAAATTATAATAATACACTACTATAAATATTTAATTTTGCTGGCAAAGGAGGCTATACGTACTATTTTAGAGCGGCCTCTGATCAAGCATATATATATTTGGCTAAGAACGAATTAAAAATTTGCATCAATAATTTTTTGGTCTAAACAAATTTGACATAATCCATCAAAATTTGCTTCATAAAACGAAACGTTTAGTTTCATTCATGATCTGTTATAAATCGAGGAAGGGTATAATCTCAATCTTGTCTACATTTTTATAGTTCAAAGATTTGAAAGACCGGCTGAAATTTCCCCTTGTCAACTGTAATGCATCTATAGGACAGCAGTGCCTGAGGGTGTATAATAGACAATCGTGATTATCGATGTCGTATCACACACACAAAATTGGTGCTTTTTTCGAGGTCTGCTATAAAGTTAAGAGGTATGGCGTACACTAAATGATGTGTGGTTTTAACGCAGATGCGTGACTTTTGTGGCAAATCAGGAAAAAACACACATAGTTACGCACTCTGCATCTTTTATTTACAGTGATAATTATAGCCGGTTCAATTTCTTGCAAGTATATATAAGTGCACGCATGCATGGATAAGATATTAAAACACGTATATATATATACAGCTTGCATAATAAAGGCAAAGATGGACATATTTTATAGGTTATAAATATTTATCCATGCAAGATGTATACGTGCGATGGTGCTTTACACTTCATACATGCACCATCTGTAAACATCTAATTGCAAGCCAACATTGCTTTGCAGGGCAGGGTCTTCATTACTTTGCAGGGCAGGGCCTTCATTACTTAAGGCAATTACGCTTCAATACAAGATTGATCCCACCCATGTAGCTACACACAAAACATAATAATGCTTTTGTTGCATTTTGAGTGGGCAGATCAAAGGGAACACTGTGCCAATATCTGCCATATGACACAGGTCACTATCTATAGATACTGGCACAGTATGGCTGAAGTTACTTAAAGCCCACCCTCCTCCCAGTTACCTGAAACGTCCCTTTTATAGTATAACACTGTTAACAGTATTCAGTGGTAGGCAGAAGACGTTTTTCATGTGTCTGGTGCATTCCACAGCCGCCACAAGTAGTTGCAAACTAGTTGTCCTATAAAAAGAGTGATGTGTACTAGGCCTTGCCCAATTATGCTGCCATAATTTTGAGACTAATAGGTGCATGGTACATGGTGCATGCATGGAGCATTGAGCTATCATGTATTACCGTATAGCGGGTATATTTCGAGGGTAGAAATTTTCGCGGATGGACCATTACAAAGGATTTCGCGGATTTTATTTTCGTGGTCTGAGTTCCAGCCTTTTGGCGCATGACATGCAGCTGTTACCACCACACCGTTAGCCTCGAATCCAGGCCTAGCCTATAACGGTGAGGCACCTCTTATTGTCGATAGGTGTGGTCAATAATACTGAACACGCCTACTATTCAATAAAGATATAAATTTTCGTGGGTATAAATTTTCGCGGTAGAGGCTCAATCTGCGAAAACCGCGAACATTTATACCCTCGAAATATACCCGCTATACGGTAGTTATTGCCCAGCCAGAGTGCAACATGCCATAATTATATTGGACTGGAGCAACATAATTCCGAGGGCATTATGTCAGTCCAGTGCAATATATGGCATGTTGCACAGGGCGCCTGTAATAACTAACTTGTTGCCCAATGACCCGGTCATATAAATCGTAATAAAAGACATGTGTTTTGAAGGAATTTAGTGTATTCATTAGTTTTGCTGAATTCCATAGTAAATGTTTAGGTTTTCTTCCCACTAGTAGTTATAAAAGTAGTAGCCTATAAAAGGGACCATATGAGTTATTGGGTGGTGGGATGGTGGGTATAAGTCTCAAATG
Source organism: Halichondria panicea (assembly GCF_963675165.1). Classification (NCBI taxonomy): domain Eukaryota; kingdom Metazoa; phylum Porifera; class Demospongiae; order Suberitida; family Halichondriidae; genus Halichondria; species Halichondria panicea. The sequence continues at coordinate 6,200,605 of NC_087382.1, read as the reverse complement.
GATATCTCTTACTGCATTTACACACAGCGCATGCAAGTGCATATAATCCAGTGCAATATATGGTTGCCATGGTAGTGATGCAACATGCCATAATATTATACTGAGCACTGCATGGATTGCTTTGATCTGCCCACTCACTGCTGCATGGGCAACAAGCCAGCCTAATAGCAAAAAATAATAGCCTATTAGGCAATTTTTAGTAGAAAGTACGATTTTATAAAAGCACTATATTATAATTATAGCCTCAATAGCATGCATTAATATACTGACTCGTTGATGCTTTTTATTGGGTAATAATTAAAGACTAGCTATAGTAATATTATAGGTAAGAATTAAAGACTAATAGGTACAATGCATGAGACTTGGAGACTAGAATAATAGGTAAAATTTTGAGCATAAAATTGGGCAAGGCCTAATGTGTACACGGAAAGGAATGCAACAAATCAGTTGTTACACAGCTCACTCGTGCGCATATTGGATATATTGGCTCAGAGTGCCTTTGCCCTCGAGGCCTGCGGCCCTCGGGCCTAAGTCACTACTGAGCCAATATATCCCATGTGGCACTCGTGCATGTGTCACAACTATTACATATGCATGCATGTATGAGGCAATTAACAAGTCAGAATAACAAAAGAGAAATTGAAGGCATGCACTAAGTTAAATACATGCATCAGTTTAATTGACTGAGGCAGAGCTATAACAAACCAGTGCATGCATGGGGACACTGTATATAGACATGCAGTGCCATGCACAGAGCAAGCAATCTCTCTTAATGGCTATGATTATATGTACTGCGAAAAAAGGTGAACTGAAATAATCATATCTATATAGACACCCAAATGACTCAATGGCCATCCAAGTCTCATTACAGCTTGCATGCACATGCAGACTGGTATAAAAAACTACGTAATACAGCCAGTAATTATAACAGGTATAATTATATGTTCGAGGGTATAAACTTTCGTGGAAGCACTGCTAGAAACACTGTTAGTGATTAATTTTCGTGGACATCAGCGTTTGGTTGCATGTGTGCATGCGATATTAAGTGTACATGGTATATATACAACAGTGAAAAAGGCGAAAGTTTATATGCATGCAGATATGCATGGTGTGCTGATAATTATACTCTATAATAACATGCTTTCTAATTGAAAGCCTATATATAGCTAACATTGCATGCTTTGTAGGGCAGGGCAACCTCAAACATATAGCTAATTAAGGCAATTATGCTTAAATACAAGATTATTGTGTACACAAAACATATCACAAATCATGGTTTATGTAGCAACAAGTCAGAATAACAATTTTTATCGCAGAGAAATATGGCGCTATAATTATTAGTGCCATAATTCAAGGGGGTATACTTTTTTGCATTAAGGAGTATACTTTTTTCATTAGGGGGTATACTTTTTTATTAGGGGGTATACTTTTTCATTAGGGGGTATACTTTTCATTAGGGTATACTCTTTTCATTAGGGGGTATACTTTTTCATTAGGGTGTACTCTTTTCATTATAGGGGGTACACTTTTTCTAGGGTATATATTTTTTCATGAGAGCAGTATACTTTTTATTAGGGAGAACATTATTCAATAGGGTGCATGTGTATACTTTTCACTGAAAATAATGGAGCCCTTATTTATGGGCTCCTGATAAATCAATGGCCATTTCCAGAAGACCTTTGACTTATTGATCGACCTTTGACCTGAACACAGAGGAGGCTGGAACTATTTGACTTTTTTTTTTTCTTTAAAATTTTTTATGCAAAAAAAGCATACAGGGTTTACAACAAATAGCGCTAGGCTAATAAAACGTTGTCTACCTGGGAACGAACAGACGAACAAGGCAGTAAAAAAAAAAGAGAATGTTATAGGTTTGTTCAGAGCATGCATGCAGTAACTACGGAGTGCAGGTATACAAACGGTGCAGGTGGTTTTTAAAATGAGCGGGGTCTGTGCCGAGACAATTTCATCAGGCAAGGCATTCCAATGTTTGATGACATCTATGAAATATGAAAATTTGTGTGCATCTGTTGGTACAAACGGGGTGAAGAGTTGGACTGAGTTTGAACTTCTTGGAGATGGTTGTGGGTGGGGAGTGAAGGCTGTTGGAGGGATGCATGATTCTTTTCTTAGGATTTTAAAGCAAAGCTTCAACTTTTGCATGCGTCTTCGGATAGACAGTGGCTTTAGGTCCAGGGAGGAGCACAGAAACGGGTTGATGACCAGTCTTGAGTTATAACTCTTCCCGCAAATTTCTGAACGTTTTCCAGTAATTTTGTGGATTTGAGTTGGTGGGGGTCCCAAACTGCCCCGCAGTAGTCTAGCTTCGGGAGTACAGTGGTTTGATATATCTTGTGGCGAAGGTGTTTTGGGGCGTCATGAAAGTTCCTATGTATTCTACCTAGCAGTTGTTTAGAGTTAAGGTCACTAAATAGCCAAACAGACTACTTCAAGTCTAGTTTTAGTGTCTGTATAAGTTTTAAAACGTTATTCTGCAGGGGGGGGTCAATTTTATTTCACCAATTTTGTTCAAAAGCAGAGATACGATAAAAAGTCAGCTCTTGTACTAGCCTCGATATCGTGAGCGGCTTGTTCTCGAGGTCAACACACAACTGGCTTTGACTTTGCAATACAAGTCTCAGAAGATACAAGTATACCCCTCTCATGTATATATACCAATGAGAAAAGTATATCCCTAATGAAAAGAGTATATATACCCTAATGAAAAAGTATACCCCCTAATGAAAAAAGTATACCCCCTAATAAAAAAGTATACCCCCTAATGAAAAAGTATACACCTTTGAATTATGGCACTAATATAGCGCCATAGAGAAATGCATCACTATATAGTATACTGCATGGGGAAAATTTCCGGACGGAAGTAGTAGGCGGGACTGTACGTAGCAAAAAAAGCATGTGGAGAGTTTTATTTAGACAGTGGCTTCTGCATGCTGGTCATCTTTCAGCCTGTAGAAGTCGCATTTTCACTATACAATAAACACAGAAAAATACGGACAAACGCATATATCCGTAATACGTACCATTGCCAATCCCTCTTCTTCTTACAGTAACTATTTTTGGTGGAACGGCCGGCCAATGCCACTCTTTTCTTAACGGAAGGTCGGGCCATGCCCAAACTATAGTATCTATGATGTGTGAGTCATTCACATAGTATTGTAAAGGATATCATTATAATTATCGTTTACTAGCTATTTTGCGCATCATTTGCTCTTTACACTCAAAATCAAAATCAAAATCTGTATACGTAATGTATACATGGAGTGCAATTTTCTTTTATGACTGTATACATTTTCACTTGTTATGCCTCGAGGCGTAGCCGCACGAGGGATACGACTGTGTGTAGACTCGCCAGCCAGCCCTTCTTGGGGTAAAGGACTGGTGGATTGCCTATCTGAGAGTTGTGCCGGTGGAATTTTAATGAGTTGCATGACATCATGTATGACATCATCATGTGGTTTGTAATGTCTGACATGCGTGGGTTGCAAATGGCTAATAAGCTCCCCTTGCTTAGTTTGTGCATAGATAAAGAAGAGAGGGATTGGCAACGGAAGTTAAAACGTAGACTTTTGTGCAGGGGGTGTGGCTTAATCCTGAAACAATGCGTGTTGTCCCCTACCGTAACGCCGCGAAACACTTTTTTATGTTTGAGGCCTTATACACAGAGCTTTCTAAGACCCCCAAAACTTCATTCCCATGCTTCTTGATGATGTGGGTTATGTGGAAATTCCCAAAATTGTTTCTAGACTGTTGAGAAAGAGCTAGCGGTACATAGCGCTTTTTTCACCTCTTTTCACCGTTTTCTTATGGCTATGTACCAATAGCACCTATAATATAGCTAAGATTGTCTAACTAAGTAGTGTCCTGGATCACATATAGCCTCAAGCATGGAAATGAAGTCTAAAATCAGCAGCAGGATTGTTATACTGACAGTAAAACAATCAGTTGTCTCCTCAACCATTCCCAGCCTGTGCTTTACTCGAGGCTGTCTTCCTACGTAGCCTCCTTCTCAATGCCTAAACAATTAGGCCTGGAATCGAGGCTATCTTCCTACGTTGAAGTAGACAGCCTCGAGTAACGCCGGGGCAACACGGATGGTTATTCGAGGTCGATTTTGTTGCCAAATCCCTGTATATCCAATATCTCTAGCTCTATGGTTTGTGGCAGAGAAACCAAGAAACTATGAGAACTGGTGGTAGAAGGCTACTGTCAAGCCCTTTCAGACTGGAAAGATTTTCTCCAATGTAAGACCAGTGGTGCAAATCATCTACATACTAAAGTCACTGGAGGATTCGTCTCAATTGCGGCTTGATTGATAAGCTCTGCTTGGTCGCTTAATCTTGTAGTCTCAAATACCAGGGGCGGATCCAGGATTTAAGGAAGGGGGGTTCTGATAGTTGCGCGGGCAAGAAGTTCACTCGGCGCGCAGCGCCGAATTTTTTTGACTACGCCCCTTTTAAAGTACCACGCCCATTAATTAACCCTCATGTCTCCCTCATGATTTATAAACACAGGAGATGGCTGTGACTGGAGGAGAGATAGTAGTGGTCCCCAGTGGAAAGACAGACGGTGGTGGCTGGTGAAGAGGAGACTTGGCTATAGACTTGTACAACTTGACCATCAATATAATTATTAATGATTATAGCAATTATACATGTAAGTATGCAGTGTCATTCAATATGCAGTGCCATGCACTCTCCCTTACCTGAAACTTTCCTCTTCTTACACCAGGAGTCAAGGATTCATGGCTAGATATAATAATATTATCGCTTGACCACGGTGCGAATCAATGTGGCTGCAGTAGCCAGCCCCACCCTCTTGTTATGTAGAGAGAACCAGCCCCACCCTTTTATTATGCAAAGAGAACCAGCCCCACCCTTTTATTAAGCAGAGAGGACGTACTTTGTACGACTTTGTCACGACAGTACAGTTAGCTAGCTAGCCAATATATACTAGATTCTAGCTGGAAGGGTAGTTCGTACGAACCCAACGAACTACCTCTGGATCCGCCCCTGAATACCCGCCTCAACCTAAAAGCTTGATTTAGGTTGAGGCGGGTATTCGAGACTATAATCTTGCACTAGCACAGTCTTGCTCATCCATTATTTTGTTATTATCATGCATTCTACCACAAAGAAACTAACCAAGCGGTACTGTGGGCGTAAGAATGTCACATGACATTGATACTGTACTCTGATTGGTCATTACCAGATTCAGGTAACGGCACAACTCTCAGATAGGCAATCCACCAGTCCCTTACCCCGAGGAAGGGCTGGCTGGCGAGTCTAGACTGTGTGTGTGTGTCTGTTCCAGCTGTAACTGCTCAACGGTTGCAATGCGACGAAAGCTAACAGCTTCTATAGGCTTCTAGCCACGTTCTCTTGGATTTTGATTCGTGGATTAGCAGACTAAAGCTTCTTTTTCGAGTTATGGCTAGTTTGACTCACATTGAAGGCTGTTGCAGTCTCTTCAGAATCTTTCATAGCATCATCTGTCCGCACAAACTTTCTATTCAACATAATTATGAGTTAGCCTTGCACTAAAGCGCTAGCTTTTTGTTAGCTACAATACTCAGAAAATATATGTTAAAACAGCTAGCTAGCTAGATGGTATCCGCTAAACTGTATGCCCCCTCTTATCTTTTGGTCTGTTGCTTTTGTACATTTGTACTGTTTGATATTACATGAAGAAAAAAAAATCCCCATGTGAGAAAATAATATCCAAGAGATCCAGATCCTCCTGGCAGAATCATCTTTGTCTTAAATTGAGGGCCTGGTATATATAAAAGCCACAAAACAACAATATAGATAACAATATGCATGTACACAGGTATTTTCTTCTTAGATATTATATACACTGAACTACAGATCCTGGAAGAATCAATTTTCTTCTTTCTTGAGGTCCTGGTAAGCCACATAATACATAATACAATAAATAACAACAATAGATGCATGTAAATAAGTTTTTTCTTCTCAGTGACTTTATATAGATAAGCTAACTTTAATATAAAATTCATTATAGAAACTAATAATATAACACTCTAATACTTTTGAGCGAAAGCAAAAACATGGCGATTAGCACAGCGCCAGCTTGAACACTAGTTTCAGTATAAGGATTACTGCATGTATGGAATGTAGCAAGGAGATGGCAATTAACGATTGCTAGCCAACATCGCGCGTGCGCAGTGTATACTATTACACACATCAGTTGAGTAACCATGAACCCATGCATGTCACACCACATAAGAGAAACAATATAGTTGTAATTGATACTGCATGCATGTACGTCATAAACTACTATACATAGCAACAGGAATGCACTCCTGTTAGCAACATTACTATAATTATACGGAGTAAGAGCTGAGCTGATTTTAGTTGTTACAAGGGGTTCACACTGACAGTATACTAAAAACGTACAGTGCCAGTTTAGGTATAACGGTACCAATATAGGGTTAGGTGTTCAATACTTAAAACAAAAAAGGTGATAAAAGCTCCATCAGTTCTCACGAAAATTTATCACACAATTTATCTCCAGGAATATCCATTGAAACTCTCAGGATACTCTAGGATACAAATGCCATGTACCCTATAGGGTATAGTGACTGTGGCCAGCCTGAAGCCCTCTCTCCACCCTTTAAGGACCCTCTCTTTTAACTGAGAAAACAAAAATTGCGGAAAGCACAAAAATTGTGGGAAGCAAAAATATGTGCGGGTGTCAATGTGGTTTGTCAAGTGCAAGCACACGCACACAAAATGTGCACAGTGCATGCACGGCACAGATCAAAGAGTGTTGAGGTCCGACATGCGTGCACGAATCACTACAATTCAGTGCATTGATGTCATTGCGGTCACGTGATAATGTCCAGGCCAAATGCACTGAACTTGTAGTGATCCGTGCACACATGTCTGACCTCCTCTGGTTGACTACTACTCAGCATAGCAATTGTAAACGGGTTGATGTTGTGTAGTAGGTAGAAAGTTGGATAACTATAACTAGCTTCTAATTGCTTCTAATCAATAGGTGTTCATTGTACAAGCTACCTGTGTACCATGGATATCTGCACGCGTGTGTATTGTTTGTACTACCTCGTGCAGTTGTATGTATTCCCTTGGGGGAAATGTGTAGTTCTGTAATCTACTCTCTTTACAGTTGATATTTACATTTAAGTACAGCTACTCACAAATGTGTGGTAACTAATCTACTCTCTAAGCTGGATGCACTGTACAACTCCAATACACCCTTGATATCCATGGTACAACTATATTACGTATATAGACATGCATGCTGTTTTGGAGGTATCTATGGGATTTAGAAGCCCAAAGGTACTGATTTAGTATCCCGAGCGTAGCGAGAGTACTAAAAGCTTCCAAAATCCCATGGAGACCGATAAAACAGCGTCTAACTCGATCATTTAGATATACTAGTGTGCATGCATGCACAAAGCTTGCCCTCGAGGTTTGACAACGGGATACTAAGTAAGTTGCAGGTATATATATACTAGTATGCCACCTCTGAGGCACTTTTCCCACGCATTATGTACTTCCCAAGTAGGTATAGATCTTATACTATATAGTGCGTATCGTTCAACTCAAAAACGGTAATTTTCGTGAGTTTGTTCGACTTCATTGCTTGCACTGCATTGCATGCATTCCGGTAACGTTTTCGTGGGGGAAAATGTTGTGGAGGTCAGCTTGCCCATAAATATAACGATATTTACGCCAATATGCAGTACGTAGTTAATCAATTATATGTAACCAACCATGCACATGCATGCAACAACATGCATGTGCATTTGCAGAATATATATATACCGTATAGCGTGTAATTTTCGTGGGGCAAAATATTCGTGGTTTTCGTGGTTGGAGGTCTGACCACGAATATTTTACCCACGAATGAAGCGACCATGCCTACCTTTACCTGCAGTGCAGGCAGCTACCACGAAAATATTACCCACGAAATGTCTCAATATTGCTGAACCACGAATATTTTGTCCCCCGAAAATTACCCGCTATACGGTATATGTTTGTATATAGGTAACAAAATACATGTGAAGGCTGCATGGGGCTCCGCTGTATACATAATATGTTGTTATCCCTCTCCTCAATGACAAAATTATCCAGTGTAGATTGGAGGGCCGTATACCCTGTTATGTCGCAGGTTCATGCAGACATTTGAGTTTAGTGAAATCGTATTCAACAACTGATAAAATGCACAAGAACAAAGGTATAAGTATGTACAAGACAAAAGGCAGTGGAGCAGAGGCTCCCATACACAAAGAGCCGCCTGGAGCGGGCCCCTATAGCTAGGCACAAAGGGAACAAAGAACAACTATACAGAAAGAACCTACTAACGAACAGAAACCACAATAACAGAAAAGTACAATACAGGAAGTAAAGTTAACCACAGGAAATGAGTTAATTAACACAACTAAAAGTAAACACTATGCACATTACTACATACCCACACTGGATTGACAGTGCAGAAAGGGATCCTAATGACTATACTATAAGTAACTAGACCGTCATATATACCCATGCACAGAACTATATTATAGTACTACCCTCACCCACACAATTACCAGCAGGGAAAACTGATGTGCCATGGTCATCACTTCTGAGGGTCACTTTCTGCACTGTCATGCATGCAGCATTTTTGGGTCCAGCTTTGGTATATATAACCTCGGTTCCAGGCTGGTTAAGGACTATATAGGACCGAGGCTAGTTTTGGTAAGGCCAATCTAAATTTACACTGGCTAATTTTGCATTGAGAGGCCTTCTTTTGCACTAACTATACATACATGCACTACACTAATTATGAAAATGTACTTTTGTAAAAGCAGTGAGAGTATGATTATGCTAAGTAAGCTATAATTATAGCTCTATATCGGACTCCAATTCCACATACTTCGATAATTATTGTGCTAATGAATCTTTTATCTGTTATATTGGAGGTTAATTCTTGCATCTTTCATGCAAAACTGTTGTCTGTTGTCCGGAGTTGAGAGGTGTCCGCTATTCGGGGTTATAAGTACACTAGTTAGATAGTACGTCAAGCGGTTGGTACAAGGCATGTTGTTCACTACAACAAAGGAATCTGCTATTTAGAGAATCCGTTATAAGAGGTTCCACTGTACCTTTAAAATATAGAATTAGTCATCACAGCAGGTGACAAAGCTAATAGCTATACAAAAGCCAAAAGCACGGCTTCTGTTGACATAATAAGGTCAGAACTAATAAGGTGATTGTCAAGAAACACTAAACTTCACAGGATAAAATTAATTGCCCACCCACCTTTGTGTGAGCCATAATTTACCAAATTTGTTTCTGTGGTTGGATGACATGGCATGTGGTCATCCTTATTGACAAAAAAGGTTGCTGTCCTAGCAACATTCGTTAGTCCATAACCAACTTTCCCATACCTACCCACCTATAGTTCTATAAAAGTGGAGTGTTACGCTGACTGCAATCATAATCAGCAGAAGAAAAGGATACGATTTGAAATTCACCAATAACGAGAATGAAAACCATCATTACTGCTCTAACCCTCTTGGCCATCATGGTTCTCCTAATTGAGGGCAAACCTTTGTCTTCCAGGCCGAGGGAGAAGGGCCGAGGTATGCAGAGACGTTTGGAGAAGCTCAAAGAGAAACTTATCAGCGAAGACTGTGAGCAAGTGTGCCCACCAATGCCTGGTAACAGCACGTCAAATCTGGAGTGTGCTCGCTGCATTGTCACAGAAACAGGAACTCCTCAACTCTCTGACTTCCTATCAGCTGTTGCATTAGCTCGCTCTGAGAGGAACTGCTCAAGCGGGGGAAAAAGGAGTGACTCCAATACTGGACGAGGAGATGAAGATGAAAGTAGCGACAGTAGCAAATCAGACAGCGAAGGATCCGGAGATATATCTCCACTTGTGGAAAAAAGCGGTAAATCAAGAAAGAGAGGTAAACCTGGCAGGAGTGACAATTCTGAGAGCAAACGATCTGCGAGCGAAGAGAGTGAAGATGGCAGTGGTGACGAAACTGAGACAATGAAGTCCATGAAAAGCAAGAAATCAAAGGGTCGAAAGTCTAAAAGTGACTCCAATACTGGATCAGGAGATGAAGATGAAAGTAGCGATAGTAGCAAATCAGACAGCGATGGATCTGGAGATATTTCTCCACTTGAGGGAAAAAGCGGTAAACCAGGCAAGAGGGGAAAATCTAAGAGCAAGCAAGAGAGTGAAGATGACAGCACTGAGTCTGCTGATGAGTCATCCAGTTCCAGTGAGAGCAAACGATCTGCGAGCGAACAGAGTAAAGATGACAGCACTGTGTCAGACTCTGCTGATGAGTCATCCAGTTCCAGGGAGAGCGAAGAATCTGTAAGTGATGAATCTGAGAGCACTGCCGAATCTGATAGCGAGTCCGAAGCAAGTGAGAGTGACTCAACTTCTGATGCCTCAACTGCTGTAGAGAAAAGGCAAGCGAAGGAAGAGGATGATAACAATCTCGTCAATACATTTGCTGCTCTGATTGGAGATTGTCATGGCAAGTGTGGCAACCTCAGTCGAGGGTGTGGAAAGCCTGTGCTGCCTTGTCTGAAGTGCATCATCAAAGAGTTTGACATGGACGAAACTGTAGTGGATCTGATTGCAGTTATAGCACCTTCTGCCTAACTACTCAGTATATGAACAGTTCACTAATCATGTACAATGTATTTATAGTACTGTATAGATCTACTCTTTTCTGATAAAGGAAGGCTGATAAAATCTCTTAATCTTGTTGTATAATTAGGCACCTCTATTCATATTGTTTACATGTCAATTGCCTTAATTGTCTACTCGACTCGCGGTGCATAGTATAGTGCATGATGCATGAGGATCTTAATGTATAATCGATATACTAGGGAGGCACAAACAAATTAACTTTCTCAATATTAATGGGAGATTTCTACAGGGACCATTTTAGGGTTACTGTTCATGTGCAGAATCAGCAGAAATATTATTATTGCTGAGATTGCAACTAAAATCTTGAAAACCTAGCTACGTATATAAGGTGTTTTATGTAGTCTCATGCATGAATCAGCGAGGTCACAATCTCTCATGGAAGGGCGGCTGATTCATGAGACTATATATGTTTTATGGAGGTTCCACTGAACAAAACAAGATTGATTTTCCACCCATGCATGCCTGTTATTTACAAAAAATTAATGGTTATGTGCTTATACATGGCAAAAAGTCAGAATAACAAAAGAATATCGCAGAGAAATGCATGTACGTATATATAATATGAGTTTTGGATAAGACCTATCGTATAGTCTCAGAGCAGTCAGAGGTTCTTACTATTTTCCTGTGCTTCTCCAAGATTATCTGCAACAATAGAAGGCATATATATAACACAACAGCTAAAAAATGATGTCTAACAAACAAGTGCATGCGGACACTATAATATCATTTATATATACAGTATCACAGTGAAGGTCAGACATGCACTCATGCACGTCACAAACGAACAGTTTGTGTATATACAACAATTACCCTAAACAAGGGTCACCTCTGTATTAATTAATAGCTGCTTATTATAAAGGGCACATGCACTGACATAAATTAAAGTTTCATGTACATAATTATTCCGGCATAATTATGACACACAAACGTGAAAATAACACGCATGGAAAACACACAAACGGAGCATCTCACGGCAATTGAGTGCATGTTACTGTAATCTATACTGCATGCAGGAGGGATAGAGTACGTGTCTTACTAAGCATAGTATTGCGGATTCACTATCGTCTCATACCACATTTCCTTGTTTGTAATGTGCTGCTGATAACGCGTTTGATCTGAATAATGTCAGCAGCACTTAGTGGTTTGACATAACTGTAATATGTTATTTTGTACATAGCTATAGACGATACAGAATCTGTGGAGTAAGACACTCCATTCCCTCGATATTATGCGGCTAATAAATATATAGTACCAGTATGTATCAGTACATTGAAAACAGACATACCAAACAAATCTCGAGCCTTGTTCTCTACCTCGTCCTGCCCTAGTTCTTGGTCATCATTACCCCCACCATCTCCCCCCTGGTCCTCTTTCTCTTTGTCATCGAGGAGAGGATCGATGTCACCCTCCTCCTCTTCAGGGTAAGACGGCACTTTCTCTTTATTAACTAGTGACCAGTATAGCATGCAGTGTTAGAAATTACTCACTGCCATCGGTCATTGACCAATTATAATGACCATGCATGCATTCCGCATGTGTCCAGTCATAATTATGACCAGGCACAAATGACATATTTGACCGTACAGCCAATAAAAATTATTTCTAGCACTGGCATGCACATGGATTATCTTTTAGCCCTCTAATCATACAAAGCTAAATAAAAATCTAAATCTGCACTAACAGTTTCACATGTCAGGAATTAATGCAATAATTGTATGCGTGGGATCGATCATGCTCTCTCTATTTTGGAGTTAAAATTAGATGGATTAAGTTGCTACACAAAAGTCAGTTATAAATGAACGTGCACATACCCGCCCACACAGTAACCATGGATACCAGAGCTTCAAAGCAAAGAAGACACCAGGCATCACTTACCTGCAAGAGAAAGGTTGAGCTTTTAACACTTGGCAGTGAGTAGACTACTAATTTTCCACACATATTAATGTTTCTTTTAAAAGCAAAGCCGAAATCATTTATCATGTATCCAATCATAAAGTAACACAGAAAAATGTCATGAATAATTAGCCATAGATTGTACGAAATAATTGTCCAAGCTAGTCTTTATAAAATAGTCTTTGAAAATATATCACGTCCATTGTACGTTGTCACCTTGTTCTTGGATCACTGGCTGCTGTTGGTGAATGGGGAATCTATTTGATGCCTGGTTTGGAACAGAAACTCTTGGTTTAGTAAGCACCACGGGGTTGTTAGGCAACATGTGCTGTCCTAGTTGCTGAGCTGGTTGCTGTACCTGAATAAAGAAAGAAAAAATAATGTCTAGTTGGTAGGACTATGATACGCACAAGGACATTCCATACTTGGCACACAACATTTACACTGTGCTCGGTGCATGGATACACACACGTGTACATCCCTAATTGTTTGGTATGTATAGCTAAAAGTGGTATCCAGGCAGCGTACAGCCTCTATTGGCATTCCTGTGAACTATTCCCTAAAGAATATTAGCTAGCAGCTGCCTAAAAACCTTGGCACAGCTACTACTAGGGGGGCCACACAAGTGGGAAATACACAAAACTACTCAGTGACTATAAATGGCATGTTCACAGGATGCATTAATTTAGGCTACCTCGAACGAACAGCTTAAGTTTTATGACACACACACATGCAATTCACTACCATTTGTTGTTGCTGTTGAAGCTGTTGTTGCTGATTGCAGCGAGCTCTCAACTGAACCCTATACAGAAAGAGAGTTTTAATGTTCAACTTTGTTCAAAAGGCAAATGTACCAGTGTCATGCGTGCAGCCAACAGACGTACACTCAACAAGGAAAAAATAATTGAAATGTACATGCATGCGTGATTTTATTTCGCTTATGACATCATGTACATATACAGTGTAGGCACGGCATAAAATCCAAACAACTGTAGATACCTTATGCCATATTTACTTCATTGTACTCAATAGAAATTTACATTATAGTTTAAATGCTGACTCATTATTTTATCAACCTGACACCACACCCATGCATCCACGCACACGCACACACTCACATTTCTCCCTGCATCCCAGTCAGTGTTGTCTGGCACTGAGAGGCTTGGGCCTGACAAGAGTCTAACTCCATCTCACTGTCCTTGGCACTTTGTTGCAGCTGTGTCAGTGAAACCAGGTGACTCTTAACTTTGTCATTGGCACCATCGCACTCAGCTAAAAAGAGGAAGGTAATAATTATATCAGTAAATAGTCATAACTGCCATTGCTTTTGGTAATCATAAAAAAGCATAATTATCATAACGTGGTTTTATTGGCAAGCTCCAGAGAATTTAATAAAATTTCTGTATTAGCTTTTCTATCACACGATAGGCTATTGATCGTATAAAACTAGAAGCTAGCTTTGACACTCGAACTAGAAAGCTGGGGCATGATCAGTAAGGATCAGAAAATTATAATTAGCAGGCATGTGACCTCATCTGGGCAAACTGCTATCAAACACGGTTCAAGCTAAAAAGCAGGCACAGTAAAGGTCGTTAATTTATCTCAAGCACATAGAAACGGGTAGAGAGAGTCATGGTTACAGTTATAAGTTAAAGACCCTCACTCTTTAGGTCAGCGAGTTCGTCCTCCAGCTCTCCCTGCTTCAGCACGTGCTCTGACTGCTGTTGGTGACACTCCTCCACTGCCTTCTTGGCTGTGCGAGTCTCCATCGCAATTTTCTGCTTGGCATCCTCACAACTGAAGGTAAGAGCACACAATGTTAAGTGTAGCACAACATTAATTTTTTGTTGAAACAAAATTATGTTTCACGGATTTTCCAGGTTATTTTTTTATTTTTATAGAATGCCAAAAAAAGAAAACAATTAGTGGTCAAGGTCAGAGGTTAAATTGGCCATGTGATCTAGCAAAATGTAGTGATGTTTTGCTAAAACGGTGCGTTATGACTCTGTTTGAGGTTTTATAATGATTCGGTTTTTTTTACCTGCCACCATGGCCTATTTTTGGGGATTAAAGGTCCGTGAAACATAAGATCAATTTTTGGTGTGGCCTTGCTTACATAAACCACATCAGATGTGTATGTATGTAGTAGAATAACATTGTGCTGTACATGTATGATATTGCACAATTTAAAAGCTACGTACGTACAGAATGCGATTCCATGCAGAGCCTTAATCGAGGACACACGGAATTGAATCTCTCTTTAGAGAGAAAACCAGCTAATCAGATGCTGTACAAATGAATTGGTTGGGCACAAAAACAACCCCTCAAAAACGGTCATCTCTGTATAAAATTTAATCCCCAAATAAATTATGTTTGTTACAAGTGGTACGTTCCACTGTACAGTAGTACACTGACTTCGTTTGCTTGGACTGCAGGTCTCCCAGTTGTCTGGTCATCTCCTCCATCTTCTGTAGGTAGTCTGTTAGTTTGGAGGTCAGCTCTTCCACTCTCTCCTTTGTCTCTACCTGAGGGTAGCCATGGTTACAGTGGTGCTCAGGGATAGTTAATTGCAACATTTGCATGGTATTTTACAATGCAAGAAAATTTGTTTCTATAGCCACCACCATGAGATTCATGCACTCCACCAACTTATGGGCCTGCAAAATTAAACGTGGTTTCAAAAAAGGGGAGGTCTGTTTAGATGGGGGCGGCACAAGAGGAATAGAGAAGTGTTTATTGGGCTCAAGCAGGATACAGCCACAGGAGGCATAATTATGCCTCTGTCTGCGCATGCGCAAGCGAGGTATACGGTAGTGTGTTTGTGTGTGTGTAGACCGCTATAGCTGCTCAGAGACTCTGCACTAGAATGCTTGCTATTGGTAGTTGCACGAGTGAGGAAAGAGATGCAATGCTGCACTGTTGCAGCAGCCATATGTTCGTACAAACTTTCTATATACATGTGTAACTTAGCCTCCCACTAAAGCGTTTGCTATCTGACACTAGTAAGAAAAGAGCTACAAAGCTTCATTTCCAGAAAATGGCTGCATTGTAAACTTTGACCTCTTTGTAGATCCACCCCTTTTTAACCGTGCAGTATCAGAATTCATCCGCCCCTTCTCTGCAACATTTCATGGCTATCCTTATGCATACGTTTCATTATTCCCTATCAGGCTATACACACTTTCAATTAATTCATCTTCTCGCAAAGTGAGCAAAGCAAAATGTGCCCGAGGCATTTAGCCCCACAGTGCTTGAACACTCGTAAGAACAGCACGTATATGCAGTGGGGTTGAAGACCATACAAGCGATTCAACCTCTGGGAAATCCAAGCACTAAGTTATAGAAGCTACAGGTAAAGGGAACACTAGCTCCATACATGTACGTAGCTTACAAAGTAGCCATAAAGTTAAGAGGACACAAACACAGAATGAGAGGTTTGAAACAACACAGCTCCTATCAAATGAAGGGTAGGGATCATCAAGTGCAATCAGCAGAAATGCAATACATTTTAAACTGATGGTACTGTACCTCTATACTGCTGAGCTCTGAATGTAGTTTATTGGCTTCGATTCTCTTTAAAAAGTACAGCACTCCAGTTATCAGCAATAGCAAGAAACAACCGATCAGAATGATGCGATTCTGGTTGCCAGCGTTACGAGACTGCATCTTGTAATGACCTGCATGTGAAAATAGAAAGTGGATGTAAAAATGTGTTGGGTCCCCAGCTAGATTGATAAAACATACTGTATAAGTGGCAGGTATTACGATTAAAACTATGATTTGTAATAAGATACTGCAGGAAGCTTGACATAATTTACGTACTTGAGTGGTTTTCAATTAACAATTACGCTTTCAGCAATAATAATTATTACAATCAGCCACTTGAAAATGACCTGTTACACAGTGCATGTACATGTAGGGACAACACTTACGCAATATTACAATCAGCCCCTCGAAAACGACCCGTTACACAGTGCATGTACATGTAGGGACAACACTTAAGCAATATTACAATCAGCCCCTCGAAAACGACCCGTTACACAGTGCATGTACATGTAGGGACAACACTTAAGCAATATTACAATCAGCCCCTCGAAAACGACCTGTTACACAGTGCATGTACATGTAGGGACAACACTTAAGCAATATTACAATCAGCCCCTCGAAAATGACCTGTTACACAGTGCATGTACATGTAGGGACAACACTATCAGGTATATAGTGCTAATGATAATAACAGGTGTATTTGTACGCTACAAAAGCACTAACGATAATCGTTAGTAAATTATCCAGATCGAATGTATTTGAATGCTACCGAGGCATGTGTTATTATTTCATAGACAACACACTAATATCATCCTAGCAACCAACAATGTATTCCATGAAATTTTTAAACAGGTACCAAGTGACACGGTTTCAGATGGAATGTAAACAGTCACTAAGTAAGTAAGAGGTGGGCATTAGTACTAATTGCTCAAGGCAAATAAAAACTTAGACTCGCAAGCCACTCCCTTTTCTCTGATTGGACGGGGGCGGGAGAAAAGGGACTGGTGACTCTGGGCTACAGCTTGTGTAAATCAGGAATGCTATTAAATATTAATGTCACGTGCAAATTATCCAATTTATTCTGATGCGTCAAAAGCTAAAGACACACAGAAGACAAGTATACAGATCTATTTAGCCAGCCTTTTGATTTTATAGATCCTTGTACCAGCTAGTGTCTGTTGTGCCATAACTTGTGGATTAGCATGGAACAGCTGATGAACGTAGAAATCTTGGCAGTCCTTCTTTGAACCGAGGAGTGGCAGCGATTTAAGACAGCTTGTACAAGTCTGACTACTCTCAATTCAACTGCTGCCGTCTGCCATTATCTGTCTTGTATTGTACAGGTTATTAAAAGCTTTAGGCAACCAATGACTTTCGGCTGCCAGTTCTCATCACGTAAAACTAAAACAAGCTAATCTCTGCTGGTGTCTTAGATGACTATATCCTAGCTGAATGCCTGATGATGTTATTACTCCATCATCTTCTCTTTTCTAGCACTAGCATCCATTCTTAAACTGTAGCTAAGAAGCCCGCGATCACTTTTGCAGGCTACGCAATTCTACTTAACCTCACGCAATTTTTGGATCACGTGGAAAAATCAATGAATAATCTCTACCCAAATTCTGGTAGAGACACAAAATGTGTCCCAGAGTCACCAGTCTCTTTTTTCCCGCCCCCGTCCAATCAGAGAAAAGGGAGTGGCTTGCAAGTCTA